>NC_000083.6:81886987-82219487 GCF_000001635.26 Mus musculus
GTTTTGTTTTTTGTTTTTTCCAGATGTTATACTTATGGCTAAAGTTGTTCTCATCTTTAGACTGAACTTGACTAATGTTCAGCAAATGATTATCTGAATATGTCCATTTATTATTTTCTCATTCCACAAGCCATTTCATGGACTAACATGTGCAGAAGTTGGAAGTAAAGAAAATTGTTCCAACATGCTATAAACACTCTCATTTTCATGTAAAAGTCTGTATTTGAAATCCACAGAATTAAATAATAAGAGAGAAGATTCATCAGAGTTTTAAAATTTTAATTATTATATTAGTAAATATCACAAATTATTGGTAAGCTTGGCTCTATATTATAATTATCTAGGTTAGGTAATAATTTTTTTCAGAGTGTTGAAAGAAAAGAAATTGATTTTCTTCTTGGCAATAAAATGAATTTTACACATTGTTTTGCAAACAAGATCTCAGTGTTTTACATTTTCTTCTCATTAGTCTGATGTGTCAGTTTAAACAATATTTTTACATTGCTTTGTTCATTGATAATGATGCTAATTAAATTTTTTTTTTGTCCAGAATGAAAGATCTCTTAGGATTAAGAGTACGGCTATTCCTTTGTAGAGGTAATCCTGGCACTTTTGTACTTGATACTTTCCTGGATGAGTTCATAAAATTTTAAAAATTACATTTAAAATCCTGTAAACAGGGTACCTTTCAGTTAAGACTGTGTACCATACACTGCTTATGGTTAAAAGTTGATGTTGCGCACTGCTATGTGTGTCCCAGGCTTCAAACCATCCTTCAATATATATCCACAAAGATAATCTCAAAAAACACAATTAAAAATCCTATATATTTTTGTTACTTTTAATAAACATGTATTATTATTTGATGTAGAAAGTGTTTATTTAATCTCACATTTTAATTTTTCCTCTAGTAGTAACTGTTCATTAATAATGTCGAACAGGAATACACAAAGGAATATGATATAAATTTGATTGAATGATGATTGTTAAATTTTCATCCTCTTTCTTTTCCATTAAAGACTGAATTTAAACAACTGCAGACATTAAATAGAGAAGATAAAAGGGAGGAAGGAGGCAGACCCTAAATATTAAAACCAGAAAACTAAAACTGATCAATACTTTTGACAAAGTAGCAAGATACAAAATTGAGGAAAACCATTAATCTTTGCTACACAGTGCTAAACATGCAGAGAAGGACATCAGGGAAATTATTCTGTATACAACAGCCTAAAAGACCAGCAACAGCACAATATCCTGATAAAGAACCTAACCAGGGAAGTTAGGGGCATTTATAAGCAACAGGAATTTGGGGAGAGTAGAATGACATATCGAAACACAAATAAAACTACTTTGAAATTTCCTCTTATCCCAGTCACTGTGGCTAGGACCAAAAAGGTAAACGGGAACAAATGTTGGAGTAGATTTTGGTGGGGACAGATATAAAGTAGTTATTCACTGTCAATAAAAGTAAAAAATTAGTTCAGCAACTTTGGAAATCAGTGTGAAGGGCTTCAAAATAGGATGATCCAAATGTTCCACTCCTTCACATACACCCAAAGACCTTTATACCCTACGACAGAGGCACTTATACACCCACATTCATAAATACTATTCACAATATCTCGAAACATATAATCAACTAAGACACCCATCCACTAATTAACAATGACGATGCAGTATATATGCACAATAGAATATAGACTATTTTCAAAACTCAGAAAGTTAGAAAAGGGCCCATTGAAGGACTATACCTTAAAGTGGTAGTGTGGTAGCATAGCGCAGATTATATGAGAGTAGAGAAGTTGAATCCTGATGATGGAAATATTTTAAACACAGAGGGGTGAGCGTTCCAGATAGGAGTGCATGTTGCCCTATTTGAAGTAGGCATGGAGAAAAAGGACATAATCATCTTGTAACCAAAGCAAAAGCAGGTTTTTGTTTTTGTTTTTGTTTTTCATTTTTTATTAGGTATTTAGCTTATTTACATTCCCAATGCTATACCAAAAGTCCCCCAAACCCACCCACCCCCACTCCCCTACCCACCCACTCGGAGCTCTTGACTCTAGCTGCATATGTATCAAAAGATGGCCTAGTCGGCAAAAGCATGTTTTAAGAAATAATTTAAAGATTTTGAAGGGTAATACCCAGCATGGGTGGATAAAATGCTCCTAAAAGATGTAGAACATCAAACAAAAACCTGGTGCCAGACTGGAGTATCTCTCATCAAGTTGTTAGTCTAAGAAGGGCCATAAATGCTTCTAAAAGGTAGGCTCTAACAGTTCCTCCTGGTTGCCCACCAGAACTATGTACTAACATTCTATTGCTGGAGATACTACTCACTTGGGTTGCACGATATAGAAAACTAAAGCAAGAACTGTTTGAGAGGCTTCCTTCCTGCTCCTGAGGCTTCTTAGTCCTACAAATGGCTATGTCAGAACGTAAGAGGTATAGATAGGAAGAAGGGCTAAGACACAGGCCCCACAGTTATAAACTCAGTAGATAAGTACGCTTACACTGAGGCAGAAACTGGGCCTGTCAACACTTAGGCAAGGACACAGGGAGGACTGATGAGGCCCCAACTCTCACTACCCAACTATTTGCTTTTGATAGACTGAGGGAGAAATTTAGTCATTGCTTTCAGCTTTATAACTGCAGATGATGCCATCAATCTACAATGCATAGCTCCAATCCAATGCTCATATGAATGACCCTGGTGATACTTCATGGGTCACAAAACAATCTCAAAGTCATAAATTTGGTAAAATACTGATTAGACAAGGGTGGGAATGACATAGCACGTGGGGGAAAGTTATGTATCATATCTATCTGTCTATCTATCTGTCTATCTATCTATCTATCTATCTATCTATTAATCTATTATCTGTTATTCTGAAATATCAAACTATAAATTTAATCAATAAAAATTAAATAGAAAAACAAGAAAAAAGAAAAGAGTGGAAGAGTAAATTAGATTTAATTATGAGTAAATAGTACAATATGCAAATATAATTTCAATTTTTACCAGTATAACTTAGAGTATTATGAATTTTAGGGTAAGTGCTCATTTTGAGAATATTTTTAATTAGAAAAATTGTAATTTCATTTTTGTTATTGATAAATCACTTAATCTTTTCTTGGTTTCTGAAATAGTAGTATTGTATACACTGCCTTGTAGAATTCTCACATTCACATCAAAATGTACACTTTTTTGATGTATATTTCAAAAATTAAAGTTGGATATATGCCATATTTTTACAAATCCCAGATCCTTTTGTTGTTCTGTCAAGTAGACATTATAGGATTGGCACTATATAGAACATTTATGGAGTACATTTTAAATTAATAGCATATGCAACTATAAGACTTACTTTTCTCATTACTGTGACAAATATTGACATAAATAGTGCACAGAGGAGGCTTGTAGAGTGGCTTCTCCAGCTCTGTTGACAAGAACTTCCAGTGCAGATTTTAACATTTCATGGGAAGAAGACGCATAGAGCTCTTCCAGGAGAATACGAGCTCTCACTTGTGCAGTCTCCCTATAATCACCTACTTTCTCTAGCCAGCCTCCTCCTTCATAAACGTTCTACAATCTCCCAAAACAGTGTGATCATTTGAGGAGCAAACATACAAATATATGAGCTTGTTGTGGGCAATTCATACTCAATCCATAGCAAATAATTGGTGATCAAGAATAAATTTATGTATCTTAAAATGAGAAAACTGATGTCAAGTGAGTCTTGCGGGGGTGGGGGTGGGGTGGGGTGAAAGAGCTCAAGAACAAAGTCCAAATTCAGGTCTTTGTGATAGAAATCAAGAGCACTCTTCTTTATATCTGCCTTAGCACATATTTCAAACAACTGGTTTGGGGCATTAAGTATTGCTGAGATTCTCAGAAAATACTAAAGGTGGTAAAAATAAAGACACTGAAGAACTCAACTTATCACCATGTTTTACTTTATGCTTTTCATTCGGAATCTTTCCACAGATATGTATTTTTCCTATTGCTCCATCATTAGTATTGCATGCAATTAGTATAATCTTCATGTAAAAAGGAACAGACTGCATAGGTATACTACTATACATATTTATTACAGGGAATTTGGAGTTGTTTCTAGTCTTACTAATGTGTAAAATGTCCTTGACAGATTGGTCATAAAATAAACAACATAAATTCATAAAAGAGCATATTGACAGTTGACAAACCTTATCAGCTATGTAAATTAAGATGAAATCCAAGACAACAGGATTCAGTAGTTAAAATAGTCATATTGGAACAGTAGAAGTAAAGATATTTTTAAGACACTGAAAATTGAATTTTTATTCTCTGAGAGGATGGGTAAGGTAGAAAATTTGGGCAGACTACGGAGAGTTCCCGGTTTGCATATTGTGCATTTATTTTGGGTTACAAGTAGCTGGATTGACTTCTGCTAAATTCTGCAGTAATAGTGTTTCAGAAAACAAAATAATTAATGAGCCCATTGAAAAGATAATAAATTCAGATTTCTTTGCCAATATGTTGGTGGTTGCTCCACTAATCACCCATTTTTTAAAAAGATTTTTGTGTAAGTCAATTTTAAGGGGGTGGAGGAAGCACCCAACGCAAGGAACCCTATGCAAAGACTTAGATCTATTTATGTGCATCTTAGATTTAAACAGGACAATAAAACAACACACAACACTAAATACGTAGCTTACACTATGAAAGAGATCTATCTTCTCAATGATAACTTGGACAGGGAAGAAATAAAAAAATCGTTTCTAGAAATTAATGAAAATGAAGGTATATTGTATCTAAACTTATGGGACACAATTAGGAAAATTCACAGCACTGAGTACCTTTGTAAAAAAAAATTTGAAAGTTCCTATACAAGCAACTTAACAGCACATCTATAAGTTCTATAACAAAAAGAAGCAAACCCATCCAAGAGGAGCAGACAGTGGGAAATAATCAAACTTAGGCTGAAATCAGCTAATGAGAAACAAAGAGAACTATAGAAAGAACAAAACTAAGAGACTGTTCATTGAGAAATTCAACACGATCGATAAACCCTTAGCCAAACTAAGTAAAGGGCACAGAGACAATATCCAAACTAACAAAATCAGAAATGAAGTGGGAGACATAACAACAGAAATTGAGGAAGTTAAAAGAAAAATATCAGATACTACTACAAAAGCCTATACTCAACAAAATTGGAAAAAAATCTAGATGGAATGGATGATTTTTCTACCAGGTACCAAAGTTAAATCAGGATCAGATAAACTATCTACATAGTCCCATACCTTATGGAAATAAGTGTAATTAAATACCGTCCAACTTAAAACATCCCAGGACCAAATGGTTTTAGTGCAGAATCCTATTAGACCTCCAAAGTACAGTTAATACCAATACTTCTCAAACCACACCACAAAATAAAAACAGAAGGAACACTACCTAATTCATTCTATGAAGCCACAGTTAAGCTGATACCGAAGCCACACAAAGACAGAACAAAGGAAGAGAACTTCAGACCAACTTCACTTATGAATATTGATGGAAAAATATTCAATAGAATGCTAGCAAACCTAATCCAAGAACACAACAAAATGATCATTCATAGTGATCAAGTAGGCTTTGTCCAATGATGCAGGAGTGGCTCAATATATGGAAATGGATCAACATAATCCACTATGTAAACATGCTCTTCACTTTATATTAAAGAGATATATACCATGTCAAAAGACTACAAGCAACTTGATAAATGTGAACAGTAGCCTCCATTGTACATAACCTTTATTCCTCAGTTCTCAGTAAGACTTTCTCAGACGTTCAAGTCACGCCAAGTGAAGGGAGTGTTTGCTTTGTCGTGTTTGTTTACACCATTGTTTTGACAAAGTCAGTTCAATTACATGTGGGTTAAAATGATGTCCCTTGTCCAGGATGGCAGGTTCTAGCTCTTGGGCATCAGGGACTCCACTGAATGCCCAGGAAGATCTAAAAACAGAGGAGCGGGCCTGTGGGGCTGGCTCTGGTCCTGGGCCAAAGGGAAAGGGGCAGGGAGGAAAGAACCCCTGCTGATTCCCTCTGGGGGTTGGCAGGGAGAAGGGACTAGAGTCCTTGGCTTGCTCTGCAGGAGTGACTTAGCTCGAAGGAGGCCATGTCTGGAAACGCAAGGAAGCCCTCCGCCTGCCCCCAACTTCACCCACGGGAGATTAGATGTGGCTCTTTAGAGGAAGACCTGCTCCATTGCTCCAACATGGCAGGTCCATGCTATTAAGGCATTTATTGTCATGGCAGGAAGGGGAGCTAAAATGGTAGTAGAGACAGATAAAGGCAGAGAGAGGTAGAGAATAGAGAAGTAGAGGCTGGCCATGGTCACGTGGAGAGAGGGTGGAAGGGAATGCAGAGAGAGTGGGAGCAAGAGGGCAAGAAAGAGAGGCAAGACTAAGAGAGTAAAAGAGTAAGAGAGTAAGGTAGTAAGAGAGTAAGAGAGGGAAGAAGTGCCAAGCAGCCCCTTTTATAGTGGGCCAGGCCTACCTGGCTATTGCCAGGTAACTGTGTGGAGGAGCATACCTGACTGTTGCCAAGAAACTGTGGGGTAGAGTCCAGATAGAATACCAGACACTTGGGGCGTTGCCCTAGGTGACAGATCACCACCAAATTATGGAGTTGAGGCCTCAAGTCAGGAGCCTAATCTCTGGGAGTGTGGAAAACTCCCATTCCTTGCAAAGTTATCTGCTGGGTCTCTCGGGTTTTAACCTAGCTCAGCCAGAAAACAGGTTGCCTTTCATGGTCCCACAAATACATATATTTCTCAAAAGTTTAAAGAATGCACATATCATCCTGTTGTACACCCACATATATAAAATGACATGATAAAGCAAACATGAACGTCTTGAGAGAAAAGTCCCAAAGATAAAAGTAGATTGTGTGTAATTGATTATGTCAAAGACTCTAAGGTTAATATTTATTTTTAAAGTTAGTAAGGACATGACTTCAAGTCTTATGGTCCAGAGATCACATGCTGTTTCTCTTGTTCTTTACTGGTGTCAGGGAAGTCCACTGAAGTTGGATCTACAGTTCTCTTTTGTAAAACAGGTAAATAAAAAATGCTAGGTAATTATAAGCAGAGAATAAGTTATAAAATTGAATAGTACAATAACATTTTTGTAGTACTAGAAACTAGTAACTACCAGGCAAATGCTGACCTATATCTTCAGTCATTTATCCTGTTTTTAAACATCATTCTCCAAGAAATAAGAACATGCCATACCTCTCTCTAAAATTAAATATGACATAATAATACTAATGTTATTTTTAAAAAGGTTTAGTTTTATTTCCAATGTTCTTATTTTTATGGTCCTATAAAACAAGATTATTCTTCTAGTGCTAATATATACCATTAAAAGTAGTAACATATACCATTAGAAGTATATATGTATAATATATTGTCATGTATGTAATCATGTACATAATATATAATTATATTATGTTTATTATATCATAATATGTTATATTACATATAATATTTTACATATATGTTGTACATAATTTAATTGACATGTGTGTTATATATAATAAGTATAATTTTATATTATGATTATATATAATATATCCATAATTATGTCATAGTAAATTATAATACTTGCTATAATTTGCCTTATTTTCAAAATAATCACCCAGATCACAAAATAGTTTTTCCTTCCAGAATCAACTGTTATTAGAAAATAGTAACTTGTATATTTTCTCACTTATCTTTTCTTAAAGATAGTGGCTTACACCTGTGTTTTTGTGTCACTACTATGCTGTTTTACTAGTATTCCAGATATTTATGGATCTAATTAATCTTACATCCAAAATTAATTAACAACTGAAATGTGTTTTGCCACTTTCTTCTTTACTGTTTTAAAATCTGTCTTGTAGTGTTCTTCAAGCTGTTTGGTTAGGCTTATTCTGATATTTAATTTTATTGTGATTCTTTATTTCAAGACTATCATGAATGCAATTGTCCTCCCAATTTCTTACTCAACACATGCATTATCAAAACATCACAAAAGAACTGTAGATATTTGTATGCTGGTTTTATATACTACTAATTTTCTGGACATATCCAAATCAAAGAATTTTCTGGAAAAAGTTTTGCAGATTATTTTTGTTTTCCAGAATATTTTAAGTGAAGGATCATATCAAATGCAAGTGAGTGTAATTTGATTCCCCTTTTGAAGTTTTGTTGATTTTATTGTTTCCTCTTGTTTCATTATTTCAGCTCAGCCTTTAAGCACTAGCTGTTATTGAAACAGAGAATGAATGGCTTTGCTAATTCTTTTAGAGATGGGCTGTTAATTTTTCTCTACTAAGGTGATGCCAGCTATAGGGTTGTATATAGCTATGGATATGCTATAGTGTATCTTCCGATTCTAGCTTCTTCGCAGCTCTCTAAAAGGACATCCTGAATATATTGAGATGATCATAGGATTTCCTCCCTTGGGCTATTTACACACTTCGTTCCATGTATCAGCTGTATAGTACACTATCATTATAGCATTGGAATGAAGTCAACTTAGCTATATAGGTGATTTAAACTTCACTTTTAGTTTAAAATTTTAAATAAAATATTATCCTATAATTTTCCCTTGCTTTCATATGCTTCTTTTCAAAATCATGACCACTTTTCATCATCATCATAATTGTTATATTTATGAATGTATTTTATATAAATCTCTCATAGAATATATATTGTTTTGTATAGATCTATAAGTACAATGTGCTGAGGAATTCAGTTTTTCTCACATTTTTAAATTTTTCAAGTCAGATCACTTAGTATTAGAGAACAAGTAGGTGTGAGTCCCTGCAGAAGGCTAACCCTTCCTCTCAGAAGTTGATAATTCCCTGTAGCTCTTGATCTAGGATTGGGCATCTGTGACATTCCCCACCCATTTTTTTCATGGAAACTAGTGTTTTCTTTGTTTATGCTTTGTTCACGAAGCCTTATTTTTGAGATTTCATCATGTAACCTTCCTGTCATAGCAGATACAATCTCACAGAAGATTTTCTGTTCTTCTGGTCCTTACACTCTTTCTGTACCTCCTCTGTGATATGCTCTGACTCTTACATGTAGGGTTTGTGTTCTAGATATTTCAGTTAACACATGCAAGGGTTGAAAAAAATGCACTATAGAGGGTTTGCAAGCATTTTATTGAGAATTTTCAAACTCACGATTTTCTGGGAAATTGCTGGATTATTTCCTTTTTTTCTTTCTTCCTTTGTTTGTTCTTCAGTTCATTTGTTTCTTCCTTCTTTCCTCCCTCCCTTCCTTCTTTTTTTCCTTCTCCTTTTCAGTATGGATATCAGGAAGAGGCTGATTTTGAAAACTGAGTATTGGTAACGATACTCTGTTTTTATTTCATGAACCATTTGAAGAACACTGCTATAGGTTCTTCTTTAAAAGTCCTGTAGAATTAAGGGAAACTAGTTGTTTTTAAACTTTATTATTCTTTTACTTTTACTATTTTTAACTCTGTGTATATAGTGATGTGTGTGTGTGTGTGTGTGCATGTATCTGTGTATGTAAATGTACTATGTATGTATGCATGTGTGTGCATGCAAGTATATGCTTACGTAAAGTTCAGAGTCAGAGCTGGACATTTAGGCAGCATTAAAACACCTGACATGGGTATTGGGAACCAAACTCAGGTCCTCTGTAATACAAGCATACACTCCTTTTTAATTTGATTTTTTACTTTTAAGATTATAATTCAATTACAACATTTCTTCTTTCCTTTGCTCTCTTTAAACTCTCCCACATATCCCTCCCTGTTCTATTTCAAATTCATGCCCTCTTTTATCACTAATAGTTATTATAAATGTATACTCATAAATATAACCTGTTTATTTTGCATAAGACTTTGTCTGTTTTCAGACTGACTGTCGCTGGACAATTATTTGGTTTGTTCTTCCTGGGAAGGACCACCTCTTCCACTCTCAGTTTCATCATTTGCCTACAGTTCTTTGTGTACTGTTGAGGCCTTGTGGACTTTTCCCAGTCTTTTTAGGCATGCCCATTGACATAATTTTCATTCAGCTCAGGTCTGGGCATCATGTTGGTGAGACTTTATAGGTGTAGTTTCTGATGTTAACCACAGACTCAAGTCTGTTCCTGAATTTATCTTTTATATTTTAGACTTTATTTCTATCCAATATAATTGTTTAATATAGGCCTAAGTTTTAATAATGTTAGCTTAATTATAATTTGTCATATGTGACTAGATACATATCCATTTTTCTAACTTTTCAAGTTAATTAGAATTTAGGGTTTCAAAGCATTCTCTAATGATCTTTTAAATTTCATTAACATCTGTTTGCTGCTCAACAATCATTTTAAATTGTATTAACTTGGGTAATTTTTATTACTTCTGGTTAGTGTAGCTAACTCTTTGCCAATCTTGCTTATCTTTCCAGTGAGCTAATTTTTTTATTTGATTGATTCCTTGCACTGTTACCTTGGTCTCCCTTGCATTTCTTTCTCTTCTGACCTTTACTATTCTTTTCTGTCCTCCAAATATCCTCTTGTGCTTCTAGGACCTAAATCTGTATCATTAGGTGCTTTTGATAGGATTTCTTAATTTTAAACATTAATACTAATAACTGTGAATTTTCCTCATAGGTTTGCCTTTTATGTATTATAAAGGTTCTGATGTGTTGTATTTTAATTTTCATTCAATTTTGTGTGAATATATTTCCTGATTTCAACAACCCACTCATCACTCAAAGGTATGCTTTTTAATCTCTAGTTGTTGATATGTTTCTATACTTTTCTTTTCTATTGATTTTTCAATGTATATACTTACAATTGGATAAAGTGATGTGTTAGCCTCTTACTCTTTCAACCACACCTTTCCCACCATTAGGAACATCTGGAATCACAAGCAAAACTAAAATCTTACCTGAGTTGCCTGAGTTGGTGATTGTAACTTATCGCACCAACATAAAAGTAGCTAATACAGTGTCACATTCAGCTATCTAATTTTATTTTAAATATCTCTCAAAAATAAAATTAAAATAATTCCTTTCATGGAAGCCATGATATGGTACTAAAGATGGGGCATAGATCTGTTTCTCCAGACAATAGCTAACAGGACAGAACCTTTAGATTTTACATGCACTTTCTCTGAAATACTTCATGGGAACAATTTTCTTCTTTCTGATTGAATATAAGACATGCTTCATAAGTTGAAACTCATAGTTGTTACCATTACTGGGTCCAAGAAACTGTGCATAGACAGATCATAAGCCCCAAAGGAGGACTTACTACTTATATCCTGCTATATGTGCATAGTATCAAGCTGACTCCTACTTTCTTATCATTATGCCTATACATTAATGTTTCTCTCACTCCTTCATCAGAAAAGCTTCGTTTGCAGTAGATGATGAACACAATTAGTCATGGAACAGTGAATGACAGGCTATGAAACTCTCATCCTAATTCATATATCCATATCCTACCTGTTCCCACCTGGGCTCAGGTGTCATTGCAGAAAAGTATTCTGAAATATTGTAAGAGCTAGCTATGGTGGATGAGTGCAAGGAAATATTGTTTTCCAGACTCAGCAGGGTGAATTGCATCCAAGAGCTTATAGCAATTGTGACAACGTGGACAACATCTGTGCAAGGCTCATGTTAGACAAAGTCCCAGCATGGAGAATGGAAATGATCGTGAATATCCACTCCTGGCCTAGCTGCTATTGCCAACTGATAACCACTGGAAGAGAGACTCATCATTCTTAAAAATGTGGCTGCAAGAACAGTAACCGTGCTTTGTTGGAAAGCTACATATCTAAGAGTATATTGCAGCACAAACTATACTTGGTGTGAAAAAAAACCCAAAAACAAAAAACAAAACGAAAAGGAAACAAAATGAGTAGTTAGGGAGGAGGTGGTTTGATGGGGGAGTTTGATGACAGGGTGAATGTGATGAAAATACGTAGCATATAACTCAAAGAAATAAAAATTGAGGAAAACAAAGTAAATACAGTATGAGTTCGACATTTTATCCCGTGAAAGGAATGCCCTTCAGGTTGTTTCTATCACAATTCTATTTATAATTCAAATATTTTTGACACTAAACATCTTGGAAACCACAGCTTTGTTATTTCTTGCCATTGGGCCTCTGCTGATGCAATCTACTTGATGTTTTACACAGCAGTAAAGTGAGTGTGTCATGGCTGTCATTAATCAAATTTAGAAGGTGAGGTGTGCCAAGGGGAACACTTTTTATTTCTGTCTCACTTGGTACACTGTTTTAGCCTGGAAATTTCTTGAATGTTTCTATTGTTTACATGACCAAAGAAGGTTAGATGCACTGATACAAGTCTTGCTCCATTCAGTTGAGTTACTGGTCTTGTAAAAGTGGTTGATTCCTTGAAATTAAATGCAAGTCTATAAAAAGGTTTGCTGTTCTTTCTTTAGAAAGCTAAGCAAAAACAAAAGAACTCACAGGAACAAGAAAATATATGTGTACATTTGGAAGATGTTTCCTAAGAATATTATGCTAAAACAGTTTTTTTATTTGACAAGATCATGTACAATTCATGTTAGTGTTTTTAGAATAAAAAAGTAATTAAATGATTTACAAACAGATAGCTATTTTCTTAGAAGCATTGCCAATGATTATAAAAGGCCATCTGAAAGTAAAATATTGATTTTAAATGGTTAATATGCTATTGAAATTCAATTTTATCTGATTTACAAGAAAAATAAAAATGTTAATTTAAGGTCTTAGCAAATAAAATATCACCTTGAATTTTATAGAATAGTAAAGTGAAGCTCTTTTGGTAAATAGTTACTTAAATAAAATGTAAGCATTTTTAAAAAATGTATCAGTATTAAATGAGTGATCTCAAGGGATGGAGAGGTGATCCTGTGGTTAAGAGCGTCATGATTTTCCTGCAAAGGACCTATGTTGGATTCCTAGAACTAGTTTCTAGTAGGTCACAAGTGTCTGCAACTCCATTTCCAGAGAAGCCCTCACCCTCTTCTGGCCGTAATAGGTACTGCATTCAAGTGCACATACAAACACATAGATACACAAACATATGCATAGTTAACAATTTTAATAAAATTCTTAAATGATTAATTGTTGAGGGAAATATTAAAAAATGAACTAGCATGTTCCTGTGCTTGTGACAGCAACTCTCTGCCATGGCGGCCTGGGCAGCCATACATTGGTGGGTAAAAGCTGACCTGTTTGATTTCATGGAGACTCTTTGGTCTAGTACTCCCGAAATGTCTCCACCCAGATGAGCCTCCAGATGAAAGAAAACACAACACAAACTTAGTTCAGAAACAATGGTAACTCCTCAATCTCTGGGCTCAACAACTAAAACCTAATCTTGCTAGCCTTATTAAAATGTGACTCCTCTGATGGTGGATCCGCAATACCAGGAAACTCTAGCAGCTACATCTTATCCATATGCTGTTCCAGTTCCAAAAGGGGCCTAACAGTATCGTGCTTCCTCTCTTCCTCCATCCAACCTGGAAGTCCCGCCTACTTGCCCAGTGATTGGCTTTTTTGTTCATTAGGGGATTGGTTCACAAGAAGTCACCTGAGTACATGTAACTCATTCCAGATAGCCTCTCCCAGGAGAGAAAAATTATCATGAAAAAGGGATCCAACTATAAGCTTGCATTCTAAGTTTGTCCTGTGCTGTACACCATTTTATATTAATTATAAAATGTCCTCTTGGAGAGAAAATGTTTGTGTTCTATTCTGTAATTTCCATTGCCTTTCTTATAAATTCAGTAGACAAAATAAAACAAAAATATTGCAGTAAGAGACACATAGCCAACTTAAGTAGAATAAAAGCCACATTGATTCTGACGCATTTAATTTAAAGGAAGAACAATTGGAAATAAATTTAAGTATTTGATTAATATGAAATATTTTGGAAGTTAGTAGGCATAATTTACATTCCTATGCTTTTTACACTTATACAGAATTATAGCAACAGTTAAAAGATAAAATGAATTAGATATATCATCTTTTGTGCTTAGGTCACAATGGAGTAAGCAGGTCCCATTGATATTGAACAAAATCCTTTGCTGTTTTGAAAAAATGCATTCAGTTTACAAAATCTCAACCTTTATCATTGTTCTTCTCAGTGGAAATCTTTCTGTAAAACTCTCCAATTAGAACATTTTAAGATTACTAAGCAGAATGTTTTATCATGATCACAGAATTAGAAATAATATAAAACCTTAAGCTGACTTTTGCATTGGTTATTATTACAATCACAAATGATAATCTCAAAATGAACCTTTTTTTAACTTGAATTTTTACCACAATGATTTCACTTAGGACAGCCTGTTGCTTTTTTTTCTTTAACCCTTATGTTTAACTGTTGCAATTTCCCTAATGTTATTTTTTTCAACTTATAGTGCTATAGATATTTTAGGATATGGTTAAATATATATCATGATATAAAAATTATGTTTTCATATTTTTCTAATGATCCATGTGGGAAAAATTGAATATTCCGAAAAAAAAAAAAACAGGAGACTAAATTAGTCAGAAAATTCTAGTTAAAGATAGGATAATAAAGAGCACAAAAGTACAAACAGGAATCTTAGCAGAATATACAAACGTTTCCTTCAAGAGAACATTAAACACTTGCTGTAGAGGTCAAGATTTACACTTACAAATTCAGAGCTTCTGAAAGGGAATATATGTACGTCCAGTGTTTAACCAAAAGTAGAGTAAGACATTTTACTCCATGTAGACCACAGGGATACATAAAATGCATTGTATGTCCTAAGTCCTGAAATTTGGGTTTTATGCTTTGTGAAGTTAGGACAAAGTTCACTGAATTCTAAGTGAGGGAGGTGGGAAGGGAGAGAATAAACATGAGGAGAGAGGGAGTAAGGGGGAAGCAAGAGGAAGGGAGAAGAGGGAGGGAGGGAGGGAGGGAGAGAGAGGGAAAGTGAGGGAGAGAGAGAATTTTATATGTTGTGAGATAGACTGTTAAATGTTATGAAGAAAGGAAGACAGCAAAGGAAAGCAGGAAAGCAGGAAAAGTTTAGTTCTTCAGTCTTAACCGAAGAATAACTAAAACAAAAAGTAGAAATTAGCTAAAATGGGTGTAATCAGTCCTATGGTCCCACATGGCAAACTCAAATGATGCCCATGGGACTTACCAAACTCCCAAGGAGGCATGCAAAAAAATATCCGCAGGCCACATTTATTTCCACTTCCCCAAAATGCAGATCTAAGAAATGATTTCTGAAAACTGTAGGCTAACTGTTAGGCCTCTCTAAAATCAACAGCTCATGTAATGCCAGAGTTGCCTTGAGAGGTTGCCATACCTGGTGTTGTATTCCTTGTTAGACTTTATTGTGTAGATTAATTGGGCTGCCAAAGTTGATGTTGAGTCCTGCAACTGAGAGGGTTCTTCACATTGTTATTTAAGGCTGAGTAGGTCATGGTTCAAGTTTTATTTTACATGCCGAGAACACGGTGACTCTGCAGTTTGTGGTTTATTTTCATTGGCCTCTGTTCTAGTTCAGCATGTGAGACATTTTCATCTTCATGGTCTATAATAATCCCTGGTCTGGACATGAGATACTCTCATTAAATAGTATCCCTGCAAAAAGAAAGGCAAAGGAAACCTGAAGTTAAAGTGAGGCTACTCTTCAGCTAGTTGTTTCTATTTGTTTGGTCTGTTCCACTCAAATTTGCTTGTTTTTATCTTATCTTATCTTTGCTTTTTCTTATTTAGATGCCCATTTGTTTACTAATGAGAGAGTTCTATTATATTTATTTTTTAATTTATTTTTTACTTATTCATTTGCATATGGATTACTTTACTTCTCCCAGTCATCCCCTTCCACAATCCTTTCCCATCCCCCTCTCCCCTTCTCCCCTGAGCTGCTGTGGAGTCCCCTGGGTATCCCCAACCATGACACTTCAAGTCTCTGCAAGGTTAGGAATTTCTTCTCCCACTGAGGCCAGACAAGGCGGTCCAGCTAAAAGAACATAACTCATATACACGTAAGAGTTTTGGGTATAACTTTACTCCAATACTTCAGGATCCACATCAAGACCAAGCTGCATATCTGCTACATATGTGCGGAGAGGCCTAGATCTATCCATTTATGTTCTTAGTTGGTGGTTGGGCCCAAGGGTCCAGGTTGGTTGATTCTGTTGTGGGTCTTCTCATGGAGTTTCTATCCCGTTAGGGGTTGAAATCCTTCCTACTATTCTTCCATAAGAGTACCCAAGCTCCATCCACTGTTTAGCTGTGAGTGTCTGGATCTGTTTGAGTCAGTTGGTGGGCGGAGCTTCTCAGAGGACAGCCATGTTAGACTCCTGTATGCAAAGCATAACAGAGTATTATTAATACTATTAGGGACTGACACTTGCCCATGGGATGGGTCTCAAGTTGGGCTAGTTATTGGCTGGCCATTGCCTCACTCTTTTCTCCATTCTCGGTTGCTACATTTCTTGTAGACAGGATAGGTTTTGGGTTGAAAATTTTGTAGGTGGGTTGGTGTCCCTGCATCTCCACCACTGTTCCTGCCTGGTCACAGGTGGCAGCCTCCCTAGGATCCATATCTCCAATGCCGTGAGTCAAAGCTAAGGATACTCCATTGATTCTTGGGCATGACCCTAATCCCAGGTCTCCATCTCTTTCTGGATATGTCTCCTACTTTCTCTCCCTAGTCAATTACAGATTTCCATTCATTCTCATAGCCATCAGGCCATCCCACCTGTATCTCCCCATACCCGACCCTGAATTCCCCACTCCCCTCCCCATCCCCTTTCCCACCCAGTTCCCTCCCACCATCTGCCTTCCACATTGATTCCATTTAACCCTTCCAAGTAAGACTCAACCATCCTTGCTTGTGACCTCATTCTTGTCCATCCACCTTGGGCCTAAATAGTATAACATGTGCATCCTATATTTCATGGCTAATATCCAATATAAGTAACTACATTTTTTTTTGCGTGTCCATTTTGGACTGAGTTATCTCGCTCAAGATGATATTCACAAGATCCATTCATTTGCCTGGAAAATCCATGATGTCTTTGTTCTTCATGGTTGAGTCACATTCCATTGTGTAGATGTATCACATTTTCTTTATCTACTCTTCAGTTGAGGAACATCTAGACTGTATCCAGTTTCAGGCTATTTCAAATAAAGCTGCTATAAACATAGATGAGCAAGTGTCTTTGTGGGACGGTGGAGAATCTGTTGGGTATATGCCCAGGAGTGATGTAGCTGGGTCTTGAGGTAGATAAATTCCCAGTTTCCTGAGAATCCCCCAAATTTGTTTCCAAAGTGTTAACAACTGACATCCATATATAAGCAAATGGAAACCATAGTTTGTCTTTTTGGGTCTGGGTTACCTCACTCAGACTGATTTTTAGCTCCTATGAATTTCATGATTTAAAGTTTTGCGTGTTTATTTCCTTTTTGTTTTTGTTTGTTTGTTTTAACAGCTATGTAAAACTGTGTTTTTGTAAATGTGCCACATTTTTTTTATCCATTAATTTATTGACAAGCATCCAGGCTACTTCCAGGTATGATAAATAGAGCAGCAATGTCCATGGTTAAAAAACTGTCTTTGTAATAAGATATGGAATTATTTGGGTATATGCCCAGGAGTGGTATAGCTGGATCTTGATTTAGATCTATTTTGATCCTCCTAACGAACCGCCACACTGATTTCCATGGTAGCTGTACAAGTTTGCACTCCCATCAGCAATGGATGAGTGTCCCACATACCCCTACCTCC
This sequence comes from Mus musculus, assembly GCF_000001635.26. Taxonomy (NCBI): domain Eukaryota; kingdom Metazoa; phylum Chordata; class Mammalia; order Rodentia; family Muridae; genus Mus; species Mus musculus. Next base: position 81,904,758 of record NC_000083.6, read on the forward strand.
ATGCCAACATGAGCTGTTATTTGTTTTATTGATCTTGGGAGAGGCATATTTTAGAAGGAGAACTTTCAGTGACCCACAAGTTCACAAAATGTCATTTTGCCTCATTTAAATATGTATTGTTTCATAAAAGTAGGAAGTAAACATAAGTATGGAAATCTACAAGTTCCACTGTAATTATCTGTTGATGGAATGAACCTTAGCTAATCACATAATCACAAAGGCCTGCGATGTCTACTTCTTTTCCACCTAGAAATTGCCAACAAAATTAGATAGTGACTGGAGGTTTGGGTCTGTCCATCGGAAGGAATTACTTCATTCCTTTACAGGCTGCCCAATTTCAGGTCAGCCCAGTTTGTGGGAGGATATTAGTACCCTCTGAGAATCATTGGCATTATAATCATTCTTTCTTATCCTCAAATTATAATATCCCCGAAGAGTATTTTCTGGATTAGACAGAATTTCTGTCCTCTATGTATAGGTATTTGAAAGCCATTAATAACTGTTTGAACATAGTTGAAATAATATCTTAGAACCTGTTTGTATTCTTGACTTTTTAATGCTCATGCACAAACAAAAGAAAAATACTGAGAACAAGTACAATTTTCTACCCTTTCTTTCCATCACCCAATCTGGTCTGGGGACTCTTCTTTTCAGTTTATTTCAAGGTGACACATTGGCAAGTGACTTGGGAACCCTACTAAAGTACAGAATCTAATTTAGACAAAAAGCACCCAGATTTTGTGTTTTTAGAGCATTCTGTGGCAATTCAGCTTCTGTCATCCAATAACCACCCTTTTTAAAGAAGAATGCTATGGTGTTTATAAGTCCTTTGCCAAATGCAAGAATGTTAATGGATCCTAATAAGAAATGTAAGATGGGGTAAACCATTTTGAAGTTAGTTCTACAAATGTGAGGAAAACATGGAACCTAACTTTAATACTATGATTAATTCCAACCAAAATTACATTCATTGGAGAATATACAATCAATCTAAGATTATAATCATCTCAACAGTCAGCTTTCCTTTTATGTCAGTATTATGAAATGTTCAGGTTATTTGATATGATGGATGTGAGCTGATTTTTTATGAAGATCATGTAGATGATGCTTAATTGCCAAATGGCAACTGTTCATTCCTATTGCTATAAAACATTCAAGTTAGGTAAGGGATTTATTTCTGAGTACCTACGCTGCTCTTCGGAACACATTAGGCATGTGGGGAAGGTAAATGACTTTGTCAGAGACACAGAACTCATATAGAGTTAATCTCTTACTTCCTTGTTGCATAATAAGGCATCTAACACTCAATGACTTAAAACTATAAGCAATTACTTAGCTTGTCATTCAGTTGTAGTAGTTTAGACCAAGTTGAGTAATTTTGGTTCCAGCTCTTTCCCTCCATGTCTACAGTTAAGCTTCTGTGGCTGTTTAGATTAAGCCTGAAGTTGTGGGGAATAACCAATCCAATCATTTCTCATCATTTTATATAGAATAGGCTGGGGCCAGACTCATGACAACACAGCTGGGTTTCTGAAGAGAGGGTAAGTGGGAGAGTTTCTTGAACCTTGTGTTTCAAAATAACTGAAATTCTCTTCATTAAAAAAATTCTAATGTTAGTTCAGGTTCAAGTCATAAAGAAATGGACCCACTTCTAGATAGAATTATCTATGAAGCAGACAATAAATACACATTTTGGATGATTGCAACAACATCTGTTAAACTGTATTATTGTAAGGTTAAATTAGACGAACTGTCTCAGGATTTTGCTGTTACTATCTAGCTAGGTTATATGAACTGATTTGGGATGTTTTAAATATGACGGGAAATGACCTCAAAGGTAAACGGCTTAAACATTATTACAAATGCAGTGCTGTATCAGTTCAAACCACATTATTCTTTCTTCTGGCAGCCGAGCCCTACTTGAGACCAACAGCACAGACTTCAGTCTTTTGAGGGAATGAAACAGATGTAATAAAAATATGAAAATACTAAGGAATGCATGTACTTCCCAGAGATTACTATCATATTGCTGCAGTTTTCTTGCCCAGAGGGAGAAATAAAACACAGTGGTCTATTGAAGTCCATATAGTTCTACTTTGTCTTTTTATAGACCCTGAAGGGGTCATTACTTGTGAAACTATATTAAAAATTATTTTGTAAAGTGAGTTGAAGTAAAGTTTTATATCTGCCCGAGAGGACATCATTAACAGAATCTACATCTCACCATGGCTACACAGCAGGGTTGGCAGATCTCAGTTGAGAGCAATTACAGATGTTAGTCTCAGTAAAGACTTTACCTACCCTGGAGTTGCCCCTTAGCAGATGTCTCTCAAGGGCCTTTATCTGTGAACTATAGGTTGATTCTCTGTATAGATTACATTTATCAGTAATTTTCATTATTTAGCAGTTACCCTAACATGAATGTGAAAATATTTTATACTCTAAACCTTACTTAGAATAGCTCATGTTGGAATTCAGTGCAATTTAATAAAAATTCAGGGAAATTCACATTTTGTTTTCATTTTCTTTTTAATTGTAGAGCTAAAGTCAATGTGTTTCAGTATGAACTCCACACAGGTTGATAACCGACTTGAGTATTTCAGATAATAAATAATTGAGAAAAAATGAATCACATTGACGATCCACACATGACCACACATCCTCCTCAGTTTCTGAAAGCTTCAACATCATTCTTAATCTAATACTTGATAAAGCTGTAAAATGCTCTTCCATTCTGTCTTCCTCATTTTATTTTGTTGTTGCTGTTGTTGTGTTGCATGTGCGTGTGTGTGTGTGTGTGTGTGTGTGTGTACATGGAAAAAATGTTTCCTTATTATGACTAATTACATCAGCAGAGTTAATTGGCATAAATAAATCCAAACCACTCAAACCAAAGTATCCCAATTTGGGGGTGTCAAAGAGTATTAGGGTGCCTTTGTATGAAATGATTGTAATACTGATGTTCCAGACAGTCTGGGACACTAAGGCTGAAGGAGATCCATCATACTCAGTTCAAAAGCACGTTTCTCAGTCCTTCGTTATCTAGCATGGGTGTTTAAAACCATGTACCTAACCCATTACAGAACTAGACCCTAGAAGTTTTTACTGAGCACATAGCTTTTAAATCAGCATCACTCTTATTTCATTGTATTTTTAAAATGAAAAATTAAAATGATTTTGATATTATAAAATTAAAGAAACAAAAGTGTAAAATAGAGATATTTTACTTTTACATATAAAGTAGATATTTTATAAAAGTCATTGAAAAAATGTGACTTTTGTGTTTGCATACATGTATGCATCTATTCACGTACGTGTGCGTATGTGTGTGTGTGTGCGCGTGCACACGGGCGCACTCACGACAGACAGTCATAGAGAAGGCCTGGCCTTAAACGTGTTATCCTGCTGTTTTATTAATATGTATTACTGTTTATCACTAAGAAATTGTAATGGTTTGTGATATAATGACTGTATGTCTCAATTAGATATTCTATTGGCAAAGACTAGCTATAGCTGCTCTTTCAAAATGAAACAGAATTTTAAAAAGTTAAAGTATAACATTATACAGAGAAACACTCTGCTTGCAATGATTTCTCTTCAGTGTTTTAATTTTTTATTTACCTTTTAGTTTTAAATCGTTTGTCTTCAGGCTGATTCAAAATTGTATACATTTACTGGGTATCCTCTAATTATTAAATGCATGTGTACCATGCAATGTTCAAAAAAGTGCAAACATTTATCTCCTCAAGTAGTTTACATTTTTTTATGGGTAAACCTTTTAGAATCCCTTCTCTGGCTCTTTGAAATACTCTGTTGTCACCCTCAGCCACCTTGCCATGCAATAACACACTAGAGTTTCTGACTCCCATCTGACCTCAGCATACTATCTACTTATTGTCAGTGATCATTGACAATGAGTAGTATAAGAAAATTTGTAACCAATACGAAGAAATGTTATCTATAAACAGAATATAGCAGGAAATAAAAACCTAAGTATTTAGAAATCAACAGGAAAATTGACCCTTAACAACTAGGTTCAATACTTAGGTTCCCTGTTGAAAGTAGACAGAAAAAAATCGACTTCATGGGACTACTGTGAAGAACGTAAAATGGTAAACTTATTAAACACACTGAATAGAAGAAGCTGGGCATAGTTGTGGCAGGAGGTATTTGAGGGAGGATCCTCTACAGCCCATTTGTTGATGGCTTGGTTAGCAGCTCCTGGAACTCCTGTTCAACAGTAGACCCTGAAAGAGATGGATCCCAGTGGAAAGCTGCTAGGACTTTGGGGAAATACTCTTGAAGGAGACACACATATAAGTATGTAGGGTGGCCAGGGACCAGCACTGGCGTCATACTCTCTTGCTACCTCATTTACTCACTTACAAATCTTTATTGTTGTTTTATGTGTATGACTGCTCTGGTTGCACGTATATCTGTGCACCATGTGCATGCCTGGTGCTAACAATGGCCAAAAGAGGGTTTAGAGGCCATGGGGTTGATGTTACAGATGTTTAGGAGCCCTTGGTGTTCTAGGAACCAATCCCAGGCCCTGTACAAAAACAAATGCTTTTGACTACTTAGTCATCTGTCTAAGCTAGCCACTTTATTATTTTGAGAAAGGGTTTCTCAATGAACTGGCCAGCTACACTGGCCATCAGTGAACTCTCGTTATAACCTCTCGAATTCCACAACAATGCAGTTACAGACTCAACTCACAAAGCAAAAATTCATGTTAAAAGTCTGAACTCAGATCTTCATACTTGTGTGCCAGACACTTTATCGACCACGTCTTCAACCCCAACTCACCCATTTTAGCCAAGAATATTTTCTTTTCATTTTCCACTATACACACAGAGATAGGATATTAGGAGTCAGGCATCTACAGATGTATATTAGACTCTGCATAGCACTAGCAGGTTAAGAGTAACGGTCAAGTGAGGCAAAACACATGTACAGATAGGACTGCATGGAATAAGGCAATTCAGTAAGACACTAGATACCATGGAATTCCAAGCAGTTAACATGGAGCTATAACTAAGAGTGAGGTGTGATGTTTCCTTAGTGGATGCAAAACAGCATCTGAAGTTAACATTGGGGGAAAGTTAAGGTTTAAGCATAAGTCATTGATAGAAGAACAACAAGTAAAACCAAAATGATGCTCACAGTGCTGGAGCTATTAAGCATGTTTCATTTTTCCAGCTATGAGAAGGCAAGGAAAAAGATGTTGGGGTAAAGTAGTATAAGAAAACTTTAAATAGGCTGATAAAGCTTGTTGACATTTCTTTCAGGGGACTAAATATAGAGTCTTTTTTGCTGGTATTGACTTCTCTCTATATGCTCACAATGATTCAACTAAGCGCAGTCTCTTCTCTAGCCCCTTCTAATGGTGCCACTGACCATGCTTTCTGCAGCTCAAGCTACCCTTTGAGTGCCCTTCGCTTTATCTCTATGCATCCTCCAGTTTAAGTTTACAAGCCTGTTTTAAATGTATAGAGCCAGGATTAGAGAGAAAGACCAAAGCATCTCCCTTGGTCTCTGAATGAGTCAGGCTCAGCTTGTCATCTTCTTTCTGGACATTATTTAACGATAATGTCACTGAAACTCATTGACGCAGTGGACAGTGGAAGAGAGATTGTGAAAGGAGACCAGGAGCAGGCTGTTTCCACAGAAGATGAAGGAGTGAATAGGTGGTTGGATTTAGATAAAGAAAAGCATGACACTTTTCATATAGTTCATTTCACTGGTTTTCCTTTGCTTCATATGATATTTTGCCAGATTGTAACTTTCCTAGTTAGCTTTCTCCTTGAAGCAGTGTGTGTATGTGTGTGTGTGCCCGTGCATGTGTGTGTGTGTGTGTACTTAAACTAAAGCAAACTAAAAATCACTAGAAAACACTAGCTTTCCATGTGTGCATAAAAAGTCTGATACCTGCCACAATTTGCCCATGAAAATTCAGGTTACTGAGGACAAGGAGAGAAGTAGAGGTGCACACCAGTTGTCTGCTGCTGTAGATGATGTCAGCCTGATGGTCATGGAAATTATCTGGGAGCCTTTGGCCTGAGGAACTTGGCTTTCACAGCCTGATTGCATTTGTGAAATTCAAATATTCATATAATTGCCAAATCCAGCCAGATATATATTCTTTCCCCGGGGTTTATGTTTTGAAGATATTTCTAACATTAAATTATTTTTAAGTTTCCTTTTTTAAAAAGAAAATGTCTTGCTTGTATGTATATCTGTATGGCACATTCATTTAGTGACCATAGACACAATAAAACTGTGTCTGACCCCTGGAACTGGAGTTGCAAACACTTGTGCCCCATCTTGTGAATGTTGGTGATCAAAAGAACAGTCAGTGCTCTTAGCTATTAAGCTATTTCTCCACCTCCTGCATTAAATACATTGACTTCTTAGTTGAAACAGTCAAACAAACATTTCTTGTGTGCCATGTCCTGATGTAGGTAAAGAGAATATAACAAGAAAAGAAATCCCTGCAGTAAGTGAACTAACACTTCTAACACAGGGTGTAAAGAATAGAGCCTACAATAATTGTGAATGAGAACATGATACAGTAATTCAAGAGTATCACAGTGTGTGTAAAAGTTGGGTGATGTTGGACACTTCTTATGCAGGCATTGTTATAGATTCTCAATGCAGGCTAAATAGTCAGGACATAGAGGTCAGATCAACTTCCTATGGGGAGAGAGAGAGAGAGAGAGAGAGAGAGAGAGAGAGAGAGAGAGAGAGAGAGAGAGAGAGAGAGAGCTCAGCCTGGAACAAGTCTCCTGTGAAAACAAAAATGAACTGAGATAGACCCCCAGAATATATGTAATAATTTGGGTTGGTTTCAAGTGTTGAAACCCCAGTGATAGAGATGCAGAGAAAGAAAGAGGCCTGGAGCTTACTAGCTAGCCAAGCTAACCTACAGGGTGACTACCAATTTGATTAGAGGCATTATCTCAATAAGCAAGAGGTTGGCACCTAAGGACAATCATCCAAAGTTAGTCTCTATGAGCACCTGTACATATGTGAACCCACATGAACATGCATGAGCATGCTCACAAATGTGTATACCTGAACAACATATTTTCTGATATTATATATTTAGATATAAGGAATGAATAAAATTTTGAATCTCCTGGAAATAAAAGTTAAATATTCTAGTTTGTTTGAGCAATGAATTTTTTGAGAACAAACAGCACTTTCAGAGGATGGCATATTAGTTCGCCAATGCTGAGAAAAATCAGGAAAGAATCGAGAGAATTAATTCAGATAATAAATGAGACTGTATATCTCACAGGTAGATTAATTTGTTGTCTACGAAAGAGTGTCTTTCAATGATATTATGTGTACTGTATTATACTTGGAAAGTACATAAAGGTGAACTTTTCTAGCCCATAACCAGTGTTTCAGATCAAGTGTTTACAAGGATAATGGTCTTTACCACATTGTCTGCACCACTTTGAGAAATGTGGTGTGGAAGGATGGAGAATTATTAAAACTGTGTGAGAAAATCATGATTGGACTTTCATGTCCTGAAGATTAAGACTGGAAGATGTATAGGTGATATATTGAGGGCATAGTGATTGATTTGGTGGGAGGGTTGTGGCCCTGTTGTAAGACGGAGATAATGAAGGCTTTTTCTAGAATGGCAGTGGGAATGAATAGAAAGGAGGAAATGAGAATTTAAAAGATTTAGGAGCTGGAGTTGTCAGTGTCAGTTGGCAGAGCTGGGGATTCTAATTTATATCAGTATGTAGGAAAGCGGGTGGTTATATTTGTTTGCTGTGATCTTACTCAGAAAACTGGATAAACGATAGTATCAGCAAGAGAATGAGTTAAGATTTATTTACTCATTACTTTTTAAAATGGGGTCTTATATAACGTATGTTGGCCATGAGCTTTCTATGCCAAGGATAACCTTGAACATCTGATCCTTCTTTCTGCAATACTCCGAGGATGGTGCCGTGCTGCCACTGTGCTGTTTTATGTGGTGCTGGGGAATAAGCCTACAGCTCTGTGCACACACTAAGCAAGCATGCTACCTGCTGAGGTCCATTCTCAGCTTCTTTATACCGTCTGCTTTTCTTCTCCTTAGCATCCAGGGATGTCCGAATTTACCATTTTAGGAATTATCAATACATTTATTCCACCTGTATTTATAAAGGTCAAGAAAAATTGAAATGGGTGCTAGATGATAAAAACATTAAAAGAGGAGAGAATTTCAAGAGGAAGGTGCAAAATTCTGATAAGCAGTCAAAATGATGGAACTAGATACTTTGAAATTTGCAACTGAAAAGTCACAGTGACCCGAGTAAGGACAAATGGTAACCTACACTTTGAGAGTTGACACTGAAGGGGAAGAGTAGCAACAAACATAATGTGTCTGTGGTTAGGAGTGGGGACTCTTCATACGCGTGCTCTTTGGGTATTTCTGATTAGATCAGAGCCCTACTCCATGAGAAGGAATTGGAGGTCAATTGGAAAATTAATGTGGTATCAAATTTCTGTCATTCTCAGTATACACAGTGGCTCTAGGAGAGGATGGGGTGAGGGTAATCCTGTATAAATATGTCAGAGAACAAATTAAGTAAATGTTGAAAATTTGTTTTTGTATTATATATATATATTTAAAATGAAACATTAAATTAAAATGGCAAATGTAATCAATGTGAAGACAAGAAAATTAGTAAGACAGAAATCATAGTTAACAGAGTAATTACTATTTGTGTAATAAATTAATAAAACAAAAATAGTGTGATGTATTCTAAAGGAAAGAATAAATCTGTTTACTAATCAGATTATGTGACTTTATGAGCCAGAGTCCTTTAACTACATAGCTTTCAACAATCATGAATTGAAATAATTTCTTCAATTATCTTAGCTTTGAAAAAGCCTCACCTGAGTCATTTAGTCTTAAATAAGACATTAGTGATGAAAGATTCCTTATTTACTGTCTTAGCATCACATATTGTCAAGTATTTGGGATACAGGAGTAAATAATCATCTATGCCTACAAAAGACCACGCCCCTTTCTAGAAATGGAAACAAACCCCAAGTTTAATACTTGATTTTCATACAAGGGTTTAGTATGGCATCTAAAGTCAGTCTTTTCTTCCAAACTGGGGTATTAGCAGTCTTGGCACAGATGTCTTGAATATGTAATGGACAAAAATCTCAGGTCTGGAGGAGGCAGACTAGCGATTGTGTCAAGAGACAGACTTTGAGCTAGGTTTCAAAGAATGAATGATACATAGTTTGGCAGAAGGAAGAAATATGTATACTTAGGCAATAAAAGTAATAAAATTGTGGGAGTAAGAATGCATATGGCATGAAGAACAAGGAAACAGCAGGTGATCAGATGGAGACAATAGAGAAGTGCCTCATGTAGAAAACAGCAGAGACTTAGGTTTGGAGCGATTTTCCTTTACTTGGGTTGAAAACTTACTCCTCACCATGAGAGTCTGTTTAGAAAATTATAATGTGGAAATGTCCATGCACTGCCTTGAGTAAACTCATGCTGGAAAAAATCTCTTGCCAAAGGCAATATACTTTGATACAAATAAACACTGTTCAAGACTTCTGGAATACAGCAGGAGACAATTCCATATTTGTCCCATCTCCTCTGGTTTTGTACCATTTTACAAATATAATGTGAGCATATTAGAGCAATCTAATATGTCTTTCAGAAAACAAATTATTATTGTTTTTAGAGACATGGAAAATTTAATTGCTTCAAAATGTTTTTTACTTTAATTTTTTTATACAATATATTTTGATCATGCTATTTCCACTCCTCTAACTCCTTACTTATTTTCCCTATCTCCATGCCCACCCACATTATGTTCTATCTCCCTAAAAAATCATTCATAAAATCAGCAACAAGAATCCCCCAATCAAAACTAATGAACTTTTAAAAACTGTAGACACACACCACCACCAATAACAACAAGAAGAATAAGAACAACACTACCACCACCACCACCACCCCAACACCCACCCCCCACTAACAAAACCTCACACCACCACCAATAACAAGAAGAATAAGAACAACACTACCACCACCACCACCCCAACACCCACCCCCCCACCAACAAAACCTAACCAATATGGAGTCTACTTTGTATTGACTAACTAATTCTGCACATGGACCCAGCCCTGGATTGTGGTTGACATACCCAGTGGTGCTCTATTGGACAAAAAAAAAAAAAACACCTTATTTTCTCTGTCCTAGAAGGTATCAATTTTAAATTGTTTCTTGGTTCAGATTAGGAATTTGTGTACATGTCCCCTTCTCAGTGCTGACCTTTGGTCTGTTTTGAAATATGTAAGTCTTATGTACACTTTCACAGTCTCTGTAAATTCTGTATATCACTGCTGCTGCTTCAGAGTCACCTGTCACCTTTGCCTTATAACCATTCTTCATCCTTTTCCGCATTGTTCTTTGAACCTTGAAGAAAGTGACTTCATATGAGAATACCTTTGTGGGCTGAGTACTTCAAAGTTTCTCATTTTCTGCACATTGCCCAGTTATGGGTCCATGTGTTTATTAGTATCTACTGCAAGAAGAATCTTCTTTGTTGAGGTAATGATGAGAGGAATTTGATGAGAGGAATGATGCTTTCCTCTATATGAATAACAATATGTCATTACGAGTTGTTTTATTGTTATATTACTTTAGCAGAATAGTAGTAGTAGGTTTTCTCTAAAGTCTATGATCTATTGAGTCGCAGGTTCTTGATCACTTTAGCAGGGTTTTGTATGTGATCACTTTAATGGAGTTAGCATTAAATATAATAAAAAAAAGTGATTGGTTGTTCCAATGATGTGTGTATCTCTTGCACCCATGTGTCCTTCAGTTTGTATGTACACTATTGTATGTTGTTAATTTTGTAGCTGGATGAAATTAGTGATTATGTTTCTCCTCTGGTAGCATGCTAAGTACCTTCCATAATCATGAACACTGGTGAGTAGGGGTGATGTTTCTAGTTAGGCACCAGAAGGATTTTTCTATGTGCAATTACATGAGTAAATAAATTGTCTTCTAGGTTTGGGTCATCTCACTTAGGATTGTTTCTAGCTCCTTCCATTCAGCTGCCATTTTTTTCTTAGCAGCTGAATAATATACTTTTGTTTGAAAGTAGAGTGTTACATTATCTATTCACCAGTTGATGGCCATCTAGGTCATTCCCAGTTTATATCTATTATTACACTTAGAGACAAAGTGAAATAAACAAAGATGAAGAACTATCTTAGGAATGAGATGAACATCCTTTTCATATATGTCCAGCAGTAGTATAGCTGGGTCTTGTGCTAGTCTCTTTTCATTTTGTTGAGAAATCTCCACATTGAAAACATTTTCTTTTTCCAAATTATTAAAGTAGTATAGACCAGAAGATAGAAAGACTTCGAATTTACCTGGATCATTAAGATTAACTTTGTGAAAAATGGCCATCCGATAAGAAAAAAAAAATCTATGAATACAATGTAATATCCACTAAAAATCTAGCACACTTCTTTACAAAAATTGAAAAAAATAACTTTAAACATAATATGGAAACCCAAAAAATTCTGTAAAGTGAAAACAACCCTAAAGAGAAAAATAACTTCTTGAGGTGTTACTATCTCAGATGACAAGTTGTACCACAGAGCTACAACAATAAAAACAACTTAGTATTGGCATGGAAACATGAACACTTGAAAAGAATTATGGGCCGAAGTATAACTGCACATTACCAGGGACGTTTAATTTTTGACAAAGAAACAAAATTTAAACACTGGAGAAAAGATAGACTCTTCAATAAATGGTGCTGATCAAAACAGATAGTCTTACATAGAACAGTGAAAATAGCTCAATATGTACTATCCTGGGGGGAACACGACTCCAAAATAGATCAAGGAACTCGACATAAGGCCTGAATCTAATAGAGAAGGAAGTAGAGTATGTGTTTGAACTTATTGCTACAGGAAAGGAATTTCTCATCAAAACTGAAAGCATAGGCATTAAGAACAATTAATAAATGGGTTCCTGGAAGCTAAAATGCTCCTGGGCAGCAAATAAGACCATCATTCCAGCAAAGAGGCAGCCTACAGAGTGGGAAAACTCTCTACCAGTTAGATATCTGACAGAGGATTAATGTAGAGAATAAACAAAGAACTAAAAACAAAACAAAACCAAGAAAAAAATTGAACATGAGAAAATAAATAATCTAATTATAGAATGGGCTATAGAACTAAACTCAAAGTTCTCAAAAGATGAAGCACAACACTGAGGAAAATGTAAGAAATGTCCAACAGTCTTAGACAACATAGAAATACAAATTAGAACTACTTTGAGATTTTATATTACCCGGTCAATATGGCCAAGGTCAACAAAACAAATGATTGTACATACTGGTGGGGATGGGAGGAAGGGGAAAAGCTATTTATGGCTGATGGGAGAGCAAACTGGTACAGCTACCATTGAAATGGTACGGAGGCTCCTAAAACCTGAAAACCTGAAAGCGATCTGCCTCAATATCAGCTATACCACTCTTGGGCATGTACTCAAAGAGTTCTACATCTTACTATGTTGCTCATCTGTTGACTGCTATTCTTTCAAAAGAGCCTGAAACCAAAAACAGCCCAGATGTCCATCAAGTGACAACAGTGAAAATGTAGTACATTTATACAATGGAGTGTTATTCAGTTGTTAAGAAAGGTGGAATTAGTAAGTAAATGGAGGGAGCTAAACACAATCATCCTGAGTGTGGTAGCCCAGACCCAGAAGAAAAATAATTCATTTTTCTCTTATATATGGATGTTAGCCTTTTGGCCTTAGATGTATGTATTTCATTCAGAATACTCACACTGGATAAGTAGCTAGTAGGAGGGGATCTTCTAAATAAGCAAAAATAACATAGTGTTTAGGATTTATTTTTATTTTTAAATTTGTGTGTGTGTGTGTGTGTGTGTGTGTGTGTGTGTGTGTGCACATATGCATGTGCATGTACGTGTATGTGTGTGTATATGTGTGTGGTGTGAGACATATATACAAGACTCACAGAGTCCTGAGGAAGGCATTGGATTTCCTATAGCTAATATAGCATAAGGCTATAATTCCCCTGTTGTGGGTACTAGGCACTGTCCATGTGTCCCCTGAAAGAGTAGTAAGTTCTCTTGGCTGTGCAGCCATCTAGAAAGCTCTAGAAAACTTTTTTATTTTTTAAATAAGTATCAAATGTGAGTGTGTGCATGTCCACAAGTATGTGTGAACAGGTCATGCATATATTCAGGTCAGAGGGCAGCTTTCTGGAGTCAGTTGTCTCCTTTCACCTTTCTGCTGCTTTTAATATCTGAAGCATTTATTTTTGTTAAAGTATAATACGATGGAAAATGCATACATTGCCCATAACTCTGAAATTTTAAATTTTCTTGTGAGAAATGTAATTATTCATCTCCTGGTTGGTGTCCACTGTCCTTGAGGCACCATTAATCCTGTCTTTAGCGTGCCAAACAAAGAAGACTGAATAGAGTACAAAAGAAGACTGAAGACAGCTACAAAATTAACAGCTCAGAATTGACTCTGTTTTCTCCAGCCACAGACATAGTCACCACAAACACTCTTACTAGACCTGCATTACTTTTAGCATCCTTATGATTATCATTATTTTTAAACTATTTTTTTTCAATAGAATCAGAAAAGTAGTACCAAATGGAGACCCGCGTGATGTTTTGATCTATGAATTCATTTTGTAGTGCTCAGACCTGTGTTTACTATTTTCTCAGACACTTATCCTTCCTCTTTTGTAATCATTTTCAAAATACTTACAGTCTGTTTGTAATAAATAGTATGTTATTGTTATCTATAATTGTTTAATTGTTATATATATAATCACACTATTGTATAAGGAAACATGGGCTGGCCAATTCCTCTCATGAAACTGTAATAAACACCCATCAAACAAATTTTCCTCATCCCCTCCTTGTCCCTACTCAGCCTTGGTAATCATTGTTCTATGAAATCAGCTCTTTTATATCACATGTGTGTGGCGCATGTGACACCTTTTTCCATGGCTCACCTTCTTTGCATTATTCAACCCTACTTGTATTAGTGCAGATAATAGTGTGCAATCCTTTCAATGACCAAACAGTATTCTGTTGTGTGCGCACTCCATATTTCCTTGTTAACTTACTGATGGACACCTTATTTGTTTACTGTTTGTTTGTTTGTTGCACTTTTGGTCAAGATGCACAGCGCTGCAGTAACACAAAGTAAAAAAATGTCTTCAAAACTCTGCTTGTATTTCCTTTGGGTGTATACTCAAAAAAGATTGGCAAGTTCTGTGTCAATAGATTTTTAAACATTCAAGAATCCTCCGGATTGTTTCCATAATGGCTCATAGATTTACATTCCCACTGACACTGTGCGAAGATTTCCTCTGCTTTTCCTTCTTGCCTGACACACAACTTGTTGCATTTTGCGTTTTCCATCATGACCCTTCTTACTAGAATCAGACAATGACCTGTTGGGAGTTTGAATTCTGTTTCCTTATTGGATAGTGTGTTTGCGGACATTTGCGTATGCTCTTTGAGCAGTTGTATCTATTCTTTTAAAATCCTATCTAAGTAGGTAAGTTCACAATTTTCAAACCTTATTTGTTTGTTTGTTTGCTCACTGATCCCTTATCAAATGTACAGCTGGCAAGTATCTGCCTTCTTAGGCCCTAAGTCATTTCATCATTCTGTTGCTTGTTTCTTTAGCTTTGCAGGAACATTTTAGTTTGGTATAATACTCACTTTTCTCTCTAGATTTTGAGGATTATGCTTCCGGGGAACTTAGCCTAAAATCTCTCCTCTATGCCGTGTATTTTTCTCCAACTTTTTCTTTTTCTAATTTTAAAATCAAATCTCAAATTTACAGTTTCCACCTACTTATTTCTAGGCTTTACAAACTGTAAATAGGCACCAGGCTTCATTCATCAATGTGTAGCCATTCATAGTTCTCAACAACCTTCCCTTGGAAGGATGAATTTTTGACAATCACCTTTAAGTGAATCCATCACCTTTAAGTGAAATGGCTTTCATTTCAGTTCCATGGAATGTTTGCCTTTTGATTTTCATGTTAGTTCATATCTACCCTGAGAACTGCCACAAACACAGAATTCAAGAAACCATGAGCTTTTGACTATTTAGATAAACTACTCAATGAAAATATTTATGACACATAATATCTTTGGTACTAATATTTAAGAATTATGTGGAAGTGTCTAATAAGCTACTTCATCCTGATTGATCATTAGCCTATATATCTGCTTCGTTGAATACGTCTCTAGCTATTGAATATGCTAAACTAACTTTCAGATAAGGATTTCTCATCATTGTTACATCTGGAAATAAGTTTACTCAAGGAAACTCATGACAACACACATGGTAAAGCAACCATGGAATAATTAAAATGCTTATTAAGAGAAAACCTCTTAAAACATCTTGAAATCAAAAATAAAATTTATTAAAATCATACTTATTGCCCCTACATAGACAAAGCATCTCTCACACAGCTTATCTTAATTAAATTTTACAGGTTCTCTTGGATGTCTATTCCTGTCAATCATAGTTCTATGCTGATCATTCATTTTCTACTTCATGTCTTCCAGTTATTTCAGCTACTATGTATGCTTTGCTCAGGAATCACTGTCTACTGTTTCTCATTTAATGTTAGCTTCATGAACTTTGTAGACAGTACAAATGATAAGAAAGTCACTATATCTGTACGTTTAAAGGTCTTTTAACAAAATAAGAAAAATCCTGTGAGTCTTAAAGCATGCTTTATGCTGTAAATATTTAATTTTAGAGAGGGAGAATTGCAGAGTGACCTTTCCTCCAATACTTTGCAATTTAGTTTTGTCTCACAAGACTAAATGGTATGTTCTGAACTCTAGAAGATTAGCTCACTAGAAAGTAACACACATCAGAAGTGCATTTTAATATTATGACTTAGAATTTTAATCATTGAGAACTATGTAGTAACATAGTATCAAGCCAACCCATATATATTTTGGCCAGTGGTCTCTATTCATATAAATCAGCAAAGCATAGTATGTAAGAAGCAATGATTACAGGTTCTGAAAACTACAATCTACAAAGACACTTAGCACCTAATCAGTGGCCTTTCTCTACACAAAGGATAAACAGGCTGGGAAAGAAATTAGGGAAACAACACCCTTCACAGTAGTCAGTAGTGACAAATAATATAAAATACCTTGGGGGGTCTCTGACTAAGCAATTGAAAAATTTGTATGGCAAGAACTTCAAGTCTCTGAAGAAAGAGACGGAAGAAGAGCTCAGAAGATGGAAAGATTTCCCATGCTCATGGATTGGCTGGATTAATATAGTAAAAATGGCTATCTTACAGAAAGTAATCTACAGATTCAATGCAATCCCCATCAAAATTCAAACTCAATTCTTCACAGAGATAGAAAGGGCAATTGGCAAATTCATCTGGATTAACAAAAATCCTAGTATATCAAAAACTATTCTCAACAATAAAAGAACCTCTGGTGGAATCACAATCCCCAACCTCAAGTTGTACTACAGGGCAATTGTGATAAAAAAATGCATGGTACTGGTCAGGTGACAGACAGGTAGATCAATGGAATAGAATTGAAGACCCAGAAATGAACTCGCACACCTATTGCCAATTGATCTTTAACAAAGGAAATAAAAACGTCCAGTAGAAAGAAGAAAACATTTTTCAACAAATGCTGCTGGCTTAATTGGCAGTTAGCATGTAGAAGAATGTGAATTGATCCATTCCTATCTCCTTGTAAAAGACCCAAGTCTAAGTGGATTAAGGACCTCCACATAAAACCAGAGACACTGAAACTTATAGAGGAGAAAGTGGAGAAGAGCCTCAAAGACATGGGCATGGAAAAAATTCTTGAACAGAACAGCAATGGCTTGTGCTGTAAGATCAAGAATCAACAAATGGGACTTCATAAAATTGCAAAGCTTCTGTAAGGCAAAGGACACTGTGAATAAGACAAAATGGCAACCAACCGATTGGAAAAAGATCTCTACAAATCCTAAATCCGATAGGGGCCTAATATCCAATATAT
Organism: Mus musculus; assembly: GCF_000001635.26. NCBI lineage: Eukaryota > Metazoa > Chordata > Mammalia > Rodentia > Muridae > Mus > Mus musculus. Next base: position 81,921,857 of record NC_000083.6, read on the forward strand.
ATAAAGAACTCAAGAAGTTGGACCTCAGAAAACCAAATAACCCTATTAAAAATGGGGTACAGATGAGGATGTGGAAAAAGAGGATCACTCCTCCATTGCTGATGGGACTGCAAGCTGATACAACCACTCTGGAAATCAGTTTGCTGGCTCCTCAGAAAATTCGACAGAGGGTCCAGCAATACCACTTCTGGGCATATACCCAAAAGATGCTCCAACTTGTAACAAAGGTACATGTTCCACTATGTTCATAGCAGCCTTATTTATAACAGCCAGAAGCTGGAAAGAACCCAGTTGTTCCTCAACAGAGGAATGGATACAGGAAATGTGGTACATCTACACAATGGAGTACTACTCAGCTATTAGAAAAAATGAATTCATGGAATTCTTAAACAAGTGGATGGATCTGGAGGATATCATCCTAAGTGAGGTAACCTAATCACAAAATAACACACATGATATGCAGTCACTGATAAGTGGGTATTAGCCCAGAATCTTATATTGCCCAAGATACAATTTGCAACACTCAAGAAGAAGGAAGACCAAAGTGTGGACACTTTGATCCTTCTTAGAAGGGGAACAAGATACCTGTGGAAGGAGTTACAAAGACAATTTTCAGAGCAGAGACTGAAGGAATGACCATCCAGAAACTACCCCACATGTTGATCTATCCCATAAATAACCACCAAACCCAGACACTATTGCAGATGCCAAGAAGAACTTGCTGACAGGAGACTGATATAGCTGTCTCCTGAGAGGCTCTGCCAGTGCCTGACTAATACAGAAGTGGATGCTCACAGTCATCCATTATATTGAGCACAGGGTCCCCAATGAAGAAGCTAGAGAAAGTGCCCAAGGAGCTGAAAGGATTTGCAGTGCCCTAAGAGGAACAAGAATATGAACTAAGCAGTAACTCTAGAGCTCCCTGGGATTAAACCACCAATCAAAGAAAACATGCAATGGGACTCATGGCTCTAGCTGCATCTGTAGCAGAGGATGGCCTAGTCGGTCATCAATGGGAGGAGAGGCCCTTGGTCCTGTGAAGGTTCTATGCCCCAGTATAGGGGAATGCCAGGGCCAGTAAGTGGGAGTAGGAGAGTTGAGGCTCAATCAGGGGGTGAGGATAGGGGAAGCTACGAAACGGGATAACATTTGAAATGTAAATAAAGAAAATATCTAATTTAAAACAAAACAAAACAAAAAATGCGTTTATAGGGGGGGAAACGGAAACAAAAAAGTCAAATTAGCATGTATGGCTCATTTTACAATTGTCCATTGTTGGTAGACAGCACATGCTTTCATGAGAATGGAATTTTTATATCTGTCACCATATGTGTATGTAGTATCTACAGTTTTCACAGTGATAGATATCAACTAATCTGCTCATGGATTCCACATATCACATGATCAAGGCTTTACCTCTATGTTCCCAGTAAGTCTTCAACATGAACTATGGTATTCACACAAAAAAAGTGCATGGAAATATCCAATGAAAGTAAGTATGAAACCCCCACACAGATCCAGAAATGAAATATCCATAAACCCCCAAAGATGTCGTATTATTTTGCATCTTGACTAGATATATGAGAATAGAAATTTTACCAGTTACAAATGCTTCCTTAAACAATATGCACAGGCTTTTGTTTTTTAAGTTTATTGATTTGAGGTAGCTTTATTTGCATTTTGTGTCATGCTATTTTTAATCCATTGTATAAATGTGAGACTTTACCATGCTCTTGTCTATCAGCATGTTTGTTTTGTATGACTTTTACTACTACTTCGTAAGGATATACCACAAGTTATTTGGCTTCTAATAAAAATTAATTAAATCAGTGTACAAGTATACTAGACATGTGTGTTTGTCTGATGATCTATCATCTATCTATCTATCTATCTATCTATCTATCTATCTATCTATCTGTCATCTATCAATCTATCTACCTATCAGTCTATCTATCTAACTATCCACCCATCCACCAATCAATCATCCAGATAGATAGATGCCCAAGAGTGCATTTTTTTACATCATATGAACATGTGCTTTAAATTTCATCAGTAATATCTATTTTTTCCTCTGAATCATGTGTTATTTCATAGTCCCTGGGAATCTTAAAGCCTATTATATCTTGCATGGCTTGGAATGTTCAATTTGGTGTTTTGTAATATAGCCTATGGTTTCATATTCTCCTTTTTAAAGATGAGGATAACTTTAACTTTTCTTCATAGTGACTTCTCTGATGTATGTTAAGTTATAGAGGTTTTTTGGGTCGCACATTCATATATACTTCATAATTGCCTTCTTCTTTAATATAATATAGCAGTGGGAATGAGCTTAACAGGCTTTGTATGATTGTGCAATAGAATAAATAATAGTCCTGGTTCCCTTAGTGTGAAGGGTTCTTTCTCTTATGAAGTTTGGACTGACATTAGCATTTTAACTGCTTTTCTAGAACATTTTAATACATCCCACAGAACTGAAAGCTACTATTCTATTGAACTTGGTGAAAGTCATATAAAAAGCTTTGAACAGGTGGGTTTATTTATTCAACTCACTGGGATCAGTTAATCACTGTTATAGCTATAAATTATATGGGTGTTTTTTTTCTTTTCTTGGGAAGATATACTTAAGGTGTGGGCACTTTTTTTGCTCCTTGGCACATATTAGAACATGTTTTCCAGAATGTGAAATTTCATCCAGTTTTATAGGAAAAATAATTGAATCCCAATATAGAATGTTTTATAAGATAACTTTTGATGTCTTGAGAGTGTAGCATACCCTGGCATGTGGTCCACATATTAGTAGTTACATCATTAAACAAAACTGACTCTCCCTCTACTAACACTTATCAAATACCAGTAACTCCTCAGCTGGTGGCAGGATATTTTCTATCTGGAGCCTATACAGGCCTTGTATATGCTTTTATGATTGCTGTGAATTCCTACATGTAACTAGCCCTTTAAGTCTGGAAAATAGTTTCATTACTGTGATTCATCATCGCTGGTTCTTATCATCTTTCTGCTCCCTCTTCAGAACCCATTGTTAGAAACACCACATACGTGAGTCACAAAACCTTGAAAAACTGAGCTAGTACTCACCTGGAAATGTCTGATGACCAGCTTCCTGGTGGTGGTAGGTACTATGCATAAGGGGAAAAAATTTCAATCTCAGTCAGCTAAGAACTCTGCAAGCTACAACAAAAAAAAAGCCTCTGTATGTGGCCATCAGTACAATAGTGGCAAGAATGTTGTGACAATAACCAAACACTTTCTAATTGGATTTAAATCTCCATGAGATGGAATCTAAACTTGTCACTGTTAGAGGGGCCAAAAAAAAACCTGTAGTTATAGGCTTTAGAGGTCATAGGCTTTAGAAGAGCACCAAATACTATTATTCTGCTAAATGGACATGGTATAGAAATGACTTACTGGTAAACTTGATGCTTGTTGATGCTTCTTATAACTCCCAATCTGCTCTTACTACCACTGAGAGGCAACATAGGTAATAGATTCTTTCTTCTTATTATTATCTAGTTTTTTTTAAAGTCTCTGTGTCTCTTCCCAGTGATAGTTCATCTTTGGGGGGGGGATGACAAAAAAGGGAAGCATGGTCAGTTCTTGTAAAGCAGTTTGTATAGGCAACTTCCCAGCAGTGAGGGTGCATTTGGTTTACGTTGAGGTAAGTAAAAAGACTAGCGCAGTTGTTAGGTAAGGACTCAGCAGTAGAAGATATCTCAGAAGAGTAATTCACTGGCAGGGATATCTAAATTGTATAGGGTCTTGGAGGACACTGAGGGGACACTGGAGTTTACTTAAACATGGCATGAAATCATTGGAAGGTTTTGAGATTCACCAGACATTCTTGAGCCCAGTTACACTGTTTCCATGTGGAGAGTGGACTGTGTACAGGGAGGAGGGCCTGGCAGATGCCAGACAGCATAGTAGAGACTACTGCAGTCATTGGCAAACAATAGAACAGTCTGTTGAATAAAAGTAATTGTGCTGGATAGTTTTACGTCAATTTCATACAAGCTAGTGTCACCTGAAGGGAGTAACCTCAATTGAGAAATGCTCCATAAGATTTAGCTGTAGAGTAATTTTTAAAATTCATTACTAATGGGGAAGGGAACAGCTAATTGTGGTTGGTTCCATTCTGAGATTAGTGGTTCTAGTTTCTATAAGAAAGAAGACTGAGTAAGCCACGGTGAGCAAGCCAGTAAGCAGCACCCCTCTATGACCTCTGCATTAGCCCCCACATCTAGGTTCCAGCCCTACTTGAGTTCCTGTTCTGACATCTTTCAGTGATGTTCTATAATGTGGGAATAAAAATAAATAAATAAATAAATAAATAAATAAATAAATAAATAAATAAATACCCTTTCCTCTCCAGCTTGCTTTTGGTCATGGTGTTCCATTACAGCCATAGAAGCCCTAACTAGGGCAGGAATGATCGTAAAATTGGTGAGAGATTATTAGATCGTAAACATCATTCAAAGAGTATATAATAGGTATCTCTGGTGAATTCAGGAAAGGTTTGAAAAGTAGAAAAAAGGCAACAGGAGACAGAAAATTGTCAAAACATTCAGTAATATTTAAAAATGGGGTACTGAGCTAAACAAACAATTATCAACTGAGGAATACCGAATGGCTGAGAGGCACCTAAAAAAATGTTCAACATCCTTAGTCATCAGGGAAATGCAAATCAAAACACCTCTGAGACTCTTCCTCCATTGCTGGTGGGAATGCAAGATGGTACAACCACTTTGGGAATCAGAAAATTAGACATAGTACTACAGGAGGATCCAGCAATACCACTTCTAGGCATGTACCCAGAAGATGCTCCAACATATAATAAGGACACATGCTCCATTATGTTCATAGCAACCTTATTTATAATAGCCAGAAGCTGGAATGAACCCAGATGTCCCTCAACAGAAGAATGGATAAAAAAATGTGATACATTTACATAATGGAGTACTACTCAGCTATTAAAAACAAAGAATTCATGAAATTCTTAGGCAAATGGATGCATCTAGAGGATATCATCCTGAGTGAGGTAACCCAATCACAAAAGAACACACATGATATGCACTCACTGTTAAATGGATATTAGCCCAGAAACTCAGAATCCCCAAGATATAATTCACAAAACACATGAAACTCAAGAAGAAGAAAGACCAAAGTGTAGATACTTCGGTCCACCTTAAAAGGGAGTAACATTTAAATAATGGTACTTATTTCACAAATGATAGAACAAAACTGCAAGTTTGCATGTAGCCTAATGGTACCTCAGAATACAATGTTTAAGTGGAAACATACATAAAGTGGCATAGAAATGTCTATAGGTCCCACTGACTTCTTAAACCTACTAACAAGTTTTGTGTTTAAGAAGAAAATGCTGTGGCATGCAACCTCAAACTCCCATCACTTCTTACAAAGCTGTTCCAGGATATACTTCTGCCCAGTGAGGAAAAACACCAGAAAGGAAGAACTCATTGGCCTCATAAAGCTGCTGCTGGGACTTAAGACCACAAAAGAAAATTAATTAGGTCAAAGTCACTTAATTAGGTCAAAGTAATTTATTAGTGTTCAGGAGAAAGGAATAAGGACAAAATATAGAGAGGAAGATTAAGAAACATTTAAATAATTAGTTATAATGTATGGGGCAGTGTAAAGTAGATGTTAGCATATTCAATGGAACAACAGCAATAAAAGAGTGCTGTAGAGATCACTCAGCAGTTAAGAGACTGGTTGCTCTTCCAGAGGTCCTGAGTTCAATTCTCAGCAATCACATGGTGGTTCACAATCATCTCTAATGTGATCTGATGCCTTCTTCTGGCATGCAGCTGTAAAAACAGATAAAACACTCATATACATAAAATAACTAATTAAATCTTTGGAAAAAAAAGAAAAGAAATTAGGGTGGAAAATGGCTCATCATTTATAGGCACTGGCTAGTCTCCATAGGACCAGGGTTCAATTCCCACCATCTACATTGTAGCAGAAAACCCTCTATAACACCAATTTCAGGCAAGCCATTGCCTCTTATGACTTCTGAGGGTACAAGTGACACACAGATACACAGGTATATGTAGTCAAAACGTCATACATATTAAATAAATAAATCCAAAAATTTAAACAATAAAACATTTTATTGATGAGATATAGTCAAATTAATAATATTCATAATTGCGATACTGACATAAAGAAAACACAGCTGATTTGTTGGCATTTCATTCCTATATATGAACCAATGCTCACATATATATGATTATTCATAAACATTTTAATTTTTGGATAGAGCAGCTAGCCAGTAATAGGTACATCATGAGCAATAAATGAAGTTTAATTTCCTGTCTCAAATACAAGTAACTTAAACAAAAAAAATTATTTATTTTATTGCAGAAAACCTGGAGTACAGCCTGATGCAAAGTTTTCACATTATTCATTTATATTGAGAAAGTAATCTCAGGGCACCAAGAAAGAAGGAAAAACGATGCTACTGGAAAAAGGAAAATGACTGTATTGGTTACATAACTTTGAAAAAGTCAAGGTCATGATAGACTTGCATATAACACGCCCTGGTAAGTCACTGAAATAATTTTATCTTAGAGATGTGTAAGGGGGTTAACATATAGACATTACCCAATCCACTGGGCTCTCCATGCACCAGACCCTCATTAATCAAAGTTTGACTTGATGAATATTTATTTCCCTGCATATCTATTCTGTATTTACTTCTTTGTGTGTGTGTGTGTGAGCTCTGTGTGTGTACATATGTGTGTTATATGTGCTTATGTGTGTATGTACTTGTGTGTGTGCTTGTGCATGTATCCAAAACCCAGGATATGCGTAGAGCCCAAATGTAGCCCCCACGTAGCCACCGTTCTCCTCCTCTATTGCTCTATTTAGCAGTGCTGGATTGGTAATGAAGCACACTAAAATTGACAGAAAATAAAGAAGATGGCTGCCTACTGACAGCCTTTGCCATAGTGTTTAATCTCCAATGTGAATTAATAATAGACAAAAATTTGCACTCATAGTACCAACTTACATACATCCACCCAAGTACCTTTCTATCTCTACTCAAGACATTTTCTATCAAACTTCAACTTCTGACAAAAAAGACAAAAACCACTTACTAATGCTCAGAAATGAGAATATGCTCTTGCCTTGGCCTACTATTGTCATTCAAAGCTGCCTACCACGTACATTAATTGAATTTCTGCCCCTCCTTCAGACAGAGCATAGCATAGCTCTTTCCAACTTTTATGGGGCATTCATAAATTGGATTACTATGCAACAAGATCTGGTTTTTCCAGATACTAAACTTAACAAAACTTTGCAAATTAAACTTCATTCAGGTCTTCTTTGAATATTAGTCACAATTTCATCTAATGAAGTTTACAGAGATAGAAGGTAGAAGGAGACACATGGAAACCATAGAGGCAAGTAAAGGGACTTCCATAAAACCTCCTCATTAATGTGATTTAGTTCTGTCTTAAATGCTGAGTGTAAGCTGAACAATTTTTAAGGTTGGGTGGTTAGAAGTAGGTGTATGGAGACAGAAAATTTGGATTTAACTAAAATAGTATAGGTTCTTATTTTCCCTCCTTTCTTCCTTCTTCCCTTCCTTTCTTCCTCCCTCTTTCAGTTCCTTACTCCATCTCTTCCTTCTTCCCTACCTCTCTCTCCCTCCTTCCTTACCGTGCCTGCTTGTTTGCTTCCTTCTTTCCTCCTATCTCCTATTTGAGACAGAATATTCAGATTTATCCTAGGCTAGCCACCACATAGTTCAAGCTGGCATCAAATTCTCTATTCTCCTGCCTCAGACTCTTACTTTAGTAATTCACTTTGATTGTATTTTGGAAAAACAGAACAATGACTTATTTTTCTTTTTACAACAGGTCATTTTGAAGTTTTCTATAACGTTTGCATTTTAGGGTTCATACAATCACTTTTTCTCTGATACTTCCTAGTCATTATTAATAGAAATATTAATTAGGTGATGCTTACGTTTCAGTCTAGTTGCTGTCATTATTCTAATCAGTTTCGTTATGTCTTTATCACAATTATCTTGTCATAAGATAGACACCTGCCAGTCACATTTTCTAACAAATTTCTCTGAATTTCCATATACTAATATACTTCAGGGTAATCTTGCATAATATTTCAGTGTTTTATTTGCTTCTGAGAAAAGTCACATAGGAACTTACATAGACATTGAATTCATATTTATTTATTTAAATGTTTTAATGCCAAGCAGAGGAACACAATTAGAGCACATATTAAATTAAAATAAAAAAAGAATGGAATTTCAGTGGTGCAGAGTACTTGTTCTCCTTCTTTGGAGTTTTACAATTTCAAAAGGGGTAAATTTTACGTGATGGAAATGGTTTTTGGCAATATTGGAAATTTAACTTTGGATGTACAATTATATTTTATCCCTAAACCATCACTGAAGCCCTTAAAAATGAATGATGTTTGGAAGATGGTGAGTAAAAGTCAGAATGAAAACCTAGATTACATTTTTTTAAAGAAGGCATTGCAACTTATTACAAAGTTTTCAAATAAATCCTAAGCTAGGAGTTAAATGCAGAAAGAACGGATGGTGTGTCTATTAGCTTTTTATTTATTAGGTGTTGACCTCACCACTAAATTGTCTTTTAAATATAGTTTATATAATGCTAGGCAAAAAAATGGCTCATAGCCAAGTACTGGTTTTTAAATTATTTCCATAGTGTGATTTGCATGTGTGTGCACATGTATGCATGTGCAAGGTTGTAGACAGAAATGTTCCAACTGAGAGGAAGAGAGAACAGCTATCAAATTTTTGTATTGCCTGGTGAAACTTGTGACATTAGAGCGGAGATTGGTGTCTGAGGCAGCCATGCTCCTTGCCTTTCGGTGAATCAAAGCTACACAAAATCCAGGGATCAGACTCCTAATAACAGTGTCATTTGAGGATCTCTTAAAACCCCCTAAACAATTGTCTAGAAGAGTGAATAACCACTAATGGAGAATATGTGTGGTGTGGATTTTGGAAAGCCTGGGTTTTTTTAAAGCAGAAGGAGAAAGCAGAAGTAGCTTATCTATAAATAGAAGTGCTGTTGGAGGGGCCTGCGGGGAGTTTCCTTTACACTTGCAGTAAATCTCTGCTGACCCCCCCCACCCCTCCCCCCAAACACAAATTAAATAAAAGCATGGTTTAATTGTTCCAGTATCATTGATTTTTCTCTCTTATTGTTTCCTCTTCTTCTCCTTTTCCTTCTTCTCCTTCTCCTCGTCCTCGTCTTCATCTTTCTATCTCTTTTTCATTTTTTCTAGACTGAAGTTCTTGACTGGCAGCCACAGAAGAGGACGGGTGACTGAGTCTAGTTGATGAGGGAAGAACACTCATCACTTGTCTTCCCTCAAGAACTCAGGTCCTAGCTCACGGCTGAGCACAGCCAGAGAGAAGGAAGACTAAAGTCTCTTTTCATCAGTATTTTATGCCACTGCCCTGTTTTTACTGAACTTAGACACGAGTTGGTTATTCTAGTTGTGCGTGAACTTTCATGTTATCTCTCAGCCACCAAGACATTTATGAGACTCCCAGGACTTGGGAAAAGCTTCGTTTGTGTTCTTTGTCTTTATTAACACCAGTACTGAAGGGATAATTGGGGTCCACACCAAGGTGAAACTGGCAACATGCTGCCATTAACACAAACACCCCAGCACACACACACACACACACACACACACACACACACACACACCGCACATGGGATCGGGAGAAGGTATTAGCTTACTCTTTAATCTTAGCTAGAGCATATGACCACTGTCAAACTTTCATCTTCCTAAGAATACTGATTATTTTCACTAGCAGGTTAGTAACCTACATTTCACATGGGGCATTTTGCAAGGAAATTGAAATCCTTAGTTATTTACAATGTCTAGATCTAAAAATCCCACATATAGCTCTCTCTTGTGAGTCTATGCCTATGCCTGGCAAACACAGAAGTGGATGCTCACAGTCATCTATTGGATGGATCACAGTGCTCCCAATAGAGGAGCTAGAGAAAGTACCCAAGGAGCTAAAGGGGTCTGCAACCCTATAGGAGGAACAATGGTATGAACTAACCAGTACCCCCCAGAGCTGTGTCTCTAGTTGCATATGTAGCAGAGGATGGCCTAGTCGGCCATCAATGGGAGGAGAGGCCCTTGGTATTGCGAAGATCATATGCCCCAATACAGGAGAATGCCAGGGCCAGGAAGCAGGAATGGGTGGGTTGGGGAGCAGGGAAGGGGGACGGTATAGGGGGCTTTGGGGATAGCATTTGAAATGTAAAGGAAGAAAATATCTAATAAAATTTTTTTACAAAAAAAAATCCTACATATTTTGAAGCTATGGGGCATAGATTTAATTTGTAGATGTAGTGTTTGCTTAGCCAGTGGTGCACCTTGGATTTGGTCATAGCACAACATAAAGCTAGATATGATGGACATGGAGTATACCTGTGAATCCAGTACTGGGGAGATAGAGACAAGAGAGTCAGAAATCAAGGTCTTTGTTTGTTGTTTAAGAAGTTCAAGGCCATCCTGACCTTCTCGAACAATAACAATGATGTATTTATTTATTTACTTACTACCTATACAGTGTATGTATGTATGTGTGTATATATATATATGTATGTATATACATATATATATATATGCATATATATGTATATAGATATATAATACATATATGTATATATATTTCAACTAAACTATATATCTGCCTCTTTCCATCTACTATCTATTATATACCTGTCTATCATTTGTTCCTAGATAATGAGGATATTTAAGTATTTCAATCACAGTGTGTGTATTCCAAGAGTTTCTAGTACTACTCTCCCAGAAGGAGAATCTGTGAGTCCTTCAGCTGAATCTCTGAGTGGCCAACTAGGAAGCATGCTTTGGATAGTGGTGCTTCTAATGAAGATAGCGTCACAGGCTCATATATTTGAATATTTACTCCCTAGCTATTGGAATCATTTCAGAAGGATTAGAAGGTGTGGCCTTGTTTGAGGAGGTGTGTCACAGGGGGTAGGCTTTGTGATTTCAAAAGCCCACTCCAGGCCGTTTCTATGTCTCTCTTTTTCATCCTCTCTTTGTCTCTACTTGTCTTTGTCTCTCTGTTTTGGTCTCTCTCCCTCTCTTCCTCTTCCCTTCTTTCCTTCTCTCCCTCTTCCCTCTCTCTTGCTTGCTGACTTTGGTTCAGATTTTACTTCTCAGGTATTTATCCAGAGTCCTTCCTACTTATCTGCTACCATGCCCCCTGCTATAATGATCATGTACTACGTTTCTAAAATGGTAAAAAGCAGTCCCCAATTAAATGATTTCTTTTAAAAGTTGGTTTGGTCATATTGTATCCTTACAGAAATAGAAATCAACCAAGACAAAGGGTAACCCAGTCTGCCAAGGAGTTTATCAAAATTCTTGTCTCAGTATCTCAGCTTTGCCTTGTTGGTCATGGTCTGCTCATCAGCTTCCTGTGATGCTGCAGGCCACTAAGATGCTCTAATAGAATACAGAATGGAAGATCTACCACCCTTACTCTCTAGAATGTACAAATTAAATAACTGCTTCCAGAACTTTCTTACATAAGAAAACACTATCATAGTCCTTCTACTTGTCCTCTGTAATGCTTCAGAGAAGTGACTGATAAAATACATATATTTATTCCTTTTATATTTTAGGTTCTTTTTATCATATACTGTCACCAAGTCAAGGCCAATGCATGAATGCATTAGGATGAAGTCCAAACTGCCTTGCTTTTTTTTTTCAATAATTCATTATAAAGAACAGGTAAAACAGCCTGTTCAGAAACAGTGAGCTCTGTTTCCATTCTCCTCCCTCTCCCTCTCCCTCTCCCTCTCCCTCTCCCTCTCCCTCCCCCTCTCCCTCCCCCTCTCCCTCTCCCTCTCCCTCCCCCTCTCCCTCTCCCTCTCCCTCTCCCTCTCCCTCTCCCTCTCCCTCTCCCTCCCCCTCCCCCTCCCCCTCCCCCTCTCCCTCTCCCTCTCCCTCTCCCTCCCCCTCCCCCTCCCCCTCCCTGTCTCCCTCTCCCTCCCCCTCCCCCTCTCCCTCTCCCTCCCCCTCCCCCTCCCCCTCTCCCTCTCCCTCCCCCTCCCCCTCCCCCTCCCTCCTCTCTCCCTCCCCCTCTCCCTCCCCCTCTCCCTCTCCCTCTCCCTCCTCTCTCCCTCTCCCTCTCCCTCTCCCTCTCCCCCCAACACATACACTGTGACTGAGTGCTCCTAGCTTCCATCTTTGGATGACAATTTGCATTATGTAAGAAATGAGGGTCATGGTCAGAAGAGTTAGATCATTATAAACATACCCCTCTCTGTATCTTCTCCCCCCCCCCTCCCGTCATTCTTCTCTAATTCCACAAGTGAGCACATACCAAGGAAAGATCATCTGAGGAGATGATGAATATGATCGGAAGAGAGCTGCAAGGAAACAAGGCACTTTACAAAAATGTTACATTTTTTAACCAAAACTGCACACATTTATTCAGTACCATGTGATACTTCAATTCATGCATATAACGTGGAATGTTTGAAATATTGCAAACATTTATATTTTGAGCCTTCATTTTTTGTAGTCTGTACCTTTGATCTGAGACTCTCTAAGCTCAGACTGTCAGAAAGCAATGCTTTTTGTTTAATCTCCCATTCTGTGCCATTTTGTTATGGCATGGTTAATTAAGACACATGAACATAGTCTGATTTAATTATTCATCCATAATTTTTCTCGATATTTAAGTTGCTTATAATTTATGCTGCATGTCCAGTCCTTCATACTCCACAATTTTAGATCGAATCATAGACATTAAAAGCTTAGTTTTATTACTGATACTTCCAGTATATATTTTTGTTTTGTATTCTGGCAAAATGTTGATGATTTTATAGAAGTCTAATCTGATTACTACTTAAACTGAGTAAGTTTTCATCTACTCAACAGACTTGCAGAAAACTGCATGTAAGATTATTTTACAAATATTTAAAATTTTTAACATGATGATTTACAACCTAGTAAACCATGATAACAAAGAGTTATGTTACCATAGAGGCACTATAAAATTAGCAGCAGGCCCACAATCTGTACATTTGTGTTGTAAATGAAGGCAGATGTTATAATTTTTCATTCTAGTGAATGAAAAAGATGTTGCCATACACAAAAGCTGTGCTGTGTTGAGTCAGGCAGTTTGCCTTGGACTTCTTGGATTGACAATTGTGGAATTTCCTGAAACCTTTCAAAGGAAGCCTTACAATGCCATTGCCAAACTCTGACACCATTGCATACACTAGCAAGATTTTGCTGAAAGGAACCAGATATGGTTGTCTCTTATGAGACTATGCCGGGGCCTGGCAAACACAGAAGTGGATGCTCACAGTCAGCTATTGGATGGATCACAGGGCCCCCAATGGAGGAGCTAGAGAAAGTACCCAAGGAACTAAAGGGATCTGCAGTCCTATAGGTGGAACAACAATATGAACTAACCAACACCCCCCAGAGCTCGTGTCTCTAGCTGCATATGAATCAGTGGAAAGAGAGGCCCATTGGTCGTGCAAACTTTATATGCCTCAGTACAGGGGAGCACCAGGGCCAAGAAGTGGGAGTGGGTGGGTAGGGGAGTGGGGGAGGGTGTGGGGGACTTTTGGGATAGCATTGGAAATGTAAATGAAATAAATACCCAATTAAAAAAATAATGGAATGAGTTTCTAAATCAAAATTTTTTAAATGGATATTCTTTTTATTTACATTTCAAATGTTATCCCCTTTCCTGGTTCTAAATATAAATTATAAATATGAACATATGTAGCATTGAATGGATAGCAAAAATGCCGCTCTGTTTCTCAGATACATGCTGTGAGTTTGTTTTATTGTAGATATGTCCTACGCACATGAAATAAGAAAACGTGGAGGATTAATAAATAATGTAATCATTGATTGTAAAAGACAAGTGCACAAAAATAATACTAAGAAGCACCTGCTGACAAGTCTTTATATGGCATAGTGTTGCTGCATATAGCATTATTTAATAATATTTCATATCATTGTAATAAAGATTAGATATACTATTTTCCTTAAAATAGAAGTAATCATAATAAGATGGGATATCTAATTGTTACCTCATTTTATGCCTCTATTACCCAAGCTCTTCTATCTCTCAGATTTAAACTATCTAGGAAGTCAAACTAATAAGTAATTGATATAAAAATCAATGAGAATGCAAATCACCGATGTATTTAACTAATTGGTCAAGTAGAATGATAAATGTATATTACACATAGTAAGTACATTAAAAACATTTTAAGTTATATGAAATGTAGAGGAACATATACAGACATATTCTGCCTTACTTATAGTAGCAAGTTATTTCTTTATGTGTATATCAAAGGGAAGGACCAAGAAGTGGAAATGGGTGGGGGAGCGTGTGGGGAACTTTTGGGATAGCATTGAAAATGTAAATGAAATAAATACCCAATTTAAAAAAACAACAGAAGTTAGGAACACAGTCTCTGATGGAAAGAGGTGTGTTTTTGTAGTAAGATAAAAAGAACCCACTCCTTTGAGATCTCGGATGCCCCAGAAGTTCTCTTGCTCAGCATCATATGCCCAGCTGAAGAGCAGCTGTCATCTAACTACATAACTATAATGGGGACCAAGCTTCATGGCATTTTGTGTGATGTTGTTTAAATTATTTCAGATAAATGAGATGCAAAACCATCTTGATCAAATGGAAGAAACCACCTAATCCATCCAAGTAAATGATTGAAATTTATAATTATGAGGTAAAATTAGGCTTGCCAGATAAAGTGCAGAATATCTATCTACTGAGAAGAAATTTATTTCACTTAACAACCAATACTTTATGGGTTTCCCAACTATTTCATGAGACATATTTGCAGTGATAAAAATATCTTTTAAAACTCAAATTTAATGTTAATTTCCGTTTTATGTAAATTTGCTTAATAGAGCAGTTTAAGTAAAGCAGCCCCCAAATACTTAATGTTCACTAATTCGTCAATATTTATTCTTCTGGGGGAAGAGACAATGAATACTCACTGATCACAGCTGATGAAAGAACTATTGGGCCTGTGCCACTGGCAACATTTTTTTTTTTTTAGTACACATAAAGCTCTGATATTGGAATGCCTGCCCCTTTCTCATTCATGTTTTGACCCCACATTGAGTAATGTGAAGTGATGAACTTAGGCCAGAGCCCTCATGAATGGGTCTGGAAGACTTGAAAGATAGGCTTTCCTTGTCTACAATTGGCCAAAGATACTTTATATTATTTGAGGCTGTAGAGAAAGGTGGTGTCTCACCAATTTCTATCTCAGTCCATTTGTCATATGTATATTGGGGGGGAGGGGTCTACAGATTTTCTTATACATTAGTTTTGTATCCAGATACTTTGCTGAGGAGTATTTATCAGCTGTAGGAGTTTACCAGTTCTATGATCCTAACATAGCATCTACAAATAAAGATAATTGGACTTCTTCCTTTCCAAATTGTATCTCCTTGATCTCCTCCAGTTGCCTTATTGCTCTAAGACTCAAGTACTATAGTGAATAAGAATGGAGAGAGTGGTTTCACTTGTTCCTGATTTTAGTGGAATTGCCTTGAGTTTATTCCCATTGAAATTGATGTTTGCTATGGGCTTGCTGTAAATTGCCTTTATTATGTTGAGGTATGTCCCTTGTATCCCTAATCTCTTTAGAACTTTTATTGTGAAGGGTTATTAGATATTTTCAAAGGCCTTTGCAGCATCTAATGAGATGATATTGTACTTTTTGTCTTTCAGTTTGTTTATCTGCTGGATTACATTTATTAGTTTATGGATGGATCTAGATGGAAAACTAGGTGGAGACAAGCTATGTGGAGTGGAGGAGTGAAAACCCAGAAGCAGGGAATGCTTTGCGAGAAAAAAAATCATCTATCTTCAGTTAAAGAAATAAGTCATTTAGAATTTGAATAAAAGGGAAAGTATGTAACACTTTCCAAGCTTTTTTGCTCCCTCTACTCTGTAACATTAGAGTTATATAGCACAAGTCTGTAAAGGACCAGGAATTCTCAGACACTTAATCTTTCAGTGCTTTGATGTCTAACATCCAGGTCTCTAGGACTGAAAAGGAATACATTTACTCATTTTAAAAAGATGCCTATGTGTGACCCTTTTCGATAATGACCCAAATAAACTAAGAGATAAACTCAGCTACAGTTTAATGATACAAATAATAAGAGGCCATTTGGTCCAGCAGGGGTCACAAACTTTTATCTCCAGGACACGACAAGCTAATGCCAGATATGTGGTCACTACCAAGGTTCATCTAGCACATGTGACCTCTTGGGAATGACCATGTCGCCACTGCCACTCACACAGCAGGTGTTGTCTTCTGTAGTTCAGAGAACATAGGCTCAGTGGTCATCAAAACTTCATTCTGGAAATAAGAACAAAATTGAGAATAAAAATAAAAATTTGTTTCTGATAACTCCCATTTGAGGCTATTTGGTCATGCTTCCTCTCTATCAGTATATGTTGAAAAGAAAGGGTTTCCGTAGAAATGGCGGACAGATATCTATGCAATTAGAAGACTTTGCAGTCCAGATGAAAGAAATTCTTATCTATCATTGACGGTCTCCTTTATTTACATTGGTGTGTTATAGCTCCGTGACTTTATTCCCATGGGCATGACAAAGGAAACCAACAGAGATCAGTTAACACTTGGATCCCTTGCTGCTGAGCCTGGGTTTTTGTTGTTGCTGTTGTTTGTTTGTTTGTTTGGAGGGGGATGTTGTTAAATACTTTTAAAATTAACTAATTAATTAAATTTTTTACACTCCATATTTTATCCCCCCCCCCAATCTACCCTCCGACTGCTCCACATCCCATACCTCCTCCCCACTCCCTCTTTCTACGTGGATGTCCCCACCCACCACCCCACCTGACTTCTAAACTCCTTGGGGCCTCCAGTCTCTTGAGGGTTAGGTGCATCATCTCTGAATGAATACAGATCTGGCAGTCCTCTGCTGTATGTGTGTTGGGGGCCTAGTATCAACTGGTGTATGTTGCCTGGTTAGTGGTCCAGTGTTTGAGAGATCTTGTGGGTCCAGATTAATTGAGACTGCTGGTCCTCCTACAGGATCACACTTCTCCTCAGTTTCTTTCAGTCTTTCCCTAACTCAACAACAGGGGTCTGTCCATTGGTTGGGTGCAACTATCTGCCTCTGACTCTTTCAGCTGCTTGTTGGGTCTTCCAGAGTGTTGTCATGCTAGGCCCATTTTTGTGAGCACTCCATAGCCTCAGTAATAGTGCCAGGCCTTGGGACCTCCCCTTGAGCTGGATCACTCTTTGGGTCTGTGTCTGGACCTTCTTTTCTTCAGGCTCTTCTCCATTTCCATCCTTGTAATACTTTCAGAAAGGAACAATTATGGGTCAGAGTTATGACTGTGGGATGCTGCCCCCCTTTCTCATTTATGCCCTGTCTTCCTGCTGGAGGTGGGCTTTTTAAGTTCCCTCTCCCTACTGTCTGGCCTTTCATCTAAGGTTCCTCCCTTTGAGTCCTGAGAGTCTCTCACCTTCCAGGTCTCTGGTGCATTCTGGATGGTCCCACCAATGTGGGGAAGGCATGGGGTAGTGGAAGCCTGAGGTGTCTGATCACTTTGCATTTATAGTTGGAAAGTGTAGAGAGGAGAAACAATAGTTGCTGGTGTCATACTTGCCCTCCCCCCTTTGATTAAGTTTTGAACACAGCCTACAGAATGGCGTTTTCCACAGTCAGGATGGGTCTTCCACTTCTTGAAGTTCTCAGACATGTCTGAGGTGTGTCTCATAGACAGTTCTAAATGGAGTACTCACACTAGTGTAATTTTTTAATAACCTAAGATGTAAATGAATATTCTTATCATGGGCCAGAAAGAATCATTATTGGCACCTTACCACCCAGGATTGATTATCTTTTTTTTTTTTTTTTGAGACAGAGTTTCTCTGTGTAGCTCTGGCTGTCCTGGAACTCACTCTGTAGACCAGGCTGGCCTCGAACTCAGAAATTCACCTGCCTCTGCCTTCCAAGTGCTGGGGTTAAATGTGTGTGCCACCACTGCCCGGCGATTATCTTCATCACTTTCTAACTCAAAATTCAAAGCAAAGAGGTTGTAAAGCTACAGCAGCTCGTGTTCAGCTTGCAGAAACCACGCAGGTCGTCATTCTAGAGTCAGAAGCCACACCTCCATGAGAAATTTCAGGACTCAAAATAGTTTTGTAAATACAAAATAGTTTTGTAATCACATATTTTCTACTGAAGCTTCCTCATGGTTCAAAAGACAACCATAGTTCCAGAAAGTGCATCTGCATTCCTGGAAGAATAAACAAAAAAGAAGGATGGGTTGAAGGTCTTTTGGGAAGCTATATATCACAGTTTTGCCCTTTTGCCATTTGTCAAAATAATCTCCCTTTTCACCATGCATGTCGGAATCTGGGGGAACAGGTTGAGATTCAATAGAGCACCAGCAAAAACTTCACACAAACCAGCCCCCTCTTATTTTGTGATGAATTAGACATGGGGAATTGTCTTTTTCTTGGTATGACACTAGTTGGCATTTGTGATACGCAGGTATACCAATACTAAATATAGCTCCAGAGGCAATTAAACAGTAGTTGTCAAGCAAGAACATAATTGACATCTATCCAAAGCCACCTGGGAGATCATTTCTGGGTTTCACTAGAGCAGGAGCCTATGTAGAATCTGAGGGCTCTTCTGAATTGAGTGGCATGCAAAAAGGATTCAGGCATTTAGAAGACATGAATTTATAAGATCATTCAAATACAAAATTCCTGACCAGCTGGAAAACATTTTTTATCTTTCACTGTCAGTGTTTAGATATGAGATTGAGTAGATCTGGAAAGTTAATCTATTTTTCAATTTAGCATCTTACCGGATGGAAGTTTGTTTGATCTTTGCCTCTGGCTAATTTAGAAAAGAATTTAATTTAGAATGATCATAGACATTTTCTGCTACTCTCACTGTGCCTTGATCAAAGAATTTAAACCCATGGCCCAGTTATTTTAATTTTTTATGATGCTCTGGAATGTTATAATCAGGGAGACATAGTCAATATTTCAGTGAGCTGTAATTCTCAGTGGGGTGTGGTTCTGTTCAATTTGCCAGGGAAATTGGTGATTTTCAGGTCTATTCACAATGTCAGATAACACGAATTGCTCAGGTATTCCAGTACAGTGGTAAGGAGAATTTCTTGTAGTCAAGCCAACTATTTGAGATACTTAATCAATTAACTTTTTGTACAATATATTTTCTAAAATCAATTTTAGGATCAAAGACTTCATCAGCACAGCTTTCATTCAGGTAACGTCTCCCTCCACCCAAGCCCCACCTCCTTATAGTGATTTTTAAGCAGAAAAAAAATGTCTGGTAAGAACAGCTTAGTATTTATAATATTATTGACTCCCACAGAGAGGCAAGCCGCAAACTTGACTCTCATGATAGTTTCTAAATTAACACATCAGAACTGGACTCTATGAAATTTGCCTCTTTTCAAAATCTCTAAACTGTCCTCCTAATGTTGGCTTCCAGGACCAAAATAGCTTAGCTGCATGTGGGAAGACACACTGTGCCTGTAGGCTCAAGCTGTTCTGGTAAGACCATGGGAAAGCCCTTTCCTTCCACAGCCTTCTGGGTGGCAATGTCTGAAAGGCCTATCATGTTTAGTCTGAGAATTTTACTCCCTGACTTCAGAAGCAAAAGAACAAATGTCGGGGGAAAAGACAGTTCACATTATGTCTTAGCTTTACTGTCCTTGATTTCTTTATTTCTTTGAGAAGCTTACTTCTAGTTCATTGTTCTTCCTTCATTGATAAGGTAATTAATATCCATTTCCTATTGTACACATAGCCTCTCTGTACTCGCATTACTGCAGCTTCAATGTGTTCACTTCTAAGTGTGTATTAACCTTTAGGGAGTCTATATGAGACTGGTTATGATTCCTGACTATACAAATTGTCTTCTTTGTAACACTTAGTATGTCCTATTGAATTATATTTATACTTCATTTCAATGTGCTCATGTGTTATATGTCTCTCGTTACTAATTAGTCACATGACATGCTCAGTAAATATGCGCAGGTAGACAACCTTTGCCCATCCTTTACATGGCTTAACCTCACCACTTGTGCAAACTCTCGTGTGACACCCACAGCCCCTTACTGTCTCACTTGTGTCATTGCCATGCACTTCATCTTCTTACACTTCAATAACTACACTATTTGTAACTTGAAATTATTTTTTGTTTGTAAATTTTTGGGCATTTTTTTTCTGTACTATTGTAGAATTGCTACTTAAAACAATAAGTTCTTTTAAATAATTACAGTGATTCTACTACAATTTACCTTGCAGAGAGCATACTGGATTGGTGTATAAATAACAAAAGATATTCTATTTCCTGTAATCCCATCTAAAGATCAAAAAGCACATTAGACCAGGGTGGGTAGGAAGATTGTAGGAGTTAGAGAGTGGGAAAAAGGGCTACAACACGTCTTTTTTCAGATGAGGTTGGCCTTTACCAAAAGAAACTTGACAGCTCTAGATGCTGGTATTAGATCTGTGTAAGAACAGACCCATACCAGTAGGCATGGATAGAGAAGGGGCTCAGAGGGCCCCAGCCTTCACTGCTGATCTGTTTGCTATTGATAGAGTTAGGGACAGGAATCATTGCCTTCAGCTGTAGGCACACATGTGTACCCACCAGACTCCAACAGACAGTTTCAATCATTTGGTAGAGCAGAGGATCTTGACTAGAGTAAATGGATCACAAAAGCAAACCATGAGTCATGATTCTGGGACAGTGACAGGTAGACAGTAGGGCATGATAGGGATGAAAGGATGATAAGAGACAGGGAAAGATGCAGGAAGGGAAGAGTGATCAGAATGTACTGTTACACACATGGATGAAAGAGTCAAATAACAAATGCATTCAATAAAAAAGAAATGAAGAAGAAAGCTTGGTATAGCATGATGGGATTAATGCAGTCAGAAGTAACTATGAGGCACTTTCTGCCAATATGCAGAGAGGGTGTACAAGGATGCAAATATAATGTATCAGAAATATGAAAAATTGTGAAGAACAAAAATGGAGTCTTTGCAGCTGATATTGAAACAAGAATCTCAGGATGAGGAGATTAAGCTAACCTTTGTGGCATGTAGCTTTACAAATCTCACAGAGGAAGGAGGGCTCATGGAGATTGAATTCCCAAATCAAGGGATGATGGCAGGTTTGAAGGCTTATAAAAGAAAGGTCATGTGTAATATCTTTCATAGGCTATGACAAAACACCCAGCAGAGACAACTCATAGGAGGAAGGATTTATTTTGACTGACAGTTTCAGAGGAATTCAGTCAGCTATTGTGGTAAAGTCATGACACGGTCTGTGGTAGACAGACTTTGTGCCCTCTGCTCCTACATCATGCCTTTTCCTGTGCTGAATAATTGGATGAAATGTGATTGATGGTCACAGTGTAAAGCCCTAACAGTAACATCAATAACAAATAATACAGAGCAAACTAAGGAATGGCCCCTTCATATTTAGTTGCCAATCCAAGTTATAGTGACATACCACTGTCAGCCAAGCACCACCTCTTAGAAGTCTCACAGTTCCCAAAACAGTCACCAACAGGAACAGACAATTAACTGACACTCAACCTCTGAGCATCGAACCATTAGAGAGAAGACATTGCCTTATATTATTGTCTACTCCAGTTGTTCTCAACCTTTCTAATGTTCTGACTCTTTAATATAGGTCCACATATTGTGGTGAGCCCCCAACCATAAAATTATCTTTGTTCTTACTTCATAACTGTATTTTGTGACTGTTATGAATCCTAACATAAATATTTGCCATGTAGGATATCTGATATGTGACCTCTGTGAGCGAGTCCTTTGACCCCCAAAGGGGTCATGCCGAGAAGGAGCACTGTTCTACCTATGTCAATGATCTCCAAGAGATTAAACAAAACATCTGTTCTAAATCAGTCTTAGCAATTTGTTAGAGTAGCTTTTTTTGTTTCTGTCACCTCTGAGTGATGGTTCATAAGTTTCTTATGCACTTTGCACATTTTAATTGTGAGATGGTATTAAGAATTTTGTCCAGATGCCTTCAAGGCATACTCAGTTTGAAAGAAGGTATGATACTCTAACAGGTGATGAGTAAGTATAGATCGAGATAAAGGGTGCAGGAGTCATGCAAGAGAATATAAAGCTACTCATTCCTCTAGTCTCACCTCTGTCATGTTAGTTTCCTCTTTCCCTGTGCTGAAGAATTGGATGAAAACATAACTGGCAGTCATAGCATAAAGCTCAAGTGGAGTTCCCTGGCTTCAGAATGGCCATTCTAACTGCATTGATATGAGATGCCTGGAGTTTGGGACTGGGAAAGGGTTCGCGTGTCTTCCTTTCACAGTATGGTATTTTGATTTGTGAGCTATTAAGATCAAAGTTATTTCATTTAAAACAAAAGAATTTGCATTTAACTGTCATAGAAACACAAGAGTATTACATCTGTCTGTCTGTCTGTCTGTCTATCTATCTATCTATCTATATTATATTATTTTATATTATATTATATTTAGTATATATATTTTATACTTTGGATTGAAAACAACTCAAGTAGTAGATATTTCCTGCCTTTGCAATAACATCTGCATGACTTCACTTCAATCCATCATTCATTTATTATTATTATTATTCATGTTTAGTTAATATGATTTTTCTCATACAATATGTTCCCCACCCTCTACTCCTTCAAGTTCCTCTACTCCTTCTCCTCCCACCCAGATCTTTTCCTTTTCTGTCTCTTATTAGAAAAACAAATAGATTCCTAAGAGATAGCAATGAAATAAAAACTAATATAAGAAAAACAAATCAGAATGGGACAACACAAACAATCAGAAGAAAAGGAGTCCAAGAGAAGACCCAAGGAATGCACAAATATACTCCTTTGCACACTCAGGAATTCCATAAAAAGTTAAAACTAAAAAAAAAAAAAAACTATATACATAAAACCTACAGGGTAAAATGATAATAGATAGATAGATAGATAGATAGATAGATAGATAGATAGATAGATAGATAGATACATAGATAGATAGATAGATACATAGATAGATAGATAGATAGATAGATAGATAGATAGATAGATAGATAGATAGATAACTATTAGAGTAACTCTAATCTATTAGAGTAGCAGAATGTTTCTAGAAGTTATTTAATTGCTGTGTTCCTTTTTGTAGAGCATTAGTATTTGATTTTCCTCTAGGTTCCTGGTCTATCTAGTCTCAGGTTCTTGGTCACCCAAACAATATTGTGGATCTGTTCCATCTCATGGAAAGGGCCATACATCAAATAAGATATAGCTGGTTACTCCCACAATCTTTGTGCCACCAGTGAACTAGAATATATTGTAGGCAAGACACCATTGTAGATTAAACAGTTTGTATCTGAGTTAGTTCTTTCATAGCATGCAGAGTACCTTCCTATATCAAAATCACTAGCTAGCAGGAGTTAAGGCTCTAGGTAGGCATCATCTCATTTAAATCACCTTCATATATGTATAGAATTTGGGAAGTTTCTACTATACTAGGTTTCCACATAACCTTTTAATGTCTCTTCATTTTATGTCCCTCTTTAGGTTTTGACATAAACTACATTATGGGCCTTAATTTTAGATGTCCTTCCTTGTATTCCTCCCTCATCCCCTTCTTCTGTCCCCCACCACACTTGACATTTTTATTCTAGTCCCTGCTTTATTCATCCACAATTACATATTCTATTTCCCCTTTAAGGGAAATTCATCCCGCCTTCATATTGAGGAAGCTTCCAGGTCCATACCAGTCTGATATCTCGGTGTATAAAATACTAAATCACTGAATATTGAAATAAATGCCAGGTAACTTTTAGTGAAATAACTGTGCATATCCTTGAGGAACTCACAGTAATCCAAATCACAAAAGTTTTTAATGCCACGTGGAGAACATAACATTGTTCTTCAGATAATGTTCAGAAGTCTGTTTCACAAGAAATCAAGGGAGAGGAAAGATGATGTAATTATACAATAACCTCAGAAAATTAAAAGAAAGAATTCTTTCTTTATAGGGTCTCAAAAGTCTCCATGGCAACTGAATGAAAACAGCAGCCATCAGCACACTTGGCCTCCTGTGGTGATAGAGAGGTAGGGGTCTCTTTTCTTTCCATATTGAGTGGGACTCCCTAATAGCTAATCCAGGCACTGTGCTTTTTCATTACACCTTTGCTACACATAGATTAAAACTGGAGGAGGTGGTCTTGTTTCACTTAGCTCTGCCTTAAACATGTCTTCTGTTTAAAGCAACATCCTCTCCTTACCATCAGCATACTACATGTGTCTGATTGGCCCATGACAAGGATTAACCTATACAAACCTCGTTATTAGTCATTTTTTCTAATATCAGAAATGACCATGTTTGATAAACAGCAATATTCTATCTAAACTGGCAACTTAATGTTTGATATATTAATGCAATGAAGCATTTATAAAAGCAAAATGATATCAGATGGGGGGGTGAAAACCTCACCAGTGCATACTTGGGACCTACTATTTTTAGTTATACTTTATTTTGTGTAATTAAAACACCTTAAACAAGTCAATTTGGGCCTGAGTGCATTGTTTTAATACATAAAATATGCTGTCTAATAAGCATGCTAAAATGCTTTTCCTGAGGATGCTAGCAATTGTAAATATATTTGTAATACCTTGAAGAAAACTTAAAATTTGGGAAATTTTCATCTCCTTATAATTTCATGAAAATATCACAAGAACTTCTATAACATGTTTTAGGTTAGCGTCTTAAGGGAACAATTTACAATTGTATTAGTTCTTTGGATTTCACAGGACATAGTGTATACTCGTTATACTTTGAAATAAAAGTCTCAAATCTGAATATTAACAAGTCAAATACATAAGTAGTCAGTTAAGAAATACATTATATATATCGTGTCTATCTATCTATCTATCTATCTATCTATCTATCTATCTATCTGTCTATGAATGAATGGGTAAACTGAAAATATGTGTGCATCATTTTAATGGTAA
This sequence comes from Mus musculus, assembly GCF_000001635.26. Classification (NCBI taxonomy): domain Eukaryota; kingdom Metazoa; phylum Chordata; class Mammalia; order Rodentia; family Muridae; genus Mus; species Mus musculus. The sequence continues at coordinate 81,947,021 of NC_000083.6, forward strand.
ATAATATGTAAATGACAATTTATGCAAGAGAAAATATGTACTTGTACGTACTTTGTAAGACGGATGAAACAGTAGTGTAAGTCAAGAAGGGTGAAGGAAGGTATACGGAAGATATTTTTACTACTTTTCAACCTTTCAGTAAGTTTGACATATTGTTTTTTTTTTTACTAAAGTTCAAACAAGTGACACACTGAGGGTTATGGAGGACATTAGTGACACAGCTAGGAAAGAGGCAAGGGTGTTGTGCTTTATGGACCAGGAGGAAGAGACAGGCCAGGCTTGAAATGTCAGCTGAGATGGCTTAAATTGTTCTTACATCATTTAGTCAATTGTAAACCATGTATGTTTGTACAGTGCTTTGATTCCAAAGTAATTTTCCCTTCTACCACCTAAAGGGTGGGTGCATACAGATTCAACATAGGTGTGTCTCATTAACATCTACATAGAGTATTCATTTAACTTTTTTCTGATTTTGTGATTTGTGGTTTTTATCTCCAGAACCTATGAACACACACACACACACACACACACACACACACACACAGAGAGAGAGAGAGAGAGAGAGAGAGAGAGAGAGAGAGAGAGAGAGAGAGAGAGAGAGAGAGAGAACACAATCTATAAGGGTAAACTTCCTCAAGGGTTATTAACAACAGAATTAAGATCAGATATTGTGCTTTGGACCGTGTTTGTCTCACTTAGGTGCTAATGCTACTCTGAATATAAATTCACGACTCATCTACATTGAAGGAAATTGGAAGCTGAACTATCTAATTAAAAGTCTAATTTTTTATTTATTTGGGTTAATTCTTCACCAGTATTTAATTTGCTTGGGCTTTTGTGATTTTACAGGATAACTCAAGTAACAAGAACAAGGCATTCTAATGTGGAAAGGATTTTCTCATTTCTCTTAATTTAAGAAGAATCATTTCTGGTAAGCCTATTTCATTTTGAAAAGTAATTGCCCAGTTGTCATGCTGCTAGAATCAAGTCCAGTTATATCTGAAATATATTTTTCTGTTGTAACAATAATATCACTTCTCATAATAGTTCCAAGTACTTTTGGATAATCATCTTACATTTTAACTCTATTGAGTTAAACAAAATTATCTTAAGGATGACGAAAATATGTTAATTTTCTATATGGAGCCTATTATAGATGCTCAATAAATGTTTATAAAGTTATAATTATCATTGTACACATATGCAGTGTGGATTTATGTATACACAATAAATACTTGTATGAACAGGACCTAAGAGAATACAGAGTACAGTAGCAATCCAATTAGTGCATTGAAATCCACTCCGTTTTCCTTTAAAGGAAAGTCTTTATATTAGCCCTGGAGTCTGGGCTGAAAAAGAGGGAATTCTCGATGGACTAGGTATGTTTTCAATCAATTTAAAAAGGACATCATAAACACAGCTATGAAACCACCTCATGTGACCACCCTCTGCCACAACACTTCTTAATGTAAAGGGCTGTAAAGATTCATGCATTTGCATATATCCTTTGTTATCTTAAAAGCATTCCATATTGATATTTTGGGAGACTTTTGCAGCAGAGGGTTTCCTTGTTTTTCAATACCTTTAGAGTAAATTGCTGTAGTAAAAATTCCAAGGAATCCCTGCACGGGGTTTCTATCTGCCTAAGACCGGTTATGTTTCCAGAAATTGCCTTAGGCAGCACCATAGTTGGACAGCTGCCTATCCTCCATGCTGTTAGAATCTACATTTCTGTCTATAACCCAAGTTATTACTTTCTATGTTTCATCTGGGGTGTTCTTAACTCCAATTGGCCAGCCCATGCAGCCATGTTTTCTCTACTCCTAACCCATGGTGGCTCTCTCTCTTCCTCTTGCACTTTCTTCTTTTTCCATGGTGGATTCTCTTTTCCCTGCTGTGGAGTGGTCTCTCCTCTGAGCTAAGTCCTCAAAAACTCAGCCTCACCTATCTCTCCTCTGCCCAGCTATTAGCTGCCTGACTCTTTATTCACCAATCAGAATTAACTTGGGGGGCAGCGTCCCAGAGGTGGACTCCAGGTTTCAGGGTTCACATTACAATAGACAGTAAAAAAAAAAATCCCAACAAGTTGCCCTTCTTTTTATTCCATCCTTTACCTTGGTTTCCATCCCTGAGCTGGTGGTCCTGTGTTCTATAAGAAAGGAAGCCAAGCACATCAGTGGAAGCAAGCCAGTAAGTAACATCCCTCCATGGCCTCTGCATCAGCTCTTGCTTCCTGACCTGCTTGAGTTTCAGTCCTGACTTTTTTTGGGGATGAATAGAAATGTGAAAGTGTAAGCTGAATAAATCTTTTACTTCCACCTTGCTTCTTGGTCATGATGCTTGTGTAGGAATAGAAACCCTGACTATGCCACAGACAGCTGATCTATCTGCATTTGGACCAAAGGAAGTAGTAAGTATAGCAGAAGATAAGCTTTTCTACCTGGCCAATTCCTCCACTCATTTATCTAGACTGTACCTATACCATTCCCCATAGAGTTATACAGTTGGGACTCAGTTGCTTGGCCACACCCAGTTCCTACTTTTACTGTCTATGTTACCCTCCCCCCACATCTTCTCCCTTTTACCCTCTATTCCTTTTCTGTTCTCTCTCCTCTCTCTGAACAGATCTATCAGAATATTTTGCCTACTACTTTTTAATACTTTTCAAAAGTAAGCTTGTATTTTTACCAGAAACTAGGAAAAGACATCTGTATACTGAATTTCTCAGAGTCCATAAAACCTACATATAATTAAGTTTTTCTGGAAAATTCATTCCCTCAAGGCTCCATCTCAGACTTCAATGAGGAAAAGCACCTAGCCAAAATGCCTAAAAATCCTATTAAGCTTAAAATAGCCAGAGTAGAATGTGTTCTGTACAATTCATAACTTTAAGTAATAAACCCGGGATAGAGGAAAATATATTATTTAAGGGACTGAACTAATAAAAATTATGTGCATTCCCAAATCTGGGGAAATTCTGACTGATAAGAGTCAAACATCTCTAGTTTTATAATAAACACTTAATAGAAAACCTTAACAAATATAGTTTAAACATTTAAAGTTATTTCTGAAAATGGAAAATACATTCTTTAAAAAAAGCATTCAGAAGGAAAATAATTTTCAAGAAAAAAAAAAAAGAAATCATCTGAGTAACTGTATAAGTGAAGCAGAAAAATTTCCAAACATCGAATTTATAATAAAGGTCAATGATTAAATCTTAGAAGTAGAAAGCATAGATTCAACATATAACAGAAAAAAATGTATAGTCTTTGGTCTAGATGCACTTAAATAAGATATATTATTATATGAAAACTGATAGATTAAAATATGTTATGCAAATAGGAGCTTACAGGGATAGGAAGGGATTAATTCTGTCTCATATCCTGAAAGCTAAAACATCCCCCTTTCTCTAGAACTAAGAAAAAAATCCAGGAAAGTTGCTGAACTGTGTTTAAATAAATATTAATAAATCTAGGCAGCTACTTCAGTCCTTCCCCTAACTCTTCCATTGGAGTCCCCAGGCTCAGTATGATGGTTGGCTGTGAGTATCTGCAACTGTATTGGTCAGGTGCTGGCATAGCCTCTCAGCGGGGCAGCTATACCAGGCTCCTGTCAGCAAGCACTTCTGGCATCAAAAATAGTGTCAGGGTTTGGATCTGCAGATGGGATGGATCGCTAGGTGGGGTGATCTCTGGATGGCCTTTCCTTCAGTCTCTGCTCCCTTTTGTTGTCTCTGTATTTTCTTTATACAAAAACAATTCTGTGTTAAAATTTTTGAGATGGATGAGTGGCCCCATCCCTCAACTGGGGGCCATGCTTATCTACTGGAGGTGGTCTCTACAGGTTCTCTCTCTTCTTTATTGGGTATTTCAGTTAATGTCACTCGAGCTGGGTTCTGGGAACGTCTCACTTTCCTGGAGTCTGGGACTGTGAGTCACTACCAGCCTCAATGGTCTAGGTTCCCAAGTGAAAGACACACACACAGCCTTTGTATTTTAATATGCCTTAAACAGCACAATTGATGGACCACTGCCTAACATCTGTGTGGTTAATTCCGAGTTATTATTTAGAAATTCTGTTATATATTGGCCTCCTCGGGTACCATCATATTCTTTGTGTTTAACTGTATCTTTTATTCACCAGATGTAATTGTGGTCTCAGAGGCTTACTACTGAATAAGCTCACCCTACCTAGTTCTTTCTGAACTCTGACTAGCTGGTTTAACTCAGATGTTTTGCCTCAAACTCCTGTCCAAGTTGACTGATTCATACTTGCTTCTTTCAGATTCTCACTGAATTGCTCTCCTTGGCCTCATACGAACTTTGGCAATATGTTCTAATCCTCTAGGTCCTTCTTATTCTCTATCTCATTTTGCCTTCATTGGTAATCTATCTCTCTAACACAGACCTGGTAGGACTGCCTCCCCTCTCTCACTCTCTGTGCTGCTTTCTTAAATCACTTCTTGTTCCTGTCTGTTCTTATGAGAGTTGGGTCTATCCTATCTCTGACTCATTCTGTCAAATCTTTCTCTGATTCATCACTTTGTTTGCCTCTCAATCAGACATCACTTTCAAACATGGCTGCTTCCACCTACAAACTAATACTACCTACATTGTTTAGTATTAAAGGTGCATAGTAAGAGTGTATCTGTATTCCAGCCTGAGTGATTAAAGGTATGTCATTCTAGCTGAATCACTTAAAACTAGGTCTTTGGATGTGATCCCTGGCCAGAGCAGCCATTTTGCTTGATTAAAAAGGAGGATGATGGAAGAATTGTGGGAGAGGGTGTCCAGGTGAGGTGGCAGTGAGCAGGATGTAAAGTGAGTAAGTAAAAACATAAAAATTAAATTAAATAAAAATTCCTCTACATTTGTGTGCATATAAATACTCAGGCACACATGAGTGAATAAAAATAAATATTTAAAAATAAAGTGAGCTGGGCAGTGGTGGTGCATGCCTTTAATCCTAGCACTTAGGAGGCAGGGGCAGTCGGATTACTGAGTTCGAGGCCAGCCTGGTCTACAAAGTGAGTGCCCGGACAGCCAGCGCTACTCAGAGAAACCCTGTGTCAAAAACAAACAAACAAACAACAACAACAACAACAACAAAAAGCAAACCCCAAAAAACAAAAAGCAAAACAAAACTAAAAATAAGGTGAGGTGTTATCATGAAAGACATTCTACCACAAAATCTTACTTACACATATGTGGACAGAAAGGTTATTCATAAATTTTACAATATAAATGAAATACTATATTCATGAAAGATCTAAGTAATGAAGACTCAAGAAGAAATAGAAAATTTGAATGATTTATTCCTGCTGAGAAATCAAATTATTAGTATAAAATTTTCCAATTACTTTACAGATTTACTAGCTGCTTCTGAGAATTTTGGCTACACATTTAAGGTAGACAATGCAAGGAGAAGAGTGAACATAAATTTTATGAAGAATTGTCTTTACCTGTCAATCAACCTGCCTTCCTGTATGAAAAGAGCTCTTGAATCTGAAACACTGAATCTCATGTCTGGGCATCCTGAGAGACAGAGACATGGGAAAGAGATGGAGAGGGCAGAGAAAGGGAGAGGGAGAGGGAGGAGAGGGAGAGGGAGAGGGAGAGGGAGAAGGCAGAGAAGAGGGAGGAGAGGGGGAGAGGGGGAGGCGGAGAGGGGGAGAGGGGGAGGGGGGAGGGGGAGAGGGAGGGGGAGAGGGAGAGGGAGGGGGAGAGGGAGGGGGAGGGGGAGGGGAGAGGGAGGGGGGAGAGGGAGAGAGATGTGTGTGTGTGTCTGTGTTGTGTGTCAGTGTGTGTGTCTGTGTTTCTTGCTTTCTATGTAGCTGTCTTTTTCTTTCTCTCTCTGTCTTTGTCTCTGTCTCTCTGTCTCTTTCTGTCTCTCTCTCTCTCTCTGTCTTTATGAAATAATATTTACATCAAAGTCTGAATCCTTAAAATGAAAATGTAGTTTTATGTCAAAGAGTTTCAGACACAACTTCTGATCAGTATGTGCACTGGGTATTCCTGTATCTGGAGTATTTTCCCCTCCCATAGATATTTGCACAAGTCATTTTCCCCTCTCTTCTGACTCTTCTATGAAGTATCACCCTGATAGTTGGATGAAAACTGGTGATCCCCACACCAAGGGGCTCTGCCCATTCCAGGTTGTTCCTTAAGTACTTAGCTCCTTCCTCCTAACACATCATGTAGTTTAATTATTGATTATGGTTTGTTCTACTTATTTTTACTAGGGCTAAATTTCTATTAGAATCATGTTCCTTTATCATTTTTGTTGGCTTACTTTTATGTAACACCAAATCTTGGTAGGCATTCAGTAAACATATGTTTAAAATGCCAGTGAAGTGTCTTTAAATATTACATATTGTAGGGTAATAAGAAATAAGAAAATAAGTTTATACTTAAGAAAATAAGAGATCTCTCTCTGTATGACTCTCCAGAAGTTTTGTGTGTGTGTGTGTTTTGTGTGTGTGTGTGTGTGTGTGTGTGTGTGTGTGTGTGTGTGTGTGTGTGTATCTTGACCATGTTCCTAGGAGAAAGCAGGGGCTTTGTGATATACTTATTTTGGAGGGAAGTGAGCTTTTAAATGTACTAGTGGAGTACATTACATTTCTTTCTATTACTTTAACAACAAGTGTTTATTGACTCAGGTTATAGCAAAACTACAGTGCAAACAGGCCAAGCATAAAAGAGGCTAGGCTTCTAGGAGAAAAGAAGTGTATAATTTGAACTGGGATGTTTGAGGATGCAATTGCCTCTCAGAAGAGAGGAGTATGTTTTGAATAGGATCAATACACAGATTTTTCTTTACATTTCCAATATAGCTGCTTATGCAGCTGTGTGCATAGTACTGAAGTGTAAGAACTTAGAAGTATGTGTGTTGGGGGTTAGATTTGACTGTGTGCATGTATACACCTGTTCAGATGTGTGTGTGTGTATGTGTGTATGTGTGTGTGTGTGTGTGTGTGTGTGTGTGTGCGTGTGTGCTCAAACTTTTAAATGTAGTTGACAGTGCATGTGTTTACAGTGTGCTTGTGGAGGCCAGAAGTTAATCCCCAGTTTAGTTCTTAGGGACAGAACCATCACTGATTTGTGTAGTTGTTTGGGGGGCACAGTATTTCACTGAGGTCTGGAATAGCCAATATGCAGGCTGACTAGTGAGCTCCAGGCATTTGTCTGTCTTCATTTCCTTGGTGTTGAAGACACAGGTGTGTAACACCGTGTCTGACTTTTAAAAAAAAATTAAAAGTGTCTGTGTGTGTGTGTGTGTGTGTGTGTGTGTGTGTGTGAGTGTGTTTATGTGTGTGCTTTTGTGAATGCACAGAGGCCAGAGATAACCTAAGTTTCTTTTTCTGTTGCTCTCTCCTCATGTTTTTGTTGAACGATAATCTTTCATTATAGCTGGAGCTCAGTGTTTGTCTAGACCAGCTGGTCCATGAGTGTTTGGGACACCCTTGTATCTGACCTCTCTGGCCTGGGATAACTGATATGCTTTGTGTTTACCTGAATGTTGAGACTTGCTTGAAATGAGATCTTTAGAATAGAGTTGCTACCATATTTCAGCTCCCAGTTGTTATAATTTGTTTTGTGTGTGCACATTGGTTCTATTATAACAAAGCAACTTGTACACTTCAACATTTTAAATGAGCATCTTTTTCCTTACTGTGAAAATCAAAAAAAAAAAAAAATTAAATAAGAAAATTAAAAATAAAGTTGCAACAGAGAATGTCAACTTTAAATAGAACCCTACAGGTTCCGCTGATTCTCTCAGTGAGTGGCAGGGCTCAAGTCATCTTTAGGAGAGAATTTTAAAAGCGTCACCTTAAACTACAGAGATGCCTGCTGAACATCTCAATTAAACATGCCAAAGGAGATGTCATATTGTCAAATGCCCACTTACCCCCACCAGACCCATCAAACCCACCCTTGCTGACCGAACTCCCCTTTTTCTTTTTATTAAACAAGAGAAAGAAGATCAATACATGGTGGTAAATGCTGTCTGTATTCACATAGAGGCACATTGTAATCTCTGAGCTCAATATAGAGAGAAAGGAAAAAAGCTATAAACTACTACACAGGGGCCTAGCACCCTCCAGCCTCCAGCAGAACTAAAGAAACTGGATGGCTTCTCTTTCTTCTCACAGAGCACAGTGGCGGTGTTGAGTCCACAGTGTTTGAGACAAGAAAGGATAAAAACGAAGTTAGAACAGAAACGTGAAGATTCTTTTTCTGTTGCATTCTGCTCAAGGCATTTCCCCTCAAATTCGCTGAGAACCACGACATTGAGAGGGCTTAGGGCAAGCACAAGAGAGATGGCAAAGAAATGACTGCAACTTGCTCCCAGGGACTGGAGAAAAAAAATTAAAAGAAAATAATTGGGAAGTTTGGAATCCATTAGTTTTCTATGCTAGTCAGCCTTACCTTCATCCTTTCCTCCCTCACATTCATCATCATCTTCATCTTCTTTACCTTCATCCTCCCCCCTTCTTCATCAGTTTCTTCCAACCCATACTCTTCACTATTGTCATCACCACCACCACCATCACCACTACTGCCACCGCCACTGCCACTGCCACCACCAGTATCATCTTTTCCTCTCCTTCACCATTCATAGAAACAAACAGAAATGCAAGGGATTTGGCTAAATATATCTCCTCACTTCTCAGAACCTGCATCGGAATGCTCAGTAACACCAGTAAAGAAGCTCTCTGGCTCTTCATACTCTCTCCTCCTGCTGGCTTTATTCTGTGTTTGACTTGAGTGTTTTATCAAATCGTTTCTAGATTTCCACTTGGTTTCAGCAGCCTTTTAAGATGGGTCACTGCTCTCATTCAGATAAAATTCTTTGGAGAGAACTTTATTTTCCAAGTAAGGATTTTCATTAAAATAAAACTCTATTCTGTAACCTGATTTAATATGTTCAAAGTCTGTCAGTTCAACTCTGGTCAAATAATACAGAGCCTCCTTATCTTCCTCCCCAAGCAGTGCAGACTCTTGTACATGGTTGACAAATGTCCTTACCCAAATATTCGGGATTTGGGATCAATTCTGACCTCTTCTGAAAAGAACAGTTGGCATACTTTGTTATGTTTTTGTTCTGCTTTCAAATTTTCCTCACTGGCTTGTTCATTAAGTCTGTCTACTTCATTTGGTACTTCATCAATATGCTCAATTGCCTCTTACTGATCATTTTCTTCCTTCGGCAGGCCAAGAGAGGCTGAACTGTGCTCCAGCTTCGGGGCGGTGCTGGTCTGGGATCATGGGCTGAGGCAGGATCACAGATTACCATCTTGGGGCAATGGTGCGAGGTGGGTGGCCAGAATTCAGAGGCCAGAGCCCCATGTTCATAGCAGGAAGAAACCCTTAGGAACTCGAGTTGTTATATTTTATTGTGTTCTTACAATGAGTAGATCAATGTATGAAATACAGAAAGCAGGTTTTAATACCTGCCTAAATCTCCCTGTAATGCCAGTCACTTAATTTGACTGCACTTATTACTATTTTAAGCCACCTCCAAAGGGGAGATGGAAATCATATCAGAGCAAAGAGCTGTGCTGTTGCTTGAACGTTTTTGGCTAAACATAATATACAAGAAGTCAGGCCTGGAGATAGTATCTGCAAGCTTCTTGCTACAGTTTTCTACCCTTGGAGATTCTAGGAGCAGCTATTTTGAAAAGATAATATCAGCTCATGAAAGAAGAAAATTAATGAATGTATTAGGTAATTAAGCTTCTAGACTGGTGGGAAATATATGAGTTGCCAAATCTCCTTAGATCTTTATAGCTTTTTCTACTCTGTCCTTTAAGCTCCTGAGATTACAACAACATTTGGAAATGAGTATTTAATAACCAATTGTATTAGTGATTGGGTATAATTAATGCTCCTCCTCTGGTGCCTAAATAACTTTCTTCCTAACCTTCTATATAGTAAAATTCTTTAATATTTTAAGAAGATAACCAAAATTTAACATTAGAAATTCTATATTTGTAATATATATGGACATATTAATATAGATCAATTCAGATGAGGTTTCTGGAATACACTTCAAACATTTACCATTAGTCTAAATATCTGATGCACTCTCCTATAAACTATTTTCGTAAAATGGAGAGCCTCTTTCGTGATGTTGAATTAAAATAAATTCTTGCTAATATTATTTTGTGCTGTCATTAGTGATCCTAACCATTGCGATGGCATGTCTTTACTCTTCAAGGAAACACAACTCAGAATTTGCCACATGTTCCTAAAAATAACTTAGTAGGACTAATGGACTCTGAATGTTAATATTTTATGTGATTTGTGTTTCAATGATTTAAGAAATAAAAAATGTGCTCAGAAATTGTACATTATTATGATGCTTTATTAATACTTCAGTGTTTAAATTCAGTTTCTTCCAACTTTCAGGAGCCTCCCCATTATACACTGTACCATTATATACTGTTATATACATTATATACTGATATTATGAGCACAGAGCTTTGACTTCTGTATTCTGCTAGGTAACCAGTGGATACGATAGCTCTTCAGTCTTTTTTTTTTTTTTTTTTTTTTTTTTGCATCTGTGGAATATACTAGGCATCCCATTCCTTTCTTATAAATGCTGGCGAATCTATTCAGATAGACTTGCTGAGTCTCGGCAGACACCTTCTATTTCTTCTTTGAGCCTTCGCCAGAAAAGAGAAAGTAAGTGATAGCTACTTTGCTGTCTCAAGAGGATTGCGAGAGCTAATGAGTAGAACTTACAGAGGAAGATTCATTGCTTATTGCTCTGCTGGAGAATGAAACACTCACATAAATTCAACATATATTTTATCATATCTATCATCAGAATGATACAAACACAGTACTTTCTACTAACACATTTCTTACCTGATTCATAGTGAAGATACCACACACAATTAGGACTTAAAATCTTTCTGTTACTGTAAGGCACAACAACCTGCAGCTTTCCCCAGTATGGCTTCATTTTGTGTCTATCCAGTTAGTTGCGGAAAGTATTAAGTCTTCCTTATAATGGGGGAGGGAGTGAGTTTTCAACATCTTACCTGAGGCTCAAACAAAATGTACTTTGTGTTTCACCTTTGATTTTGGCTACAATTATTTTAAAGACAAGTTGAATCTAATATTTTAGCTATTCACTACATGCCTTGCCAAAGCAAGAGGATATCCATTTGATACGTTTGTCATTCCTTTTTCTCTAAATGGCATACCATCCACCATCTTACTTAACTCTTGCTTATCAAGTTAAAACTCATGAAACAGTTCACTTGATGTGTTGTCCTCTCTTCTTTCCTTACACTCTCAGCCCAAAGGTAAAATATCCTTGTTTTTGCCCTCTCTTTTATTGACTGTTTTCTGGAAGATCAACCATAGAGAAAGGATAAATCCAGATGTATTTATTTATTTATTATTATTTTCTTTTCATTTGCTTTCCTCTCCTTACTGTACTTATGCCTTGGATGCCTTTAAAGTATTGATTCTGGCTTGCTTCTTAACTCATGTTATCTATCTCCCATTATACTTCAAGTGTTTTTAATTTACTCTCAATGTGCCTTTCTACCCCGCTTTGTGTTTGTTTAACATCAGCCTTTTGAGTAACGCCTTCAGAGAAGAGTCATGTTTCTATCTTGTATAAGACACCTTCAGCTAGTTCTCTTTTATAGCCACGGTGCTTTGTCTTAAATATAAAATGTTCTTGTCACATTTGAACTTCATTATATCCTTCTGCTTACCAAATCTAGTAAGTACAAGTTGAAAGGAAAGCATCCAATAAATGATCACTGGCTGACCTGAGCTCAGTGATATGTTTGCAGTTAATTGATTACACACAGACACACACACACACACACACACACACACAGACACACAGACACACACACACACACACATGCATTTTATAGTAGATCAATATTTTTCAAGCTCCTTGGTCTTTATTCTGTTTATTCCTGTGAGTTGCCTCGTACCGCATTTCAGATGTTTTGCAGGTGTCACAATATATCAGAGGGCTACATTTTAACTTCCTCTGTAGATAGTACATTTTTTGTGTAACTAAGTGAGATCCTGAATCAGGGTTGAAATAATGGGCAGTGTCTTCTGAATCAGTTGCTGATTGAATAATGTCAAACATACAGGTGTCCAATGCAAGACATCTTCACCCCTGCCCCCCCCCCCCTCTCTCTCTCTCTCTCTCTCTCTCTCTCTCTGCTGTCCTCCAGTGTTCAGGAGTTGTGCTCCCTTACTTAGAGCACACTAAGAGAATACAGTCTAGTTGTCAACACTGACTGGACTGCCTGATCAATATGATAGAAGGAGCAAATGTGGCCTTTCACTAAAAGACAACTTTAGATTGTGAGCTTTGGGCACTATCACTCTCCCTTTCACATCATTAAAGCCAAGATTCATAGAGGCCACAGCCTCTGTGTCACTCTTTGATCTCATAAAATGAATCCTTCTCTGTGTTGGATAACTGATTAGTAGTATCTAAATGATACCAATGAACAAAATACCATTGAGTAAGTTTACACATTCATGTCCTAAGGGACAAATCAGGGGAGAAATAGATATCTTCAGGGATCAAATTGACTGATTTGGGATGCAAATTTATGAAGGCAGTACTCTTATAGGACTGAGCAGAATGGCTTCTAAGTCTATTAAACTGCTATTTTATTTTTAAAATTCTTCACTATTAGGAGAAAGATCTTTATTGTATGATCTGTTTTGGGTTTGTTGTATAGACCTTGTCTGTGAAAGATTCTAGTGGAGTACTGAAGGCTTAGATTTTTCAAAACTCACTTTAATAAGGGTTCTCAAAAGATCTGACCGTCCTTCTAGCCAACTGAACAAAAGTAGGGGAGAAAAGATGGAAGATAGGACAGAGAGGGATGTGGACCTGTTTAGAAGTAGTACTTTGTGGGGGATTCCAATCTCCATTTTCAGCATACCGGCAATTCAGTTCAGTAGTGTCCGGATACCAACAGTCTAGTTCAGAAGTGCCATGAAGCATGAATCAGCTGCAGTGGCAAAATGCAGCAGAAACAGCCAAGCCTCAGCCTAATTGGCACAAGTCCAAGGGAATGATCAGAACCAGCCTGAATGCCCAGAGAAGTTTTCTGCCTTGCCTCTCTCAACAAAGTGAAGATCAGCGAAGACACAAGACCAACGAAGCATTTGTCTAGTAATAAAAGTGTCCCATCATTCTCTGTCAAGACCTATTTATACTCTCTACAAATATTATGTGTCTTCTCATATGTCTGCTTCAGCAAAACAACCCATGAGTTTGCTTCAGGAAAGCATCATATGACATAAGCAGAGGCTTCCACTTCAGCGTACTTTTGTTTACTCTACTAGAGTGAGGCTTCTATTGTCTTAAGTTTATTACCTTTGTTAATATTATATTATTCTGATTGCTTCAACTTTATGGTCAACTGATTATAGCATTCATTGATAATCATCCTCACTTTTCTTTTTTGGTTCATTAAGATGATTTGAATCATATGAACAATTTGTTGAATTCTAACAAAATATCACTTATAAATTTAGTTTAGCTTATCCCATCTCCATAGATAAATTTATAGAAATTGGGTTTCTTATTAATATTGAAGGTTTTTATCCATGGACACTGTATATGTCCTCATAAATTTCTACATTTAACTTTACTTTGTATCAATTCATAGTTTCTAGTGTTTGCCTTTTCAAATTTTATATCAAGATTCAATTAAAAACTATTTCAATTTCTGACAGTGTATTTCAAGTGTGCATATCAATTTGTGCATTTTTTAAAAAGTTTATTAGATATTATCTTCATTTACATTTCAAATGATATCCCAAAAGTTCCCTATACCCTCCCCCCACCCTTCTCCCCTACCCACCCACTCCCACTTCTTGGCCCTGCGTTCCCCTGTACTGGGGCATATAAAGTATACTAGACCAAGGGGCCTCTCTTCCCAATGTTGGCCGAATAGGCCATCTTCTGCTACATATGCAAATAGAGAAATGAGCTCTGGGGGTACTGGTTAGTTCATATTCATATTGTTGTTCTACCTATAGAGTTGCAGAGCCCTTCAGCTCTTGGGTACTTTCTCTAGCTCCTACATTGGGGGCCCTGTGTTCCATCCTATAGATGACTATGAGCATCCACTTCTATATTTGCCAAACATTGGCAAAGCCTCACATGAGATATCTATATCAGGGTCCTTTCAGCAAAATCTTGCTGGCGTATGCAATAGCATCTGCATTTGGTGTCTGATTATGAAATGGACTCCTGGGTGGGCAGTCTCTGTATGGTCCATCCTTTCGTCTTAGCTCCAAACTTTGTCTCTGCAAGTCCTTCCATGGGTATTTTATTCCATATTCTAGGGAGAAATGAAGTATCCACGCGTTGGCCTTCCTTCTTGATTTTCTTGTGTATTGGAAGTTGTATCTTGGGTATTCTAGGTTTCTGTGCTAATATCCACTTATCAGTGAGTGCATATCAAGTGACTTCTTTTGTGACTGGGTTACCTCATTTAGGATGATATCCTCCAGATACATCCATTTGCCCAAGAATTTCATAAATTCATTGTTTTTAATAACTGAGTAGAACTCCATTGTGTAAATGTACCACATTTTCTGTATCCATTCCTCTGTAGAGGGACATCTAGGTTCTTTCCAGTTTCTGGCTATTATAAATAAGACTGCTATGAACATAGAATAGCATGTGTCCTTATTGCCCATTGGAACATTTTCTGGGTATATGCCCAGGAGAGGTATTGCTGGGTCTAGCTGTAGTACTATGTCCAGTTTTCTGAGGAACTACCAGACTGACTTCCAGAGTGGTTGTACAAGCTTGCAATCCCACCAACAATGGAGGAGTGTTCCTCTTTCTCCACATCCTCGCCAGCATCTGCTGTCACCTAAATTTTTGATCTTAGCAATTCTGACTGGTGTGAGGTGGAATCTCAGGGTTGTTTTGATTTGCATTTTCCTGATGATTAAAGATATTGAACATTTTTTTTCAAGTGCTTCTCAGCCCTTTGGTATTCCTCAGTTGAGAATTCTTTGCTTAGCTCTGTGCCCCATTTTTAATGGGGTTATTGGAATTTTTGGAGTCCAGCTTCTTGAGCTCTTTGTATATATTGGATATTAGTCCCCTATCCGATTTAGGATTGGTAAAATTTCTTTCTCAATCTGTTGGTGGCCTTTTTGTCTTATTGACAGTATCTTTTGTCCTACAGAAGCTTTGCAGTTTCATGAGGTCCCATTTGTCAATTCTTGATCTTACAGCACAGGCCATTGCTGTTCTGTTTAGGAATTTTTCCCCTGTGCCCATATCTTCAAGACTTTTCCCCACTTTCTCCTCTATAAATTTCAGTGTCTCTGGTTATTATGTGGAGTTCTTTGACCCACTTAGACTTGAGCTTTGTACAAGGAGATAAGAATGGATCAATTTGCATTCTTCTACATGATAACCGCCAGTTGTGCCAGCACCATTTGTTGAAAATGCTGTCTTTTTTCCACTGAATGGTTTTAGCTTCTTTATCAAAGATCAAGTGACCATAGGAATGTGGGTTAATTTCTGAGTCTTCAATTCTATTCCATTGATCTACCTGTCTGTTGCTGTATCAGTAACATGCAGTTTTTATCACAATTGCTCTATAGTACAACTTGAGGTCAGGAGAGGTGATTCTTCCAGAGGTTCTTTTATTGTTGAGAATAGTTTTTGCTATCCTAGGTTTTTTGTTATTCCAGATGAATTTGCAAATTTCCATTTCTACCTCAATGAAGAATTGATTTGGAATTTTGATGGGGATTGCATTGAATCTATAGATTGCTTTCGGCAGGATAGCTGTTTTGACTATATTAATCCTGCCAATCCATGAGCATGGGAGATCTTTCCATCTTCTTCAATTCCTTTCTACAGAGACTTGAAGTTCTTGTCATACAGATCTTTCAATTCCTTAATTAGAGTCACACCAAGGTATTTTATATTATTTGTGGCTATTGTGATGGGTGTTGTTTCCCTAATTTCTTTCTCATCCTGTTTATCCTTTGTGTAGAGAAAGGCCACTCATTTGTTTGAGTTAATTTTATATCCAGCTACTGTGCTGAAGCTGTTTATCAGGTTTAGGAGTTCTCTGGTGGAATTTTTAGGGTCACTTATATATAGTATCATATCATCTGCAAATAGTGATATTTTGACTTTTTCCTTTCCAATTTGTATCCCCTTGATCTCCTTTTGTTGTCAAATTGCTCTGGCTAGGACTTCAAGTACTATATTGAATAGGTAGGGAGAAAGTGGGCAGCCTTGTCTAGTCCCTGTATTTTAGTGGGATTGCTTCCAGCTTCTCTCCATTTACTTTGATGTTGGCTACTGGTTTGCTGTATATTGCTTTTATTATGTTTAGGTATGGGCCTTGAATTCATGATCTTTCCATGACTTTTATCATGAAGGGATGTTGGATTTTGTCAAATGCTTTCTCAGCATCTAAGGAGATGATCATGTGATTTTTGTCTTTGATTTTGTTTATATAGTGGATTACAGTAATAGATTTCCGTATATTAAACTATCCCTGCATCCGTTGGATGAAACCTACTTGGTCATGATGGATGATCGTTTTAATGTTTTCTTGGATTCAGTTTGCAAGGATTTTATTGAGTAATTTTGCATCGATATTTATAAGGAAAATTGATCTGAAGTTCTCTTTCTTTGTTGGATCTTTGTGCAGTTTAGGTATCAGAATAATAGTGGCTTCATAGATTGAATTGGGTAGAGTACCTTCTGTTTCTAATTTGTGGAATAGTTTGAGGAGAGTTGGAATTAACATCTTCTTTAAAGGTCTGATAGAACTCTGCTACTAAACACATCTGGTCCTGGTCTTTCTTTGGTTGGAAGACTATTAATGACTGCTTCTATTTCTTTAGGAGAAATGGGACTGTTAAGATCATTAATCTGATCCTGATTTAACTTTGATACCTGGTATATGTCTAGGAAGTTGTCCATTTCATCCAGGTTTTCCAGTTTTGTTGTATATAGCCTTTTGTAGTAGGATCTGATGATGTTTTGGATTTCCTTATTATCTGTTGTTATGTCTCCTTTTTCATTTCTGATTTTGTTAATTAGGATACAGTCCCTGTGCTCTCTAGTTACTCTGGCTAGTGGTTTATCTATCTTGTTGACTTTCTCAAAGAACCAGCTCCTGGTTTGGTTGATTCTTTGAATAGTTCTTTTTGTTTCCACTTGGTTGATTTTGCCCCTAAGTTTGATTATTTCCTGCAGTCTACTCCTCTTGGGTGAATTTACTTCTTTTCGTTCTAGAGCTTCTAGGTGTTCTGTCAGACTGCTAGTGTATGCTCTCTCTAGTTTCTTTTTGGAGGCACTCAGGGCTATGAGTTTTCCTCTTAGAAATGCTTTCATTGTGTACCATAAGTTTGGGTATGTTGTCATTTTCATTAAACTATAAAAAGTCTTTAAATTCTTTATTTATTTCTTCCTTGACCAAGGTATCATTGAGTAGAGTGTTGTTCAGTTTCTACGTGAATGTTGGCTTTCTGTTATTTATGCTGTTATTGAAGATCAGCCTTAGACTGTGGTGATCTGAGCAGATGCATGGAATAATTTCAATATTTTTGTATCTGTTGAGGCCTATTTTGTGACCAATTATATGGTCAATTTTTCAGGAGGTACTCTGGGGTGCTAAGAAAAGGTATATCCTTTTGTTTTAGGATAAAATGTTCTGTAGATATATGTTAAATCCATTTGTTTCATAACTTCTGTTAGTGTCCATGTGTCTCTGTTTAGTTTCTGTTTCCAGAATCTGTCTGTCTTAGTCAGGGTTTCTATTCCTCCACAAACATCATGACCAAGAAGCAAGTTGGGGAGGAAAGGGTTTGTTCAGCTTACAATTCCATTATCACCAAGGAAGTCAGGACTGGAACTCATACAGGTCAGGAAGCAAGAGTTGATGCAGAGGCCATGGAGGGATGTTCCTTACTGGCTTGCCTCCCTGGCTTGCTCAGCCTGCCCTCTTATAGAACCCAAGACTACCAGCCCAGAGATGTTCCCACCCACAAGGGGCCTTTCCCCCTTGATCACTAATTGAGAAAATGCCTTACAGTTAGATCTCCTGGAGGCATTTACTCAAACTGAAGCTCCTTTCTCTGTGATAACTCCAGCTGTGTCAAGTTGACATAAAACTAGCCATTACACTGTCCATTAGTGAGAGTGGGGTGTTGAAGTCTCCCACTATTATTGTGTGAGGTGCAATGTGTGCTTTGAGCTTTACTAAAGCTTCTTTAATGAATGTGGCTGCCCTTGCATTTGTAGCATAGATATTTAGAATTGGAGTTCATCTTGGTACATTTTACCTTTGACGAGTATGAAGTGCCCCTCCTTGTCTTTTTTGGGATGGAAGTCAATTTTATTCGATATTAGAAAGACTACTCCAGCTTGTTTCCTTGGACCATTTCCTTGGAAAATTTTTTTCCAGGCTTTTACTCTGAGGTAATGTCTATCTTTATCCCTGAGGAGGGATTCCTGTAAGCAGCAAAATGTTGGGTTCTGTTTGTGTAGCCTGTCTGTTTGTCTATGTCTTTTTATTGGGGAATCAAGTCCATTGAGAAATCAATGAAAAGTAATTGTTGCTTCCTGTTATTTTTGTTGTTAAAGTTGGGAATCTGTCCTTGTGGCTGTCTTCTTTTAGTTTTGTTAAAGGATTGCTTTCTTGCTTTATCTAGGATGTAGTTTCCATCTTTGTCTTGATGTTTGCCCTCCTTTGAAGGGTTGGATTCATGGAAAGATATTGTGTGAATTTGGTTTTGTCATGGAATACTTTGGTTTCTCCATCTATGGTAATTAAGAGTTTTGCTGCATATAGTAGCCTGGGCTGGCATTTGTGTTCTCTTAGTGTCTGTATATCTCTCCATAATCTTCTGGCTTTCATAGTCTCTGGTGAGAAGTCTGGTGTAAGTCTAATAGGCCGGCCTTTATATGTTACTTGACCTTTTACCCTTACTGATTTTAATATTCTGTCTTCATTTAGTGCATTTGTTGTTCTGATTATTATGTTGTCGGGAGGAATTTGTTTTCTGGTCCAGTCTATTTGGAGTTCTGTAGGCTTCTTGTATGTTCATGGGCATCTCTTTCTTTAGGTTTGGGAAATTTTCTTCTATAATTTTGTTGAAGATATTTGCTGGCCCTTTAAGTTGAAAATCTTCATTCTCATCTACTCCCATTATCCGTAGGCTTAGTCTTCTTATTGTTTCCTGGATTTCCTGGATGTTTTGAGTGAGGATCGATTAGCATTTTGCATTTTCTTTGATTGTTGTGTCCATGTTCCATATGGAATCTTCTGCACCTGAGATTCTCTCTCCCATCTCTTGTATTGTGTTGCTGATGCTCGCATCTATGGTTCCTAATTTCTTTCCTAGGGTTCCTATCTCCAGAGTTGTCTCCCTTTGGGTTTTCTTCATTGTTTCTACTTCTCATTTTAGATCTTGGATGGTTTTGTTCAATTCCATCACCTGTTTGTTTGTGTTTTCCTGTAATTCTTTAAGGGATTTTTGTGTTTCTTCTACCTGTGTAGCAGTGTTTGCATGTAGTTCTTTAAGGACTTCTTTCTGTTCAGCAGTGTTCTCCTGTAATTCCTTGAGGGATTTTTGTGCTTCCTCTTTAAGGGCTTCTACCTGTTTAGCAGTGTTCTCCTGTATTTCTTTAAGTGAGTTATTAATGCCCTTCTTAACATCTTCTACCACCATCATGAGATATGATTTTAAATCTGAGTCTTGCTTTTTGGGTGTGTTGGGGTATCCAGGACTCACTGTGGTGGGCGTACTGAGTTCTGATGATTCCCAGTGTTCTTGGTTTCTGTTAGTAAGATTCTTACGTTTGCCTTTCACTGTTGCGGCCGCCAGCAGCTCGCAATGTGAACGGTTCGACTGAGAAGGCCACTCGAGCTGTAAGAGAGGAATCTAGACGGGGCGAAAGAAGAAACAGAGCTAAGACAAATTCATTCTGATCAAAGCTCAAATTTTATTGTTGGGACACTAGTTATGAAGGAAGGGGGAGGGGACCCGATTCCCGCTGAATAATCTCGGGTCCAGTAGAAAGGTGCACGTGTGTGGCTCCTCAGGTTCCAGCAGTGGGCGTGGCAGAACGAATGAGCAGGAAGCTCCACCCCGAGCAAGCAGGTTTCAGGCTGGGGGAGGGGAGACTACATCTCCTCCCTTTTATTAACAAAATTAAAAAAAAGAAAAGGCTGGCCTGAGGGGGGAAAATTATCTATGCTCAATAGTTCTGCCTGGAATCTAGGGCTAAAGAAAAAACTTGCTTCATTGGGATTCTTTAACTTTTCTTATGGTAAACTGTATCTGGCTTAAGACTGTCCTTTCTAGTAAACAACTAACTGAAAGGCCTGGAGCTGCAGACTCTGACTTTATAATGCTAATTAGTACTTGGTAGGTAACTTTCTAGTTGAATTTTAAGTAGGGCGTTGGAACTCTGGCTAAGTTTGACTGAACAATATGAAAATAACACTAAGTTGATATTCCTCCGCATTTTTGGATGATAGGTGGGAAACAGGGAGAAGGCGTTCGACCGGCTCTTTTATTTGGGTGGGAGGCAGTGAAGGGCTTGCCCTTTCAATAGTACGTCTCCAATCTCTCTCCCCCCTATTAATTAAGTTAAATAAGGCAACGCTTAACTGAGGTGATCAAATGATTTTCTCATCCGTAGATGAGTGGGCTTTTAACCTTGGCTTGGGTGGACATGGACCCGATTCCTCCCGTGGGTAAAACCCACACATGTGGCTCTCGGTACCTTTTGGGGAGGCGAGGTAGAGCCGGAAAATATTTTTTATTTTTAACCAAAATATGATACCAACCTCTTTTAAACCGGGTTTATCTCACAGGAAACTCAGAAATGGTCAAGCCGGACCTTCCCTTGCAGTACCTCTGCACCAAGCGGTGCCCATACTGAATTTGTACAATCACAAACCAGTATGCACAGTTCTGAGTGCTGTGCAGCTCCTAAAGGAGAATTACCAACCTCAGAATTAGCAAAGCCTAAGCAAGAATTATGTCGTTAGTAACACCATGATTTGTGGCTAAAATAGGAGCTGGAAGTCGTTCCTCCTCATCCCTGTTTTTTCCACAGCCTATTGAGCTAAGGACACCTTGCAGTAACAGCAAGGGTGAAAAGCCAGAGGTCAGCTAAGGGGCTAAGCCTGTCTATCAAAATAAAAACCAATCTTTATTAATATAGAAATATCTACTCTTCTAGCCCTCTAGGTAAACCTAAATTTTTAACTCAGACTGAAAACCACGTGCTGGAAATGTCCTGAGACTGGGGATAACAGCTGCCACCTGTGTGCTCTAGGGGGGCGGGGATGCACATCCGCTGGTCCACCTCGAGAATGTTGATTTACCTGCTTGAAAGACAAAATCTTGAAAGACAGTGAGAAAGTAGGAAAGCAGAACTTCTTTCGGGGAAGTCTAGGTACTTTATTCAAATGCAAATTGTAAAGCTGAGGCTAGTCTCCGGCCTCCTGTCGGGAGCTGGCTCAGAGAGTAGCTGGAGAACAGCTTTGAGAGCTGTTGCTCTCAGCTGAATTTTAAGCACAAAAGGAATTTTAGTCTTTAGAATGATACTTACCAGAAGAGTCAGAATCTGTGTTCATCTGACGAATTAATCTCTCTGGCAGCCACCGCGCTCCATCTTCATCTCGAGAAAAAACACAAACTGAGCCCCTACCCCAAATTAGAACTGGATCTGGACCCTTCCATTCATTAGTCAGGGGGTCCTTCCATTTTACCAATGCATAAGAATTTGAAGTAACTGGATGCCAGTGGCGATCCGCTGCAGACTGGCCCTTGATATCAGTGTGCAAGAAATTTAGGACAAATAAAGTGAAGGCAAGGTGGGCCTTTGGTGACCTTGGGGGATATAGCTGCCCCTCTTTTGTCTTAAAAAGCCAATTCTTTAAGGTGCGATGAGCACGTTCAACTATTCCTTGTCCCATGGGGTTGTAAGGAATTCCAGTTTTATGTTTAATACCGAATTCTTTACAGAATGAAATAAAGTTTTTACTGGAATAAGATGGCCCATTGTCTGTCTTAATAAGTTTAGGCAATCCCATGGCATTAAATGCTTGTAGGCAATGATCAATTACGTTTTTTGAAGCTTCTCCTGTATGCAGAGAAGCAAAAAGAAATCCTGAACAAGTATCAATGCAAACATGTATATATTTTAGTTTTCCAAATTCTGCATAATGGGTTATATTCATTTGCCAAATATGATTAGGCATAAGGCCTCTAGGATTAACTCCTAGATGCGGCACTGGAGATAAAGTAATACATTTAGGACATTGTTTTACGGTCATTCTTGCTTGCTCCTTTGTGATCTTATGTCGGAGCCTTAGGGTATGGCTAGAAAGATGAAACCTTTCGTGATCACGTTGGGCCAAAGCAACCCGATCTGAAACTAAGGCTTCTCCTATTAGAGCTCTGTCAATGCGATCATTACCCTCTGCCAGAGGTCCAGGAAGACCAGAGTGAGACCGTATGTGGCCAATATAAAACGGATTTTTCCGGGCGAGAATGGTGTTTTGTAATTCTGAGAATAAAGATCCTGACGGCGTATTGAAGTTAAACGTACCACAGGTTTCCAATAAGGGTACTGACTGAGCAACATATAAACTGTCAGTAAAAATATTAAAAGCCTCATGTACAGACTGAAAAACCTTCAGTACTGCTGTTAATTCGGCGAGCTGAGTCGAGAGACCAGGAGTCTCTACGATAACCTGTTGATTACTAATAAGATATCCAGCTCGCCCTTTAGAGGAGCCGTCAGTAAAAATCAATAGAGCATTATTTAAAGGCTGTAAGGAAGTCATCTTAGGAAATATCATATCATGTACATTTAAGAATTTTATCAACCTATCTTGGGGGTAGTGGCTATCTACAGTTCCTTCAAACCCTAATTGTGCAAGCAACCAATCTGTACTATGCTGTTTCAGCCAAGTGTCCTGACTCACACTGTAAGGCTGGACAATGATATCTGGCTCCTTTCCAAAATAAGTCAATGCCTGCCTTCTTCCAGTGATAATCATCTGAGCCACTGCTTCATGATATGGCAAGATATTACGTTTGGGAGAAATCCTCGAATGTATCCACATTATAGGAAATTTTTGCCATAGCAATCCCGTAGGGACATGAGTCGTATTAAAAATTAACAGGTGCAGCGGCAGGGAGTAATCTATGTAAGTGACAAACTGTTCTTCAATAGCCTTTTCCACTAGCTGTAAGGCCAGTAATCCTTCTGAGGTTAGGGATCTAGGGGAAGTGGGATCAGAACTCCCTTTAAGAATATCAAATAAAGGTTTCAACTCCCCTGTAGTAAGCTTTAGATAGGGGCGAAGCCAATTTATATCACCTAACAATTTTTGAAAATCATTTAAGGTCCTTAAGTTATCTCTACGAATAACAATTTTCTGGGGAAAAACAGCTTGATCAGTGAGTCTAAAACCCAAATAATTATAAGGATCCTGAGTTTGTATCTTTTCAGAAGCAATTTGTAATCCCTTATCAGCCAGGGCCTTTCGTAAGTCTCCATAACACAAAAGCAAATCTTGGGGGTCCTTTCCCGCCATCAAGACATCATCTGTGAAATGAATGATGTAAATATTTGGCCATTGTTGTCTAACAGGCTGAATTGCCTTTGCCACAAACCTTTGACATAAGGTGGGACTATTAGCCATGCCCTGTGGGAGAACTGTCCATTGATATCTTTTCATGGGTTCCTTGAAATTTACAGAAGGAACACTAAAGGCAAATCTCTCACAATCCTTTGGATGCAAAAGGATGGTAAAGAAACAATCTTTCAAATCTATAACAATCTTATAATATCCCTTAGGAATGGCTACTGGGGAGGGGAGCCCCGGTTGTAAAGTTCCCATAAGTACCATGGTTTCATTAACCTTTCTTAAATCTTGCAACAGTCTCCATTTTCCCGATTTCTTCCTGATAATGAAAATGGGTGTATTCCAGGGAGAGTGAGACTCCACCAAATGTCCTGCTTCTAACTGCTCCTGCACTAGCAAAGAAGCAGCCTCTATTTTCTCTTTAGGTAAAGACCACTGATCTACCCACACCGGAATATCATTACGCCATTGAATTTTTTCGGCGTGGGATGCAGGCAAGACAGTGGCCGCTACTGAAAATACTTTAAACCTCTCACGTTAGAGTGGGGTTTAAGATCCTCAAAAGTCTTAATTTTCTGTCCCTTCTTTATTAGTCCACGATCAGGCAGGGGTCCCTGCCTGAACGTCTGTTCAGTCACCATCTCCTTAGAACTGCACAGGATAACGCCCATCTGTGACAACAGATCTCTTCCCCACAGGGTTACAGGCAAATTTGGCATAACATACGGCTGAATATTTCCTGATTTTCCATCCTCATCTCTCCAGGTTAGCAATTTGGAACTACGTTTTGGGTTACTGGCATAACCAATTCCTTGAAGGTGAGTCAAGGAAACAGACAGGGGCCAGTTTGAGGGCCAGTCCTGCCCTCTAATAATCGTTACATCGGCCCCGGTATCTATTAATCCTTCAAAGCTTTTTCCATCAAGAATCAATTTAAGGTTAGGTCTCTGATTAGTGATAGATTTCACCCAATTTACGCCAGAGGAGTCAAAGTTATTCTGTCCTTCTTCATTTTCAAAGAATTTAGATAGTGACCAGCGCAAAGGGATCAAAGTAAGTTGAGCAATTTTCTGATTAGCGGGTATAGTTATAGCACCACGAGGGCAAGCGGCTATGATTTTAATTTCTCCCTCATAATCATTACTTATAACACCTGGATAAATCTGCAGGCCTTGTACAATAGAACTGCTTCGTCCTAAGAGAAAACCACAGGTTCCTACAGGTAGTGGTCCAAAGACTCCGGTAGGCAGAGTTTGGACTCCCACTTCTGGGGTTAATGCTGCATGGACAGTGGAACAGAGGTCCAGTCTTGCATTTCCTGGGTTTGACCTGACAAGCTCAAGAACTGATCTTGTTGGCTGGGCAGCAGATTTATAGCCCCATAAGCTGTCTTCTTTGAGTAACTCGGGGCCTGGGGCTGAACCCTTTCCTCGTTTCCCGGCACCGGGCGGCTCAAAACCCTCGTTTTATGCTTACAATCTTTTGCCCAGTGGCGGCCCTTCCCACACCGGGGACATATTCCTGGGGCACGGCCTGTTTGTCTAACCTCGGCACCCTTGTTCTGAGGACAATCAATTCTAAAATGATCTAAACTTCCACACTTAAAGCATACATTTTTCCCTCGTTTCCTTGAGAACATTGCCTGCGCGTGGGTTCCCTGCAAGGTCTCGCAGGAAGGCCCGATGTCTGTGCAAAGGCGGACATATCCCGCCAAATCTGTCGTTCCCTTATGCGGTTGAATCGCAGCTCGGCAAATTGCATTAGCATTCTCATAAGCCAATTGCATAACGAAAGGACTTCCCGTGTCCGGATTCCCAAGGATTCTACTAGCTGAAATCAATAGCCTGTCCACAAAATCCTGATATGGTTCATCAGAACTCTGCCGAATGCTAGCTAAACTTCCACCAATCTCTCCTTTGACTGGCAACCTTCCCCAAGCACGGCGTGCGGCCGTCGCAATTTGCGCGTACACTGCAACGGGAAAATCAATCTGATTTATCTGTCCCTCATAAGGGCCCTCTCCTAAAAGCATGTTGCTATCCCAGTCTGAATTACCAGCCTGAGCGTTAGAAGCAGCAGTTTTCTTACTGGCATCTCACCATTCAGAATCCCAAAGCAAAAAATCTCCTCCTGACAGGGTAGCCTTAGAAAGAGTCTTCCAATCTAAAGGGGTTAAGTGTGACTCCACAACTGTGTCCAGTAATGCTTGAGTGAATGGGGCTGAAGGGCCATATTGCACAACAGCCGCCTTTAACTCTTTTATCAACTTGAAATCTAAGGTCTGGTAATGTCTGCCCCTAGTATCTTGCTGATCAACTACCTCGACCACCGGAAAGGCTAGCGTATTAGACATATTCTGTCCTTTCCCACGAGCCTGACTCACAACCTTTTCTAGCGGCACCTGGTGAACTACAGAAGAATTACTCTTCTCCGCTTCTGACATCTTTTTTAGTTCCCGAAGCTCATTAGTCAGCCTCTGAAGCTTAATCTCAAACTCTAACTCGCTTAGTCGTGTGTCCCTATGAGTGGCACCTCCCGAAGTGGGGACTACAGGTGGAGCGGGAGATTCACAAGAGGACCAATTCTCGTTAAGGTAATGGGCAGCTCCTCTATCTGAGTGATTTTTGTTAAAAATCAGTTTTTCATCATTTCCACATTTATCAGTTTTTGAGTTAAGAAGATCTTTTTCTGAGGAGGCCCTCTCTGACAGGCACTCCTCCTGAGATACCACAAGCTCCGCCTGGGGGCAACTTAGCCCTGGGGAAGTGGCATCTTTTATTGCATCATTTACGAGCGCCCAGAGGCCTAGGGTAAAATTATCTGCCTGAGTGATTTTTAAGGCCTCACCAACTTTCTCCCAGGTTCCACAATCTAGTGTTTCTTCTTCCTTGAACCATGGGCAACAGCTATCTATCTTACCTAAAAAATTTTTTACTAATTGTACTTCAAGCCTTACTCCTCTGGCCTGAAACAACTCCTGAAAACTATGGGCAACCGCCTGATCCATGACTTTAAACCCTTTCTTCTTCCACCTAAGCAGCTTCCTAAAAAGCTGCGGCTAACCTGCCTGTTTCCGTTTCTAGTTCCGATTAACACGCTGCTGACCCAAGCAGAACCAGCGATGGGTTAGCACTGATTCAAGCTTAATTCATATCCTACCGCATCCTCAGCAACACTTTACAAAACTGAAATTTTAAGCTAGTGCTAGCATGTGTACCTGTCCGTTGCTCCGATGTCCGATACGAAGATCCTTTCCTGTGGAGCTCCAATGCAGCGTTCCTCTTGGCATCTCTCTGCCATTCTTCAGGTCCCTGTTCGGGCGCCAAAATGTTGCGGCCGCCAGCAGCTCGCAACGTGAACGGTTCGACTGAGAAGGCCACTCGAGCTGTAAGAGAGGAATCTAGACGGGGCGAAAGAAGAAACGGAGCTAAGACAAATTCATTCTGATCAAAGCTCAAATTTTATTGTTGGGACACTAGTTATGAAGGAAGGGGGAGGGGACCCGATTCCCGCTGAATAATCTCGGGTCCAGTAGAAAGGTGCACGTGTGTGGCTCCTCAGGTTCCAGCAGTGGGCGTGGCAGAACGAATGAGCAGGAAGCTCCACCCCGAGCAAGCAGGTTTCAGGCTGGGGGAGGGGAGACTACATTTCACCATCTGGAAAACTCTGGTGCTAATGTTCAAGCTGTCTCCTGTTGGAGCTTGATTCTCCTGTGATTCTGTTAGCCTCTGTCAGCACTCCTGGGAGTCCAACTCTCACCTGAGTTCCATTTGTCAGAGCAGTCTCTGCAGGTAACCTCTCCTCTTGCAGGGCTGGTGTCCTGCAGTCTGGAGCTCCGATCCACCTCTGGATCAGAGTTCTGGGGTCAGAACCCTCCCTGTAAGCTGATTCTCCTCTGGCAAGGAATGTGCCCAGGGGTTTGGGTCTCAGCTCTACCTCCTGGCTGAGGATTAAGGCCAGATGGGATCCTGACCTTGAAGCTCTGTTGCTTCTATTGCCCACATCCTCTCAGGTGATCAGGAGGTCCTGATTGTGCTAGGAGTCCTGCGGCATGGAGAGTCCTCTGGTGTCCTAGATGCCCTTGGCCGGGTTCATGCAGAAGATGGCAGGGCTGGCCCCGACCTGAATGGATCACAGCCTTTGGTCAGGCAGGGTTTCTTTGTCCTGTTTCTGCAGGCACAAGACCCTCCGTGATTCTTGAAGCTGATGTTGTGTTCCACTCACCAGTGATCCCGAGGTCCTGTGGCATGGAGAGCACTCTGGAGCCCTTAGCAGCCTCCACTGGGCTCAGAAGGAAGATGGTGGGCATGGCCCCATACGGAATGGATCCCCAATTTGTGTGTTTTGTATATTCCTGAATTATCTTAAAATCAGCAATCTTAAAAAAAAAACCCTTAAATATTTTCTTAAATATATATTTTATAGGTTCATTTGAAATATTGTATTATTGGAACAATTTTACTTATCTTTTCATGATGTGCATTCTTTATTTTACTTTACAAAACTAACTATACAAACTTTGACCTTTCTGCTGCAAATGTGCAGAAGAAAGAAAAGCTGAATGCCCAACTTTTTTCTTATGTTGGAACATTTCCACATTCAGTCTGAAAATAGAAGTATATTTTTTGTAGAGGTCTTATCAGTGTGGTGAAATTTCCTTCTACTCCAATCCTGATTTTTTAAGAGAATGGATATTGCTTTGGTTTCAGCAGCCTAACCATATTACATAAGGATGGGGAATTTAATTCATGGGAAGTTTCTATGGATTGTAAATAAGAAGATACACAAAACTTGATGCCTCCAGGAATAATCTGATGTGTCAGATGGATTCTGCTCTTTTTTTCTTCCACTTATTCCAAATAATCTTATGGGTATTTTTTTTCTGGAGGAGAAATACCAATGAGAAGCCATGTTAAACATTATTTATCTTAATTTTTTGATTTACCAATATTTTTACCACATATCCACCTTAATTAGCATTGAAGAGAAAAGTTAAAAACAATAAATCAAAGTTTCTCAAGTAATTTAGTCGCAAATGGTCAGCCCTAAACACATGTCCATAGGAGTACCACTACTAACCAAATGTACTACATATATATTTTAAAGACGAAGAGGTCATAAATTCCAGATAAAGCCATGGGGCAAAGGAAGAGTTGAAAAGAGAAGGAGAGGAAACAGTATAAAAATAGTACTGATGTATGGAATTCTCAAAAATTAAAAAAAAAAGCTAAATGAAATGTTTTACAAAACAACTGGAACTTTACACTATATTTTGAAAATAAATGAGGAAGAATGTGGGTGTTTGTGTGTGACTAGGAATGGTTCAAAACAGTCTATACTAGACACCAATCTCCCATGGGAGATGTTTTTTGAAAGTAAGTGTGTCACTCATTACAGAAAATAACTTTAACTGTATTTCATATGAAATATGCAGTTAAGGTATGGATATGTTTTAATTCACTAGAAGAAAATAATAACTCAGAATATTTGCTAACTCTACTTTTAGACAGTGCTAACTTGTTCCTGATTGGTGGAAAAATTCATGGTCTATTGGGTTGTGACAACTGAGTGTCTTGGAAACTTGGGAAGGTGATGATGATGTTAGATGTGGATCTTGGATATGTTCTGAACAGATGAGCACTGTAATCACATGCAAACAGTGTGGAGAAGACAGCATGGGAGACTGCAGACAAAGCAAAAGATGTAAATTTAAGATCACAATCTTTTTTTTTTTTTGAGCTCAGAACACTGTTTTTGCTATAACTGAAGAGAAGGATAATATCATGCTGATTTTTTGTAATTGTATGCATTTGCTTGAATTGTTTCACCGATAGAATTCCTTCAGTAAACTATTTTTTTCATTAAATCAAAGACGCAAACGAACCAAAGTTTGAGGTAGAAATGGACACTTCAGGGTTTTATTTATTTATTTTTTTGCCTGCTCATTCCTGTATGTGAGATAAAAGTCTCCATTATGTATAACATATTAACTACAACCTAGTGATATAAAGATTGGGTTCAGGTCCTGAGTTAAAATGCATGAACCCACTTAATACTGTCATGTGAAGAACCAACCAGGTCAATGCTGCTCAGGTATCAATATATTAATCTTGCTATCCTACACAAAAATATATTTACTAAACACATCCCATTCTACATTTCCTTCTACAGGTTTTATTTTGCCTTCTGTTTTCAAACAACAAACTCTAAAATGTTTCACCATCCTCACTTCAGCTCCTTACTGAGGTTTTTCTCTTACACACTCAGACCTCATTATTTTTAGAATATGAAATAAAATACATTTTTAAAATTGATGTGGTTTTCATAAAATATGAATGAACAATTAATAAGAAGAATATTGTGTGATGTTGTTGGTGGATTTCCCATGTCTGCAGAAGCCTGGCTACATGGCAGATGATATTTAAAAGTGATTAAATTCTCTGATCTGATGCCCTCATTCACATAATAAATGATATTATTGTATCAGTGAGTGTTGTAAAGCAAGGATATTCTTTGTGTTAACTGACCTTTGAAGGAGTGGGGACACTCTTTTAGATACAAGATATACAATTTTCTCAGTTCCTTGAATTACAAAACTGACTATTACAGCATGAATAAATCTTTAATTTTCTTCTTTGCTGCTATCATGACAAAATAATTTATCTGGATTCAGTGTACTATGTAGAATTTTCCCACAGGAGTTAAGAATGTCTGCCATGTACAGCCTCTAAATTACAATATTATATTACTATTACTTATAATATAAAATATACAAATCTTTGATTTATTCATTGTTACAAGTATAGAGCTTACATGCAATTGTCATTGTTTTTGAAAGCTGTTGGAGCATGAGAACTTCCAAACTACAAGTTTGAAAGGACAAATTCTTACTTTATGGTGACAATGATAAAACAAAGGTGGAGCTAATGAAGCTTGGTGTTACGATTCTGCAGTGCTTGAAACCTGCGAAGTGAGTTTCCAACCTTTAGATGTATAAAGAAATCCATCTCTAATGCGTGTCTTGTTCATAGAATAAACAGTAAGTGCTTATACAGACATGGGCACCACAGTAAGTGTAGAATGGTTAGGGCACAGGAAGAGTTAAATTGTTTTCAGTGAACCAAGCCATTTGGCGTTCTAGCTGGAAGTTTTCCTTGGCATTTCCCTCTCTGCTTTCTATATCCTATTAGTAGCTGCCCTCTGATGATTTTGTCAATACTATTAATCATTATCATCAGCCTGTACTTAGGTGTAATAGACCTCTGACTTAAGAAAATGTCAAAATAGAATGTAAATTGGTAGCATTATATAAGAAAATACAGATTTGGTGTGTGTGTGTGTGTGTGTGTGTGTGTGTGTGTGTGTGTGTGTGTGTGTGCAAAAAATTAGTTACCAAAAGTGGTCAAAGGGGACTGTGAGTGTAAACAAATATCACAGAAATAACCAAGGAAGTAGAGAGATGGCTTGACAATAAAGAACATTCACTATTCTGCCTCCTGAGAATTAGAGTTCCATTTCCCACATCTGATTTCATATTTTGCCACTGCAGACAACTGAACCAAACACTCATGCACACATGCACGCATGAACACACACACACACACACACACACACACACACACACGAGCAAGAGAAAGAGAGAGGGGGGGTTAAAACTCTTAGAAAATAAGGAAGACAGACTATTCGAGACTCCGTGGGCTAGGAACAGTTTTGATTACTTTCTCATATTCGTATCCAACACCTAGGATGAACTTACTTAAGTTCTATCATGGGTGTCTTTATTTTGCCTCACAGCGTGATCCATTTTATCAGAAAGTCATATCAGGAGGAGTTTATCACAGTGGTCACATTTTATCTGTGTTCACATGAAGTGTGACCAAGCAGTCAAACCCGAGGCCCTCCCATAGAGCCTTACTCCAGTGAGGTCCTACCTCAAGGCTCATGAAAGTCAGGGACCAAGTATATTAACAAAAGAGCCTATAGGGAATTTCATCTTCAAATTACAGAGTAATGAACATGTGAGTGGGAAATTTAAGGAAAATGGAATTGTATACAACTTCTGGTTTTATAGAAATAAAGTAAAACAAAACAAAACAAAAAGTCATTCAGGACAATGGATTTTAAATGTTAACATTATATATTTTTAAACAGGTAGGGCAAAGATGTCATGGAAACAACACACTACTCCAGTGCAGCTTAAAAATATCTAAGGAAATGTCTGTGTGATAGATCCTTAAAAATCCTTTTCGGTTTTGATTGAAATGTATGCTATGCTAAGTTTCTGAGATTTTTCTCAAATCTCAGCAATGTGGCAATCGGTCAGAACACCCACTTTAAAAGTAAATAAAAGGAGCTGGATTTGGTGGCTCCCACCTTTTAACCCTAGGACTTGGGAGGCAAAAGCAGGTGGGTCTGCATGAGATTGAGGGTGCCCTGCTCTGTATACACAGTGAGGGCTATGTCAGCCAGGGCTATAGACATAGTTGGGACAAAAGAAACAGTGATCAAGTCTGAGGAAATCCTTGGAACAGTTCCATATCATGTAAGCAATTCTGGAAAGTCAGAGTGTTGATGCCCCACGTGTAAGGATTCATTATCCACTTAGAGATGGTAGCTCATCATTATGTCAGTGAGTATGGACGTCTAACGTAATACTCAATATGCCAATATTGGTAATATAAGTTAAATATCACCAGAAAAAAATCACTATATTAAATTAATATATAGATAATATATTACTTTGTGTGTAAATAGGTACATATTAATTTACAGTTAAAATACTAATTTTAAATAAAATCCTGAAGATTGGTTATGTTTTAATTGTTATTTTGTCAAAAAAATTGGACTGATTTATTTGAGAGTTTTAAAAGTTTTTAGCTTCTTTTTCTTTCTTTTCTTTCTTTTTTTCTCTTTCTGTTATTAAAAATTGAGAGGCACCATTTTTTTTTTAGGTGGGGATGGCATTATGCTGAAAATTGAGGTTGGAACATGGCTCCATGGAACTTGAGCTTAGAGTCTTGACCTTGTCAGGTCCCAAACCAGTGACATAATAGTTACCATTCAAGACATTCAGGTTCAGAAATAACTAGCTGTAGCTAATATAGTTATTTGTTAAAACAAAATCGCTTATTAATAGTTTAATAAGCTTATGTACACAACCTAGGAAAATATTTCTAAAGGTGGCCTTTGTCATGGCAACACAGCATGTTATCTCTTTTTTAATTTTTATGATCAATTTATTTATTGTCTGAGGAGCTGATTTATTTAAACTTTGTGAATATTCAAGAAAGAAAATGCTTTAAATAGCAACCACATGTCACACATGTCACCTGACCTGTTTGCTGTTCAGTACTTGCAAATTATCAGAGTTTGCATCTGGGTCGATATTGCATTGGTTCCCAACATCTATGTTAATGAGCTTGATGCTGTGCATAGTGAACTTGTGAATAGCTACTTAAAGAATTCCCCAAACTTCTATGAATGGACTTGGGAGTAAAAGTAAAGAGCCTTCTACATAAGATTTATGGAATATGTGCATTGCCTTTGGAGGGAAGTTTCATTTAATTAAGATGAACTGACTACAAGGTACCCTGGTGCTTATTTGAACCATAATCCAGCTTTCTCAGGAGCACAGGAAGAACCAGTCATCGAAAAGAAGCTAAGAACAACCAGATAGGTCTCCCCTCTCACAGATGAACTTTCTTCTATGTGCATTTGCTATTTTGTGGCCATAGATGCTCCAAAATTATTCTGAATCTCCACCACAGGGACAGATATGTCAGAATGTGTAAGAGATACAGCCCTACAGACAGATATCTGGATCAAATTTGTTAGGTACAAATACTGTCTGGACTCAATGTGGATTCAACTTCTAGGTATGTGGAATGAACACACACCCTTTGTGAGAGAGTGTGTGTACATGTGGTGTTCATATGTGCATGTGTGCACATTCATGTATGAATGTGGGCACATGTGTAACGGTCAGAAGACAACCATGAGTCAGCTCTAGGAACTGTGCTGCCTTCTCCTCCTCCTCTCTTTCCCATTACAGGTGCTTGCTGGATACAGATGTTTTTTGCATGGGTCCCAGAAATTTGATCTTAGGTCCCCACAGCTGTAGAAACACCTTTACCATTTAGCTATCTCCCTGTCTCCAAACACACCTAAAGAACTTAAATTTTCTCGCATGTCAAATAAAAATCAAGCAGCATCTTCCGTGATAATGATGACTGTGGTTAAAACATGACTTGATTGCTGTGTGCCTTACGGGCTCCTAAAACAGACACCAGTTTCTGTGTTTGCATTCCAGCAGATTATCTCTTCCAGCTCAAGCCCTCTCTTAGTGTGCATGCTCAAGCCCTCTCTTAGTGTGCATGCCAAGCAAGAGGAAAAATTCTCTCCTCTTCCAGAGACTCTACTGAGTCCTGACACCTGCTGAGCCGCAGAACTGGAAGATTCCATTTGACTTACTTATTGATGATAATTTGAGAGTTAAAAAAAAAAAAAGAAATCCAGCTATACACCACAGACTACTGCTTAGTTCTCGACTGTAATTGCACATAATTTCTCTGGGGAGAAAGCATGCCAAACATCAAAAGATCCAACTGCGTTCATTTTTAAATCTCTGTACTTTATTCTCAGAAGGCACCAACATTATTTGCCCCAGCATTCCTTTCTGCTGTTGACATTGGTGTTTTTTTGTTTAATTTCTAAGCCTTTTGGGTCACCTTGAAAAGTGCTCACCAGCAGAGACTATTTTTTACCCCCAAAAGAAATTTATCCCACAGAGTCAACAAAAGGCTGCTCTCCCCAAAGCCAGTTTCTTTAAACAAACTAAAACAAAGCAATCTTTGTGATTTCTTTCTGAATTTGAGACTGATGGACTCCGTCTCCAGATCCCAAGCTGCTTCACCTCTTGGGTTTCATCCTCTTTGCACTACATTGCATGCGTCACCACATTGACTTAGTGTGAAAGACAGACAAGCCTTGTTTATCCTAAGGGAATTTACAAGAAGGCAGAGAAACTAGAGGTAAAAGGCCTGTTACTTGACCTTTTTTCCATACTGCTTTTAATGTTCTTTCTTTAATTTGTGCATTTGGTGTTTTGACTATTATGAGACAGGGAATATTTCTTTTCTGGTCCAATCTGTTTGGAGTTCTGTAGGCTTCTTGTATGTTCACAGACATCTCTTTCTTTACATTAGGGAAGTTTTCTTCCTATAATTCTGTTGAAGATATTTACTGGCCTTTTAAGTTGGCAATCTTCTCTCTCTTCTATACGTATTATCCTTAGGCTTGGTCTTCCAAGGGTGCAGATCTAATCTGGAAGGATCCTATCCCAGCCTGCTCCTTGGTTCTTGTGTCCTGAGGGTTTGGGGTGGGACCTTCTTGGGCCAGGTGTCCTGGATTTCCTGGATGTTTTGAGTTAGGAACTTTTTGCATTTTGCATTTTCTCTGACTGTTGTGTCAATGTTTTCTATGCTATCTTCTGCACTTGAGATTTTCTCTTCTATTTCTTGTATTCTGTTGGTGATTCTTGCATCTATGACTCCTGATCTCTTTCCTAGGTTTTATATCTCCAGGGTTGTCTCCCTTAGTGATTTCTTTATTGTGTCTATTTCCAATTTTAGATACTGGATGGTTTTGTTCTGTTCCTTCACCTGTTTGTTGTGTTTTCTTATAATTCTTTAAGGGATTTTTGTGTTTCTTCTTTAAATGCTTTTACCTGTTTACCCATGTTCTGTATTTATTTAAGGGAGTTATTTATGCCATTCTTAAAGTCCCCTATCATCATCATGAGATGTTATTTTAAATCAGAGTCTTGCTTTTCAAGTGTGTTGGGGTATCCAGGACTTTCTTTGGTGGGACAACTGGGTTCTGATGATGCCAAGTGGCCTTGGTTTCTGTTGCTTATGTTTTTGCGCTTGCCTCTTGCCATCTGATTATCTCTGTTGTTAGCTGGTGTTGCTGTCTCTGACTGTGGCTTGTCCCTCCTGCAAGCCTGTGTTTCAGCACTCTTAGGAGCCCTGGTCTCTCTGGGTAGAATTTGGGTGTGGAGAGCTGTAGTACAGTGTCAGTTCCAGGGTGCAGATCTAATCTGGAAGGATCCTATCCCAGCCTGCTCCTTGGTTCTTGTGTCCTGAGGGTTTGGGGTGGGACCTTCTTGGGCCAGGTATTTGAGTAGAAGTGGTTGTTTTACCTGTGCCCTCAGCTGTGTCAGCAGGCCTGGGAGACCAACTCCCTCTTGCAGGATTTGGGTATGGGGAGCTTGGCACAGGCCCAGATGAAAACTGGAAGGTGCTTTCTCTCAAGAGAACAAAACAGAACACAAACAGAAACAAACTAAAACACCCAATAAAAGCAACTAAGTCTGATCTGTTTTGTCCAACAGTTCCTGGGCATGTGGCTTGTCCCGAGTATGGTTGGTATACCCAGTGTCACTCCACTGAGAAAACTGATATCCCTTGTCCAGCAGCTAGTAGTTGCTCACAACTTCTGGTCTAGAGGTGGGATGGCCTAATGGTGGGGTGTCCTAGTGGTAAGATTGCCTAGTGGTGGGGTGGCCTACTGGTAGGATTGTCTAGTGGTGCGACTCTGTCTACTTCCTCTCCTCCATGATGGGCTTTTTGTCTTTTCCCCAATCTTTAATTTTGCTACATCTTGGGAAAGGTGCTGAAAGTTTCTACACCTTGTTTTTTTCTTCACTAGAAAAATGCTGATTAAAATATGCCTACTTTATCACAGTTCTGCCAGGACAAAATGAGATAGGTGACAAGGCTTTCCATTGGATGAACCTAACAGAATTTAAATATCTCAAATTTCCTATAGTCATCTGTCTTTAAGTCATATGAGACTTAAACCATGAGAGCTAGGTTTTTGTGTTGGCTCTGTTTTTGTTTTATTGTTGTTGTTATTTTGTTGTATTTTGGGCAGCTTTTTTTTTTGTTTGTTTTTGTTTTGTTTTCCTTAAGTAAAGCAACTGTCATGGAAATATTGCCCTTTTGAATAATATGGAAATTGGTTTATAGCTTAAGAAACCAGTAAGAATGTCTAGGTCTAAACCTTCAAATTACTTACCTCTCACTATGTTATATAAAATATTGGCAGAACCTGATCAAAGCATTGAACGGAAAGGACTGAACACTGAAGTAATAGAAAAAATCCATTTTTTTGATAGAAAATGAAACAATTTGACTTATCACTAGGTACAGCATTTATTAATTTTTTAAAAACACTTGCACACAATATATTTTTAACATCTTTTACTTTAACTTTCCATATGCACTGCAAAGAAACCATTCCCACTATTCAAGGTCACTGGTTAAGCAAATGAAATAAACCCAGGAGTAAGATTTTGACTGGAGGCTGAATTCAGCTTTTTGACTGTACTGGTTGTAAGATGTTGTAAATAATTTCAACAATTCAGTAGACATTATAAGTAAAATGTCATCTATTCATTCATTAATTATGTGATGAATACATTACTGTATAGTATTTTGCAAGCCAGGAGTGGTGGCGCCCGCCTTTAATCCCAGCACTTGGGAGGCAGAAGAAGGAGAATTTCTGACTTCGAGACCAGCCTAGTCTACAAAGTGAGTTCCAGGAGAGCCAGGCTATACAGAGAAATCCTGCCTTGAAAAACAAACAAACAAACAAAAAATAATAATAATCCTAGTGATAAACTAAAATATACTATATATGTAATAGCTGTACAACACAGTGTACATTCAAATGAATGTTATAATTTCAATGAAATATTATCCTACTTCTTACATAAAGCTAAGATTTACCCACTTTTGTAAGAAATAAAGAGCAAAACCTAAGACTAGAGATCTATTGCCAAAGAATAAAACTGCAAGAGATGGGATTCAGAGCAGATAAATTGGAGAATGAAAGAAGAGAGTATTCCCCCACAGATTACAGAAATAAACCATTCATACTAACAAAATGAACATAAAAGAAACTGAAAAAACTAGGGAAGCTGGGTGAACACATTTAAAACATCATCAAAGTAACATATGCATCAAGGGATGTCTAAAAAACAGAAGACAGAGAAAGGACCTTAAAGCTTACTTAAAAGGAGTTCAAGAAGGCTAGAGAGATTATTAAATGCGGACTCCCGTACTTCTCTCCCAGAGGACTCAAATTTGGTCCCAAACATTCATACCATGCAGTTGTAAGCTCTAGATATAAAGTATCTGACAATTTTGAGCCGCTATGGGCTAGAAGTAATATAATTAAAGGAAAATAAATCTTTTAAATGGAACATGAATAATATCTTGTGATTTGAAACAATATGTATAAAATGTGAAGATATGGCAACTGAAATAAGTCACACAAAGGCAAAATCATACTAGATGATTTTTATTTGTTTGTTTGTTTGTTTGTTTGTTTGTTTGTTTGAGACAGGGTTTCTCTGTATAGCCCTGGCTGTCCTGGAACTCACTTTGTAGACCAGGCTGGCCTCGAACTCAGAAATCCACCTGCCTCTGCCTCCCGAGTGCTGGGATTAAAGGCGTGCGCCACCACGTCCGGTGATGATTTTTTATTTTATATAAGGAATCTAAAAATATAAAATAAAATACACAGAAGCAGACAGTGGAATGGTCGTTACCAATGGTAATGATATGAGAGAAAGGAGAACTTGATAAAAGGGTGGAGTTCCAGTTCTCCTTTTCCTTTCTTCTCTTATGCTTTATTTTGCTTGCATTCTGGCTCTTTGTTGTGCACATGTATGTATTAAGAATGGAGTAACATGCAGTCACATTACAGATGTGAATATATCTATTGACAGTTAGCCAGTTCTTTGGATACATTTGAATGTTTTACTTTTTCTGATACAGTTCATAATGATATTTTCCTGTGCATGTAGATTCAAACAACTAAAGGGAATTTGTTCTCAGGTTGGGATCAACGTGCATCATGGAAAATGCCAATTACCTTACTTTATAGCATAGACAAGCAGATGGGAGGGAGCAGTGAGACAGTGCCCCCAAAACACATAGAATTTCCCCGTGTCTATGTTGCCAGTTGTGGCGAAGAATGTTCATAGCCTGATAGGGCTGGAAAAGTAGGATAGTCTGAAGGTACCTCTGAAAACTGCACTTGTGCCTAGATATTATTTTATTCCCTGTCTTTTTATTGACAATGGGTGGGCTTTTTGTTTAGTTTAGTTTTGTTTTCCTATAGTACATTCTGATCATCATTATCCTCCCAGAACTCCTCTGAAATTCTTCCCACGACCCCTCCCAGTTACAGCCACATCCTTTCTTTCTCTCTTTGAAAAGCAAACAGGCATCTAAGGAATAATAATAAAATAAAGTGAGATTAAACAAATTGTAATAGAACAAAAAGAAAAAAAAAACCACATGGGGAAAAGAGCCAAAGAAATCAAGTCTACAAACAAAACCAATAAAAACCCCAACCAAACAACAACAACAACAAAACCCAAAACAAAACAAAGTAACCAAAAAAAGGAAAAAAGAAAAGAAAAAGAAAAAGAAAAACCTTCAAATGCAGTCACTTGTACCTTTTTAAGATTCTCTTTTCTGTTTATCTGAATGCTCAGAACTGTTGTTGACACCTGATAAATTCTTAAGCTAAGGGAGCCATGAAGTCAAAGTCTATTAAGGAAACCCCATTTGCCTAGGAATTTCATAAATTCATTTTTATAAATAGCTGAGTAGTACTCCATTGTGTAGATGTACCACATTTTCTGTATCCATTTCTCTGTTGAGGGGCATCTGGGTCCTTTCCAGCTTCTGGCTATTATAAATAAGGCTGCTATGAACATAGTGGAGCATGTGTCCTTCTTACCAGTTGGGGCATCTTCTGAATATATGCCCAGGAGAGGTATTGCTGGATCCTCCGGTAGTACTATGTCCAATTTTCTGAGGAACCGCCAGACTGATTTCCAGAGTGGTTGTACAAGCCTGCAATCCCACCAACAATGGAGGAGTGTTCCTCTTTCTCCACATCCACGCCAGCATCTGCTGTCACCTGAATTTTTGATCTTAGCCATTCTGACTGGTGTGAGGTGGAATCTCAGGGTTGTTTTGATTTGCACTTCCGTGATGATTAAGGGTGTTGAACATTTTTTCAGGTGCTTCTCTGCAATTCGGTATTCCTCAGGTGAGAATTCTTTGTTCAGTTCTGAGCCCCATTTTTTAATGGGGTTATTTGATTTTCTGAAGTCCACCTTCTTGAGTTCTTTATATATGTTGGATATTAGTTCCGTATCTGATTTAGGATAGGTAAATTAAAGGGTCATAAAATTATGATCTAAAGACTTATGACTACCTTCTACTAGAAATATTGAGCCAGCAAAACGGAGTCATAGAAAGACAGACAGACAGACAGACGGACAGACAAATGGAGGTGAAAGGTCTGGCTCCCAATTTCCTGACCTTTAATCATCTTCTGTTCCTTTTTCTTAAGTGAACTAAATGTAAGGCACAGCACAAACTATTTGTGTAAGATGTTTTCTTTCTGTAAGAGTGACATGCTACATTGTGAGTTACTAATTTTGATATACTCCTCTCACCATGATCTAAGCTGCTTAAAATTGAGATGTAACATTCAGAAATAATATTGTAGTTGATCATTTAAGAGCAAAAGCAGATGAAACTTAAAATTTGGATGTTTTAACTTAAATTAAGCATACTAATACATGAGTAAATTGTAACTTGGGTTCATGTGTTTTGATATTCATGTAATGAGCCCAGTGAAACACAAAGTAACTTTTTGTTCACGATTTAATGTACACCAGTTGGGCACCTGTGGGCTTAGGGCAATGTGGTATTCCCCATTGCCTCTTTCCCCAGAGTTGTTATGGCTATAGGAGTTCTGTTTAAGCTGATAAGAAAATGCCAATCAATAACTGGCTTTCCAT
Organism: Mus musculus; assembly: GCF_000001635.26. Taxonomy (NCBI): domain Eukaryota; kingdom Metazoa; phylum Chordata; class Mammalia; order Rodentia; family Muridae; genus Mus; species Mus musculus. The sequence continues at coordinate 81,987,592 of NC_000083.6, forward strand.
TTCCTCACTGATTTTATGATAGTCACATTTACTCATGGACTTTTAGAGTAAAAGCAAAACAAAACCAAAAATATTTGAACAGAAGAAAAGGAGGTGAACACACAGAGCAAAGACTCCCCTGTTCAAAGTTCAGCAAAAAAGAAAAAAAAAATCCTGTCTTCCCAAAAGAAACAGGAGAGTGTGTGAGTTCATATATGGATGCCTTCTTCACTGTTTAATAAATGTGAACAATGGGCTTTTACTTGGCCAGAGAAGAATGACTATATGGATATAACATGTGCAAATGCTCCTCAGACAAAGTTGAGTAAAGAAAAGCACACTGCAAAGCACCCAACAGTTGGTAGAACAGCCGTTTCTATACTACGTAATTTAGTCTTTTTTTGCACAGGGAAAACCAGAGTCGGGTCCTTTGTGTGGATTAATTGCATCTATTAACATTAGAACGTAAAATAAAAGTATATAATCTATGTATTTATCAAATAACTCCAAGAATATAAGAGCCATATTATCTTTAGATGAATAACATGTTTGGCATAGTGATTGCCTTTATTGAAAACAAAAGTATCTGGTAACAATGTAGCCGTGTTTTACATCTGGAAAATCTCTGTGTTATTCTTTTCTTTTTTCCATTAATAATTTATTTATTCATTTTACATCCTGATCGCTGCCTGCCCTCCATTTCCCTTCCTCATAGAGTCCCTTCCCACATACCGCCTCCTCTTCTTCTCTGTGAGGGTGGGAGTTCCCTCTGAGTATACCCCTACCGTGGTTCATCAAGTCTCTGCAGGTTTAGTCACCTCCTCTTCCACTAAGAGGAACTAGTTCCACAGACAGACAACATTTTTAGGGACAGCCCCTGCTCCAGTTCCTGGGGGACCCACATGGAGACTGCACATCTGCTACATATGTATTAGGAGCCTCAGTCCAGTCTATGTATGCTCTTTGGTGTGTGGCTCAGTCTCTGAGAGCCTCCCAGGAGCCAGGTTAGTGGACTCTGTTGGTCTTCCTGTGGAGTTCCTATCCCCTTCAGGGTCTTCAATCCTTCCTTCAACTCTTCCATAAAATGCCTGGGGAGCTCTGTCCGATGTTTGGTTGTGGGTCACACACGTTCCAGTCAGAAGCTGCGTGGAGCCTTTTAGAGGAAAGTTATGATAGATACCATTCTTAAGGCATAATGGAGTATTATAAGTAGTGTCACAGGTTTGTATTTGCCCACGGGATAGGTCTCAAGTTGGGCTGGTTATCGGTTGGATATTCCCTCAGCCTCTGCTACATCTTTGTCCCTGCACTTCTTTTCAAAAGGACTAACTTTGGTTCAAAAGTTTTCTGGGTGGATTGGTATCCTTATTCCTCCTTTGGAGTCCTGTCTGGATACAGGAGGCCTCTTCAGGTTCCATATTCCCTCTGCTCTGCATCGCAGCTAAGGTTACCTGCATTGTGCCTCCCCTATCCCAGGTCTTTGGCACTTGCTAAAGATTCCCTCCATACCCACACCCCTTGAAGCTACAGATTTCTATTCATTCTCCAGACCCTTGGCCCTCTCTCATGTCTCACTCCATACCTGAACTTGACGACCCCGATGCCCCCATTTCTCTGCCTATCCCCTCTCCAACCCTGTTTCCTCCTTCCCTCTGCCTCCCATGATTATTTTGTTACCCCTTCTAAGTAAGATTCAAACATCCTCACTTTGATATTCCTTGTTGTTTAGCTTCTTTGGGTCTTCAGAGTGTATCTGGGTATCCTGTAATTTGTGGCTCATATCTACTTATCAGTTAGTACATGCCATGTATATCATTTTGCATCTGGGTTACCCCACTCGGGATGATATTTTCTAGTACCATCTATTTGCCTGCAAAATTCATGATGTCTTTTTTTCAATAGCTGAATACAATTCTATTATGTAAATGAACCACATTCTCTGTATCCATTCTTCAGTTGAGGGACATCTGGGTTGTTTCTAGTTTCTGGCTATTATGAATTAAGCAGCTATGAACATAGTGGAGCACCTGTCCATATGGTAGAGTGGATTGTCTTTTGGGTATATGCTCAGAAGCAATATAGCTAGCAGAAAATTTCAAATTTTCTGAGACATGGCCAGATTGACCCCCAGAGTGGTTGTACAAGTTTGCAATCCCACCAACAGTGGAGGAATGATTTCCTTTCTCCACATTCTTGACAGCATGTGCTGTTGCTTGAGTTATTAATGGATCTTGGGGTTATTTTGAGTTGCATTTCTCTGATGAATAAGGGCATCAAACATTTCTGTAAGTGGTTCTCACCCATTCAGGATTCTTCTGTTGAGAATCTTGCTTAGCTCTGTAGTCCATTTTATAATTGAGTTATTTGGCTTGTTAGAATCTAACTTCTTGAGTTCTTTTTGTATCTGAATATTAGCCTTCTGTCAGATATAGGGTTAGGGAAGATCTTTTCCTAATCTATGGATAGCTGATTTGTCGTATTGACAGTTTCCTTTACCTTTCAGGGGTTTTTCAGTTTCATGAGGTCCCCTTATTCAACTGGTAGTCATAGAGCCTGAGCCATTAGTGTTCTGTTCAGGAAACTGTCTTCTGTACAAATGCATTGGAGACTATTCCCCATTTTATCTTCTATTACATTTATTATATCCAGTTTTATGTTGAGGTCTTTGATCCACTTGGACTTGAGTTTCATGCAGGGTGATAAATATAGATCTATTAGCATTCTTCAATGTGTAGACATCATGTTAGACCAACAGCAATTCTTGACGATGCTCTCCCTTTTCCATTGTATGGTTTTGGCTTCTTGGCCAGAAATCAAGTACATGTGTGGTTTTATTTCTGGGTCTTTAATTTGGTTTCATTGATCACCCTGTCTGTGTTTATACCAATACCATGAAGTTTCTTTTTGGTTTGTTTTTGCCTTTGCCTTTAGTTTTATCTCTGCTCCTCTGTAATACATCTTGAGATCAAAAATGATGATTCCTGAGAAGGTTGTTCAGGATTTTTTTTTTCAATCCTGATTTTTTGTTTTTCCATATAAAGTTGAGAATTGCTCTTTCAAGGCCTATAAAAATTGAGCTGAAATTTTAATAGGAATTGTATTGAATCTGTTGATTGCCTTTAGAAAGATGGCCATTTTTTTCCCTATGTTAATCATGATCCACGAGCATGGGAGAGCTTTCTATATTTTGATATCTTCTTCAATTTCTTTCTTCAGGGATTTGGATTTCTTGTCATAATGGACTTTTACTTACTTGGTTAGAGTTATACTAAGATATTTTTATATTATTTTTCACTATTGTGAAGGATGTTGTGTCCCTAATTTCTTTCTCAGCCTGTTCATCATTTGTATAATGGAGGGCTACTAATTTTTTGAGATAATTTTGTATCCAGCCACTAACTGAAGTTGTCTGTCAGCTGTAGGAGTTCTCTGGTAGAAATTTTGGGGTTGCTTATATATAGAATCATATCATGAGTGAATATTGATATTTTGAATTCTTCCTTTTCAATTTGTATTCCTTTGATCTCCCTCTGTTGTCTTATTGCTCTAGCTAGAACTAAAAGTAGTATGTTTTATAGATAGGGACAGAGTAGGCCACCTTGTCTCATTCCTGATTTTTTTAATTGAAGCATTCCTGTATTCCTAAAATAAAGTTTACTAAATTATGATTAAAACATGGTGAATAATGTTTTTTAATGAATTCTTGCATCTCATTTTTGAGAATTCTATTGAGTATTGTTGCACCAAAAATCATACAAGAAATCAGCTTAAAATTCTCTTTCTTTGTTGTCTTTGTGTAGTATAGACATCAGGGTGATTGATTAAAGCCTCACAGGATGAATTTACCAGTATTTCTTACTCAAAACAGTTGGAGGAGTAAATTTAAGGAGTGCTGGTCTCCCTTTTAATTTTAATTTTTAATTTCATGTTTTGTTAATTTGGATATTGTCTCTTTGCTTTTTAGTTAGTTTGGCTAAGGGTTTGTCCATGTTGTTAATTTGTTCAAATAACCAGCTCTTGATTTTGTTGAATCTCCATAATTTTTTTTTTCTGTTTCTAATTGATTAATTTCAGCCTTGAGTTTGACTATTTCCTTCTGTCTACTCCTCTTGGATGTTTTTACTTCTTTTTATCCTATAGAATTTAGATGTGCTATTAAGTTACTAGTATGAGATCTCTCCAATTTCTTTATGAAGGCACATAATGCTCTACACTTTCCTCTTAGCACTGCTTTCATTGTGTCCCATAAGGTTGGGTATGTTGTGCCTTTATTTTCATTGAAATTTTGGAATTCTTTAATTCTCTCCTTATTTCTTCCCTGACATGGAGATCATTAAGTAGAGATTGTTCAGATTCCATGAAAGTGTGTGTGTGTGTGTGTGTTATTCTTCTTTTGGTTTTCCTATGAGATTATTACTTATTTGTCTTTTCTTAGGAGTAGTTACATATATGGTCTCTGTCTGTCCATCTGTCTATCATCTATATCTATCTATCTATCTATCTATCTATCTATCTATCTATCTATCTATGTATTGTGACACCACAACATAAATGTTCACACACATATATTTGAGTAAGGAATATATATATATATATATATATATATATATATATATATATATGAGTTAAACAGTACTCATGTATAAAATTCTCAAAATAATGTAAAGATAAATTTCAAAATTCAATATGTAATAAAATGAAATGTGTCAAATTTTCTTAAAATTTTATAGTTACATTATATATACCACTACCCAGGCTAAAATATTCTCATGGGCTAAAAGAAAATTTCTCTCATTGGGCAGGAAAGATAATCCAGTTAGTATTGACCTTGCTGCTCACATGGGAGAATTTAATAACCACATAAAAGCCAGGTATGGTGGCATTTGGTGTCACTCCACTGCTGAGAAGTTAGAAACAGCAGGATTCCAAGGGTTTCTTGGGCAGATAGATTATTATGACCTTTAAACCCCAGGCAAGTGAGTTCTGGAAAAATACAAAACAAACAAACAAACAAACAAACAAACAAACAAACAAAAACCCCAAGATGAATGTCACCTGAGGAGGAAAGTCATCCAAGGTTGTCCTCTGGCTTCCACACACAGCACACATACATATAACCACACATAAACACACACAAAGGACTTATTACTTCTTACATATATTTATGACAGATAACTTTGTTGTATATAAATTTGCTCATCATTTATGGTTATCATAATAAAAATTAAAGAATATTAATCTTAATTTTCAGATCACCAAATGCTTGTATTTACAACTAAGAAATAGGGATATATAAGATATATTTCTATCTCAATTTGAGATAGATTATACCCTTCCTCTAAGGAAATTCTGAAATGTTACTTCCAAAGAATCAATAATCATCAGTTCTTTGCTCTAAGATCAATCAATCATGAGTGAAATTATTTGTTTTGAAGCTTGAGAAAAATTTAATTGCACTTAAAGGGGAAAACTTTCTGGCATGTAAGCCAGAGGCTACTTGGAGGAAGAGAAAGGACAAAAGAAGAAAACAATGCCCTTTGAGTTAAATTGGTATAGAGATCATACACATGATGGACAAGCAGCCACAAGGGAGAAGGAGGGCTTTATGGAGAGTGTAATGAAGCACAATGTCCAAAGCATATTTAGGCTTTGCCCAGCATCTCAATGAGAGACAGGGCAGAAGACTAAGGGAATTATACAATCAAGGACATAATGTTGAAATGAGACAATCTTTCAAGGTGTTTACAGAAACCCATGTTATACAGAGAAAAAACTATGTTTGTTAAATCTATAGGATGATCAAGTGTTCACCTGTTTCTAATTCAGTTTAACTTTTGGGACACTTGGTACTGCTTTTGCCTATTTTCAATTAAAGATTGCTCAAGAAAGAACAGAAAAGAAGATATCTTCAGTTTTAGCCTCATTTTAACATGTCTAGCACATTTCTTCCCACCAATTACTCTCACTTCATTATTCAGGAAGGGGCATAAAGATTCCTTCATGACTTCCTCTGGTATTCATACATTATTTTTCTGACATGCTTCTGGCTTCTGCTAGTGTCAATACCAAATCCAATTCCAAATTATATACAGGGTGCAAGGGATAGAGACAGAGATTGCCTGTTTCAATGATTATCTGACCACAGGAGAGATCACAAAAGCTATGTATACATACTCAAGTCACTTTCATGCTTCAAATGGCTATGTTGTTGATTGCTACAAAGTAACAATAGTTTCAGGTCCCAGAAAAAGATACATTCCTTGCTTCTGTAAATTTGTCACTGAAAGTTACTTTAATAACTAAATAACCTCAAAGCTGCTGAGGCTAGAGAGTTTTGTTCTCCTCTTATTCTAATAAAATTTCTATTTTGTATGATCAGTATAGAATTATTGTGGTAATACTGAAATTCCAACCATTGTTGAAAATGTATTTTATTCTAAGTTTTACATGCATGAATCTTTATAGTTATTCACACACACACTTAATTATTGACTATATAATATTGGTTTTTTGAGAAAGGGTTTCTCTGTGTAGCCCTGGCTGTCCTAGAACTCACTTTGTAGACCAGGCTGGCCTCAAATTCAGAAATCCATCTGCCTCTGCCTCCCGAGTGCTGGGATTAAAGGCGTGCATCACCACACCTGGCAACAATTATATTTTTTAAAATAATGAATGAAATATATTTGTAGAAAATAGCCATTTCAACCTAGGAGTTAAATATTTTCTGTTTTTGCTTGCCACAAAAGAAAAATCGGCATTACCTTGAAGCCTAACAATGAACTTGGCAGCAGAGGCACACGGGGATTGAATATAATTAAGGTGACTTTTCTTTTGTTGAGATATTTTTATATGTTCACTTGTTAGAGATTGCCAAGCCAAAGGGCCAGAAAGCAGAATATACCTGCTGATCATCCTCATGCTGGTAAAACTTTGCATCCTCCTTGACAGAAGGAACATTCTCTCTCATTCAGATTTCAGATATAAATCATTGTAGAAGGCATAAAGGAGTCTTGTGTCCAGTGCCAGAAAATTGTTGTGGCCAGAGGAAAATTATTATGGCTGGCTGCCCAGAATATCCACACAGATCATAGGAGGTCATCATAGCCAGCCACAACAACACATAGACCAAATCCCTCCTGTTGAAATTGTACTTCACTGGGCAACAAGTCCTAACTTTTTTCAAGATCTCTCCAGCAATATCTTAGCCCCACATACTTTTGTTTACAGGTTATTAGGATTCTTATTTATAGCATAGATATTTCTTTCAGAAATAAATGTAAAATTTTTGATTTAAGTGATAAATTGGTTTGAGGACAAGAGTTTGAGAATCATCCTCTCAATGGAGTAGTAATCTTGGTGAAGAGGTTCAGCTAACATAATAGAGGGTTTGATAATTTTATATATCTCTAGCTTAAATTGATTAGAACCACTTAATCTGCCTTCTGCCCCTTATTAATTAGTCTATGCCTTCATTATAAAACAGAATGAGGCTGTATAAAAGGAAAAGGGAAGCACTGCTTTTAAGAATTGAATCAAAGATTGACTCAGAAGATCATAGAGTCTGGAAAGTCCTGAGATGCTGGGGATGAGCAGACTGTGGGTGTAGGAATGGAGCTGGCATCAGACCAGTCCAAAGATGAATAGATTTGAGAACAAGGTCTGAAGGCCAGTGCTCCAATTTTTAGGCAGCCTGGCAGAAGGACTCAATGGACTCCAGGATAAGACTTTCCATCTATCTAGGTACTTAACTGACTGGTTGAAGCTCATCCACATTATAAAAGAAAATTTTCATCATTCAGTGAACAGACCTCATCTTCAAGGAAATAAATGAGATTTGAATATTATTTAAAATACTATCACAAAACACATACAATAATATTTGATCAAGTATCTATGCGCCTGGTAGCCTAATCATACTGACACATACATGCCCATATTTTTGAGTTCCTTTCTATAAACAAAGAATAATTTCATATGTTCAGTATTCTGGCTTTCCAAAATAGTTTGTCAGAAAAGTTGGACAAATAATATTTAAAACTATTAAATATTATCTATGAATTTAGTAGACTACAGCATCCCAAAGTACTGCTGAAGTGCAGTCCTTGTCCCCATAAGCACAGAAACATCATGTTTCCTTACATGGGAAGCAGATCTCTCGCCTTCACCTTGTGTTACTGCTACACCCACTCCAGTGAAGTCTGCTTGACATGTGGAGAGGCCTGGAAGCACTCATGAGGTAAAGTTTTAAGGAAACTATGCTCCTGGAACCTTGGCATTCCCATAGCCCGTATACTCAAACCCTATCCCCGTGTTTGTCTGGGGTATGGATCCACGTGCTCTCTTTCAGTATTGTTTTATTATAAGTGCCTTTAAGGATTGATTTCTTGACATAGCTAAGCCTTCGCCAATGTTCCAATGTCCTAGAAAATCCTTGATGCTGATGAGCTTGGAATTCAGTAGGAATTCAGTGAGAAGGTTACCTATTCAGTAACATTCAAATATACTTCTAGCGGAGACCAGTGAAACTAATTAGTCATTACAAAGAACAGAGCTAGAATAGCTCTGGGCTAGTCTACAGAGTGATTACTTAGGACTTAGGAGAGTAGCAAGGAGTCTCACACAAACAAGGGAACACACAATGGCCTAGTGAATAGGTGGGTTTACCATAAAAGAGTTAGGGAATCCCCCTGAGACAGGTTTCTTCACTAGCCACCCCCCAAAAAAACCCAGCATTTACTAAGAACCCCTGGTGGTGGGCTTAACAATAGACTAGCATTACACCTGTCTGCATTCTAAGTGATAAACCCTGGTCCCCCCCCATCTTTTGATTTATACAAGCACCTTTACCTACTGAGCCATACTATGGAACCCTGAGTAAACATTTTTTAAGAAGAAATAAATCAAGTTTTCTTTCTTTCAGTGATAAAAAGAAGTTAGAATAATTGATTCTGATGCTGTTGCAAATTTTATTAAAGGCAATGCTTTATCGCAATGTGTTTAAATAGTTTTTTCACAGATATTTACAAAGTTTAATTTCAAAGATATAATTTAAGTTGGTTCCTGTCGATTTGTTCTGTTGCAAAATGTTAGCAGATCCCTCAGGATCATATTTTCAGTACTAAATATAACATGGTAATTTCACTTGAGGTTCTTTTTATATAAGGATCCTAAATAATTTTCATAAGAGGAGCAGTCTATCTGCTTAGTCCTTTATTTCTGAAAGAGGTTTTATTCATGTGAATTCTCACCAGTAAGATCAATCAGAAATGAGGAGTTCAAACAATATAATTTATTAGTGAAAAAAATTACTTGTGAATCAAGACACAGGACTGAGCATCAACCTGGCCTCTTTGCAGCTGCCTACTTGAAGTATCCATGGACAAATGAACAGCTTTCTCCTATGGACACTCTCTCACGTTTTATACCTATCTTCATTCTGCTAGTCTGGTGATTTGCCCCGCCCCCCCCCCCGCCCCTTTCTCTTGCTGTGAGCCAAGTGCACATTATCCTTTTGATTCTATTTCTCAGAACAAATCACTGAAGCAAAGGTCAGCCTGGCTTAAGTTGTGTGAATTGCTAATCTATTTGACACTTTATTGTATTCATATATTGGAAAGCCACTGACTTTTCAGAAGCAAACTCACAAGAAAAATATAACAAGAAGGGAATGTCTATTTGTCATCAGATAAAGACTCGGGACGACTTGGACAAACTGTATCTTTGAGTTAAAATTGACGGGAAGGGTTTGTTGCACAGAAAATCAGTTGATTGTTCCCACACTGCTCCAGCTGCTGTGATGCGAGGTTTCCCTGTGGTTCTGAATCAGTGAATTCAGTTGAGCCTTAATAAAGTCTCTCGAGGAGATGTGGGCCTTGGTCCGTTCATTATTGTAGGACAACACAAAGCTAGAGAGGCTTCCTTAGCATGATGTTAGAAAACACCATCTGGTGAAGTCTAAGAGGGGCATCCGCTTGGGCTACACAGATCTCTTGGCTCTATGCTGAACCCATCTACAACTCCTTCCTGAATATTGATGCCCCCTTTCACATAAAAAGAAGTGAGTATTAATACACACAGGTGCTCTAGATCTGGGCTTTCCATTTCTCTCTTTTAAATCAGCTCTTCCCTTATCACTGTAGAAATGATTCAGATGAGACATATCTCTGCATTTTCTCACCTTGCACAGGTATAGATCATTAGATTTTGCAACTTGTGTAGTATGCTTTTTGTTTTCAGAATTGGCTTCTAGAAATTTCAACGAAGCAATCTTTTATTTCCTCTCAATTATTGTTCATTGAAATCTAAATCAAAGTTACCCTGTGTGTCTGTTGACTATCATACTGAGCAGAGTGGGCCTAAACAGAAGTTTTTACATATCTTTTCTAGAGAACTCCAAAATTTATAATTTATTGTGGGGAGCCGAGAGCAATTGCCATCATGAGCCTCCGCTGTGCCTAACTGGTAAACAAGTAATGTGCGCAGGTGCAAGAGTAAATTCGTGCCAAGTCACTGCCCATCCCGGGGCGTAGTAGTGGGGTGATGAGTGAGCAGCTAATCAGGAGCTGACATGTCACATGGAGGGGTATATAAGTAGCATCATTTTCCTTATTCGTTGTTCTTCTTTCGCCTATGCAATCAATGCTCTCCCAATAAACGTGTGCAGAAGGATCCTGTTGCAGCGTCGTTCTTCCTAGCCAGTTGAGCGCGTGCAAGAATTTATTGATAATCTTGGGGTCTATCCTGGAGCTGTCCAATGACTACAATCAACTGGAATCTGAAGAAGAGGAAGAAGGGAAGTAAATTTTGCAAGCTTCCCTCATCTTCTATGTTGTCATGATGATCATAGAGGATCTTATACAAATTTTAATGGGGCAACATAGGTACAACAACTACTCATGGAGTCTTTCTGCCTTTATCTTTGATTGTGTACCTTTCCTGTGATATTTAATGATGAAAATATGTTGTAAAATGGTGAAGGAATATTTTATCTTTACTATAAACGAGAAAATCAATTTAACAGATCCACCTTCTTCTGCAATGAGGAGAGTCAATAGTACTGTCTAAACATTTACATTCATCTGGTAATATTTGGAGAATATTTATTTTTTTGTTTTTAATTCAGCTACAATTTTATTTATTTTTTTTTTCCTTTTTTTTTTTTTATTTTTTTATTTTTTTTTCATTTTTTTTTATTAGGTATTTAGCTCATTTACATTTCCAATGCTATACCAAAAGTCCCCCTTACCCACCCACCCCCACTCCCCTACCCACCCACTCCCCCCCTTTGGCCCTGGCGTTCCCCTGTACCGGGGCACACAAAGTCTGCGTGTCCAATGGGCCTCTCTTTCCAGTGATGGCCGACTAGGCCATCTTTTGATACATATGCAGCTAGAGTCAAGAGCTCAGGGGTACTGGTTAGTTCATAATGTTGTTCCACCTATAGGGTTGAAGATCCCTTTAGCTCCTTGGGTACTTTCTCTAGCTCCTCCATTGGGAGCCCTGTGATCCATCCATTAGCTGACTGTGAGCATCCACTTCTGTGTTTGCTAGGCCCCGGCATAGTCTCACAAGAGACAGCTACATCTGGGTCCTTTCAGTAAAATCTTGCTAGTGTATGCAATGGTGTCAGCATTTGGAAGCTGATTATGGGGTGGATCCCTGGATATGGCAGTCTCTACATGGTCCATCCTTTCATCTCAGCTCCATACTTTGTTTCTGTAACTCCTTCCATGGGTGTTTTGTTCCCACTTCTAAGGAGGGGCATAGTGTCCACACTTCAGTCTTCATTTTTCTTGAGTTTCATGTGTTTAGGAAATTGTATCTTATATCGTGGGTATCCTAGGTTTTGGGCTAGTATCCACTTATCAGTGAGTACATATTGTGTGAGTTCCTTTGTGATTGTGTTACCTCACTCAGGATGATGCTCTCCAGGTCCATCCATTTGGCTAGGAATTTCATAAATTCATTCTTTTTAATAGCTGAGTAGTACTCCATTGTGTAGATGTACCACATTTTCTGTATCCATTCCTCTGTTGAGGGGCATCTGGGTTCTTTCCAGTTTCTGGCTATTATAAATAAGGCTGCTATGAACATAGTGGAGCATGTGTCCTTCTTACCAGTTGGGGCTTCTTCTGGATATATGCCCAGGAGAGGTATTGCTGGATCCTCCGGTAGTACTATGTCCAATTTTCTGAGGAACCGCCAGACTGATTTCCAGAGTGGTTGTACAAGCCTGCAATCCCACCAACAATGGAGGAGTGTTCCTCTTTCTCCACATCCTCGCCAGCATCTGCTGTCACCTGAATTTTTGATCTTAGCCATTCTCACTGGTGTGAGGTGGAATCTCAGGGTTGTTTTGATTTGCATTTCCCTGATGATTAAGGATGTTGAACATTTTTTCAGGTGCTTCTCTGCCATTCGGTATTCCTCAGGTGAGAATTCTTTGTTCAGTTCTGAGCCCCATTTTTTAAGGGGGTTATTTGATTTTCTGAGGTCCACCTTCTTGAGTTCTTTATATATGTTGGATATTAGTCCCCTATCTGATTTAGGATAGGTAAAGATCCTTTCCCAGTCTGTTGGTGGTCTTTTTGTCTTATAGACAGTGTCTTTTGCCTTGCAGAAACTTTGGAGTTTCATTAGGTCCCATTTGTCAATTCTCGATCTTACAGCACAAGCCATTGCTGTTCTGTTCAGGAATTTTTCCCCTGTGCCCATATCTTCAAGGCTTTTCCCCACTTTCTCCTCTATAAGTTCCAGTGTCTCTGGTTTTATGTGAAGTTCCTTGATCCACTTAGATTTGACCTTAGTACAAGGAGATAAGTATGGATCGATTCGCATTCTTCTACATGATAACAACCAGTTGTGCCAGCACCAATTGTTGAAAATGCTGTCTTTCTTCCACTGGATGGTTTTGGCTCCCTTGTCGAAGATCAAGTGACCATAGGTGTGTGGGTTCATTTCTGGGTCTTCAATTCTATTCCATTGGTCCACTTGTCTGTCTCTATACCAGTACCATGCAGTTTTTATCACAATTGCTCTGTAGTAAAGCTTTAGGTCAGGCATGGTGATTCCACCAGAGGTTCTTTTATCCTTGAGAAGAGTTTTTGCTATCCTCGGTTTTTTGTTATTCCAGATGAATTTGCAAATTGCTCCTTCTAATTCGTTGAAGAATTGAGTTGGAATTTTAATGGGGATTGCATTGAATCTGTAGATTGCTTTTGGCAAGATAGCCATTTTTACAATGTTGGTCCTGCCAATCCATGAGCATGGGAGATCTTTCCATCTTCTGAGATCTTCTTTAATTTCTTTCTTCAGGGACTTGAAGTTTTTATCATACAGATCTTTCACTTGTTCGTTAGAGTCACGCCGAGATATTTTATATTATTTGTGGCTATTGAGAAGGGTGTTGTTTCCCTAATTTCTTTCTCAGCCTGTTTATTCTTTGTGTAGAGAAAGGCCATTGACTTGTTTGAGTTAATTTTATATCCAGCTACTTCACCGAAGCTGTTTATCAGGTTTAGGAGTTCTCTGTTGGAATTTTTAGGGTCACTTATATATACTATCATATCATCTGCAAAAAGTGATATTTTGACTTCCTCTTTTCCAATTTGTATCCCCTTGATCTCCTTTTGTTGTCGAATTGCTCTGGCTAATACTTCAAGTACTATGTTGAAAAGGTAGGGAGAAAGTGGGCAGCCTTGTCTAGTCCCTGATTTTAGTGGGATTGCTTCCAGCTTCTCTCCATTTACTTTGATGTTGGCTACTGGTTTGCTGTAGATTGCTTTTATCATGTTTAGGTATTGGCCTTGAATTCCTGATCTTTCCAGAACTTTTATCATGAATGGGTGTTGGATCTTGTCAAATGCTTTTTCTGCATCTAACGAGACGATCATGTGGTTTTTGTCTTTGAGTTTGTTTATATAATGGATTACATTGATGGATTTTCGTATATTAAACCATCCCTGCATCCCTGGAATAAAACCTACTTGGTCAGGATGGATGATTGCTTTAATGTGTTCTTGGATTCGGTTAGCGAGAATTTTATTAAGAATTTTTGCATCAATGTTCATAAGAGAAATTGGTCTGAAGTTCTCTATCTTTGTTGGATCTTTCTGTGGTTTAGGTATCAGAGTAATAGTGGCTTCATAAAATGAGTTGGGTAGAATACCTTCTACTTCTATCTTGTGAAAAAGTTTGTGCAGAACTGGAGTTAGATCTTCTTTGAAGGTCTGATAGAACTCTGCACTAAACCCGTCTGGTCCTGGGCTTTTTTTGGCTGGGAGACTATTAATAACTGCTTCTATTTCTTTAGGGGATATGGGACTGTTTAGAAGGTCAACTTGATCCTGATTCAACTTTGGTACCTGGTATCTGTCCAGAAATTTGTCCATTTCGTCCAGGTTTTCCAGTTTTGTTGAGTATAGCCTTTTGTAGAAGGATCTGATGGTGTTTTGGATTTCTTCAGGATCTGTTGTTATGTCTCCCTTTTCATTTCTGATTTTGTTAATTAGGATTTTGTCCCTGTGCCCTTTAGTGAGTCTAGCTAAGGGTTTATCTATCTTGTTGATTTTCTCAAAGAACCAACTCCTCGTTTGGTTAATTCTTTGAATAGTTCTTCTTGTTTCCACTTGGTTGATTTCACCCCTGAGTTTGATTATTTCCTGCCGTCTACTCCTCTTGGGTGAATTTGCTTCCTTTTTTTCTAGAGCTTTTAGATGTGTTGTCAAGCTGCTAGTATGTGCTCTCTCCCGTTTTTTCTTGAAGGCACTCATAGCTATGAGTTTCCCTCTTAGAAATGCTTTCATTGTGTCCCAAAGGTTTGGGTACGTTGTGGCTTCATTTTCATTAAACTCTAAAAAGTCTTTAATTTCTTTCTTTATTCCTTCCTTGACCAAGGTATCATTGAGAAGAGTGTTGTTCAGTTTCCATGTGAATGTTGGCTTTCTGTTATTTATTTTGTTATTGAAGATCAGCCTTAGTGCATGGTGATCTGATAGGATACATGGGACAATTTCAATATTTTTGAATCTGTTGAGGCCTGATTTGTGACCTATTATGTGGTCAATTTTGGAGAAGGTACCATGAGGTGCTGAGAAGAAGGTATATCCTTTTGTTTTAGGATAAAATGTTCTGTAGATATCTGTCAGATCCATTTGTTTCATCACTTCTGTTAGTTTCAGTGTGTCCCTGTTTAGTTTCTGTTTCCATGATCTGTCCATTGGTGAAAGTGGTGTGTTGAAGTCTCCCACTATTATTGTGTGAGGCGCAATGTGTGCTTTGAGCTTTACTAAAGTTTCTTTAGTGAATGTGGCTGCTCTTGTATTTGGAGCATAGATATTCAGAATTGAGAGTTCCTCTTGGAGGATTTTACCTTTGATGAGAATGAAGTGTCCCTCCTTGTCTTTTTTGATGACTTTGGGTTGGAAGTCAATCTTATCAGATATTAGGATGGCTACTCCTGCTTGTTTCTTCATACCATTTGCTTGGAAAATTGTTTTCCAGCCTTTCATTCTGAGGTAGTGTCTATCTTTTTCTCTGAGATGAGTTTCCTGTAAGCAGCAAAATGTTGGGTCTTGTTTGTGTAGCCAGTTTGTTAGTCTATGTCTTTTTATTGGCGAGTTGAGACCATTGATGTTAAGAGATATTAAGGAAAAGTAATTGTTGCTTCCTGTTATTTTAGTTGTTAAAGGTGGCATTCTGTTCTTGTGGCTGTCTTCTTTTAGGTTTGTTGAGGGATTACCTTCTTGTTTTTTCTAGGGCGTTGTTCCCGTTCTTGTATTGGTTTTTTTCTGTTATTATCCTTTGAAGGGCTGGATTCGTGGAGAGATAATGCGTGAATTTGGTTTTGTCGTGGAATACTTTGGTTTCTCCCTCTATGATAATTGAGAGTTTGGCTGGGTATAGTAGCCTGGGCTGCAGTTTGTGTTCTCTTAGTGTCTGTATAACATCTGTCCAGGCTCTTCTGGCTTTCATAGTCTCTGGTGAAAAATCTGGTGTAATTCTGATAGGCTTGCCTTTATATGTTACTTGACCTTTTTCCCTTACTGCTTTTAGTATTCTATCTTTATTTAGTGCATTTGATGTTCTGATTATTATGTGTCGGGAGGAATTTCTTTTCTGGTCCAGTCTATTTGGAGTTCTGTAGGCTTCTTGTATGTTCATATGCATCTCATTCTTTAGATTTGGGAAGTTTTCTTCAATAATTTTGTTGAAGATGTTTGCTGGACCTTTGAGTTGAAAATCTTCATTCTCATCCACTCCTATTATCCGTACGTTTGGTCTTCTTATTGTGTCCTGGATTTCCTGGATATTTTGAGTTAGGATCTTTTTGCATTTTCCATTTTCTTTGATTGTTGTGCCGATGTTCTCTATGGAATCTTCTGCACCTGAGATTCTCTCTTCCATCTCTTGTATTCTGTTGCTGATGCTCAAATCTATGGTTCCAGATTTCTTTCCTAGGGTTTCTATCTCTAGTGTTGCCTCGCTTTGAGTTTTCTTTATTGTGTCTACTTCCCTTTTTAGGTCTAGTATGGTTTTGTTCATTTCCATCACCTGTTTGTATGTTTTTTCCTCTTTTTCTGTAAGGACTTCTACCTGTTTGATTGTGTTTTCCTGTTTTTCTTTAAGGACTTGTAACTCTTTAGCAGTGTTCTCCTGTATTTCTTTAAGTGATTTATTAAAGTCCTTCTTGATGTCCTCTACCATCATCATGAGATATGCTTTTAAATCTAGGTCTAGGTTCTCAGGTGTGTTGGGGTTCCCTGGACTGGGCGAAGTGGGTGTGCTGGGTTCTGGTGATGGTGAGTGGTCTTGGTTCCTGTTAGTAAGATTCCTCCGTTTACCTTTCGCCATCTGGTAATCTCTGGAGTTAGTAGTTATAGTTGACTCTGTTTAGAGATTGTTCTTCTGGTGATTCTGTTACCGTCTATCAGCAGACCTGGGAGACAGATTCTCTCCTCTGAGTTTCAGTGCTCAGAGCACTCTCTGCTGGCAAGCTCTCTTACAGGGAAGGTGCGCAGATATCTTGTATTTGGACCTCCTCCTGGCCGAAGAAGAAGGCCCAAAACAGGACCTTTCTCAGACACTGTGTTGCTTTGGCAGTTCCCAGGTGGTACAGACTCTCACCTAAGCAGACTAAATTCCTAAGTTCCTTGGAGTCCCGGGACCAAGATGGCGACCGCTGCTGCTGTGGCTTAGGCCGCCTCCCCAGCCGGGTGGGCACCTGTCCTCTGGTCCGGAAGGTGGCCGGCTGTCCCCGGCCCACACAGGGTGCTGCCTCAGCGCCTCTGTGCTTCTGCCTGTTCCAGAAGCTGTCAGGTTCTCTGGCGCACCCTCTCACCTGTTCAGACTAATTTCCTAAGTTCGGCGGGTCCCGGACCAAGATGGCGACCGCTGCTGCTGTGGCTTAGGTCGCCTCCCCAGCCGGGCGGGCACCTGTCCTCCGGTCCGGAAGGTGGCCGGCTGTCCCCGGCCCACACAGGGTGCTGCCTCAGCCCCTCTGTGCTTCTGCCTGTTCCAGAGGCTGTCAGGTTCTCTTGGAGAATATTTATAATGTGATAGATACTATCAAGGCTCTTTGAGACTAGCATTAAGGTGAGAAATTTAAAAATTATATATCTAACTATCTTCATGCCTGCCTCATACTCTGTTAAGTATTTAGAATTGCAACTCTCAGTAAGATCACTGTGCCTTTCTTCAAATTAAGTTTTCACATGTAAATAGAACATAGGGTGCTCATCATCTTCTATTGAAAAAATGGAATAATTAATAACTGTGAATAAGTAATTGAAATGATCAGAGACATTTTTTGTCATTCTGAAGGTACTATAGTATAAGATGAAGCATAAAGAGTAAGAATGCTATAGTTATGATTCTTAATTGAAAAGGATTTTTATTTTACTTTATTTTCTGAGAATGAAAAATAAAGTTAATAACTTAGATAAATACATTTTAATTCCCATGATCTATAAATTCAGTGGATAAGACATATACCTAAATTATAATCACATGCAACAAGAAAGCAATCGCTATAGAAGAACCTATACACTATATTTTCTTGTAGTATTCATGTACTCACTTGGATTAGTTATGAAAGAACTTAGCAACAGATAGAATGTTTGACTACTGTACTTCTTTCCTTAACTGCTCATACTTAACTCTGAGATATTTTTCATTTTATTTCCTAAATTCTTTGTTTTTAATTTTCCCCTTATTTACATCCCAAATGTTGCCCCGCTTCTTCACTCTCCCAGATTGCCTCACCCCATCTCCCCTCCCCTTTGTCTCTGAGTGGGTGCTGCCCTTACCCCCTCACATCCCCCTTCACTGGGACATCTATACACTACAGGATTAGGCACATCCTCTCCCACAGAGGTCAGACAAGGCAATCTTCTGCTACATTGTGCCTATGTGCTGGGGGCATCAAAGCCACTCGTGTTAGGAAGTAAAATGAAAAATATCTCAGAATTGAGGATTGACAGTTAAAGAAAGAAATGCAATAGTCAAAAGTTCTACCTGCTGCTACATTCTTTCATGATGGATCCACTAACCTTTGGTTGGTGACTTAGTCTCTGGAAGATCTCAGGGCTCTGAGTTAGTTGACACTGTCGGTCTTTCTATGGGATTGGCATCTTCAGTTCTCTCAATCCTGTCCCTTCCATAGGGGTCCCTGACCTCAGTCCAGTGGTTGGATATTAGTATCTGCATCTGTCTCAGTCAGCTACTAGTAGAGCCTCTCAGAAGACAGCCATGCTCGACTCCAATCTGCAAGTATACCATAGCATCAGTGATAATGTCAGGATTTTGTGTCCAGCCATGGGATGGAACCCAAGTTGGGCCTATCACTGGTCAACTATTCCTCCAATCTCTGCTCCATTTTTATTTTTGCATTTCTTTTTGGCAGGAAAAATTCTGGGTCAAAATTTGGAAGGTGGGTTGGTGTCCTCATTCCTCAACTGGTGGCCCTGTCAATCTACTGGAGGTAGTCTCGTCAAATTCTATGTCCTCACTATTGGGCATTTTGACTAAGGTCAGTCCTTTTGAGTTCTGGGAGTCTCTCACATACTAGGTCTCTGGAACTTTCTAGAAGTTCCCACAACTCCTCACCCCTGGTAGCTGCATTTTTTTCATTCATTCTTCTGACCCTCTGGGCTTCTCTCCTTCTCCTCCCATACCTGATCCTGCCTCTTCCTTTTCCCACTTCCCCTCTTCCACTCATGTCCCCTATGCCTCCTTTAATTATTTTGTTTCCCCTCTTTAGTGGGAGAAGCATCCTCACTGATGATAATTTTATTTTTCTGAAAGAGAAAAACAAAAATACAAGTCTCCATCAAAGGTATTGCTGATGCTTACTTCACATTTGATAAATTATTTCTGAAGATAAAAACATAAATTAATATCTGGCCGTGTTGGATTAGTTAATAATCCAGATAATATGGACATGTAGTTTCAATGTGGACAGTGTAAAATCCTGAGGTAGATCCATCTGAGGCAGCATTCTGACATTACAATGTTACATAACAGATGATTCTATTATCCTGTCCTGTAAACTCAGGACATTTACTTCAGTATATATCAGTGAATGACTTAATTATGGTCAGGACTGTAAAGCAGGCAAAAATCTCTCTCAAACTGAAATCATGTGTAGGAAAAAGTATGTCCCTAGGATACAATGCAGATTCATTCATTTAACACTGAGGTAAATAACTAGTTGAAAATGAGGCATTTAAATATGACTCTATTTTAAGCAGATGTAGTGAATAAGTACCTCCCATATAGAAGTACTTTCCTGAATATGTTTTCCACATTAAAAAAAAAAATAGGAGTTTCCATTGAAACACCATTTTGGTAAAATTCTCTAGAAAGTTTGAGAGATGGTCTTGGTTCAAATAGTAAACTATCTTGTTGTAGCTGCAATTTCAAAATCTGTATTTGGAAATGGAAAATACAAGGGCAGGAGCCAGTCCTCATCATTAAGATACAAAGCAGGGGAGGAATTCCCCCAACATCACAAAGCATATGCTTTCTTGTATCTTTAAAAGTGATTCCTAAGAGAAAGTATACAAGGAGCTAAAGAGATCTGCAACCCTATCGGTGGAACAACATTATGAACTAACCAGTACCCCAGAGCTCTTGACTCTAGCTGCATATGTATCAAAAGATGGCCTAGTCGGCCATCACTGGAAAGAAAGGCCCATTGGTCAGGCAAACTTTATATGCCCCAGTACAGGGGAACGCCAGGGCCAAAAAATGGGAATGGGTGGGTAGGGCAGTGGAGGGGTGGGGGAGGGTGTGGGGGACTTTTGGGATAGCATTGGAAATGTAATTGAGGAAAATACGTAATAAAAATAAATAAATAAATAAATAAATAAATAAATAAATAAATAAATAAAAAGTGATTCCTAGTTCGAGGCCTGCCTGGTCTACAGAGTGAGCTCTAGGACAGCTAGGGCTACACAGAGAAACCCTGTCTCAAAAAAAAGATTCCTGAAGAATTTCTCAACAATGGATATGTGTTTATATTTTTCTATGTTCTTCATATATATTGTTCTTCATATACATGTATTTATTTATATCTATATTTATATGTATTATGAAAGAGATTAAATCATTTTATAAAGTCTCTTTTATTTTATTTAAAATGTTTGATATTGTTAACTTCCTTTCTATATACTGTGAATTTATTTTCTTTCCCATTACCTTCTCTTGTTCCCTCTCCATTCCTGCTAATTGACCCCTTATTTTCAGTCAACTCCATGCCTACTTTCTTTTGTTCTTTTGGTAGCTCTCTTGTGTAGGAGATTACAGGTTGCACTGTCATTTCCTATCCAGAAGACAGCCCTTTATAGTACTACTTCTAATTCCCTGGCTCCCACAGACCTACTTCCTCCCACACAACAACATTCCATCACACTTGGAATGGGAGATATGACTGTCTTTTCTTTATTTCTCATTTCAGCTATAGCCAGGTGACTTTAGTCCATAAGAAGCTAGTATTTGTAGAAGCAAAAGATATCTGGTTTCATTTTTTTTTTTTACATGTGACTATGTAAGATCTGAAACTTTGACAATTGCTAGAGGGGAAAATATATAAACAGATCATGGTAGGGCTTTTTCAGAAAATGATCTGCTGAAAATATCAGACCGTTAATAAACACATTTGATTTCACAAAATTTAAAAAGGCTACACAACGCAGACAGTTGAGTGAGTGAAGGGAGAGCATACAGAATGAGATCCTTGCTAAGTTTTCAGGATAAAGAGGATCAATATTAGAATATGAAAAGGACCAAAAGTAAAACCCCAATAATAATAAGTCAAAATATCCATTCCGTAAATGGATTAGGGAACAGGTGTTTCTCAAAGGATTACATACAGAAGTCAAGTTAACATCAAAAACTGTTCCAAATCACTAGCCATCAGAGAAATACAGATTAAAATTTCACTGAAATTCTATCTCATCAGAATATCAGCCACTAAGAAAACAACAAATGCTACAGGAAATGCAAGAAAAGCAGGACTGTGAAATGCTGCCAGTGGGAATCCGTATTCATTTCCGCAAAATGAATGTAGCTGGTGTGAAATCAAACAAGTCAGATAGACCTTAGATGAATGCCATACTTCCTCTCTCATGTACGAAGCCTAGATTTTATACAGGTATAGAAAACGAAGCATGTGTGATGTGAAATTTGGAAGAAAACTATCTGGGGAATGAACGGGACTGATGGATGGAGTAGAACAGAAGGAATGGAGAAAATGTGATCAAATTGCATTGTATACTTGAAAAAAATGATATATGACATCTAGTACCTTTTAACAGCAAATACACAACAAGAAAAGATAAATAACTTCTGTGTCTCAGTTTCTGCATCTGTGAAGTAGATCTATGTTACTACAAGAAAAATCAACTGAGTTAGTATAGAAAATATGGTTTTTTATACATGTATCATGACTTCATTGTGGCACCTTTTGCTGTTTTGTGGCACAAATCCTATGTGACCTGTGTGACAAAATGTGTCTTGTTGCCTTGGGGCCTATTATGTGACTGTTAGCTATTATTTGAATTTTGAAAGGTGTGAAAAAGAATTAAAGAGCTTAACTAATTTTCTGATAGTCTTGAAACTATTAAATGAGAAAT
Source organism: Mus musculus (assembly GCF_000001635.26). Taxonomy (NCBI): domain Eukaryota; kingdom Metazoa; phylum Chordata; class Mammalia; order Rodentia; family Muridae; genus Mus; species Mus musculus. Next base: position 82,009,704 of record NC_000083.6, read on the forward strand.
TAGATTTCAATTTGTATGGATAATAATACATCATTGCCTCCCTTTACGATGAAGTGAATAAATTTGGCATAATAATACACGGCCTAGGTTTGACCTTTGACATGAAAATAAATTCTGATGATGAAACTCATGGTAAAAGCTTGTCTGTCTTCTATACAAAGAATGGAGCATATTAAAAGCATAATAAGTATGGTGGACTGCAGGCTTAATGGGAAACAAGCAAAGGCTTTGAGGGCATATTTAACACCATTGTTATTCTACAGGGTGTTAATTTGCGGTGGATGACAACATTTACAATTCATGTAGTTTTAGAACTGGAAGGTGAGAATTTTTTTCTTGCCAGTTTTTCCATTAGCTTCCTTGTTTGTAAGTTGCTTATATTTTGTTATATGCTTATATCTTTGAGTTCATTGACATTGATATCATCTCAAAGTTTTCAAAAGTATTAGATCTTTGAAGCTTTTCTTATAGCATTTATAACTTAATACTCTAAATGTCATTCTTGCTGACATTTAGCTGTTTTGTATTTATTTTTAATTTAGAAGAGAGAGGGGGAAGCCAGGGAGATGGAGAGGTAGAGACTGGGAAGGAAGGGAGAGAGAGGAAGGAGAGAGGGAGCAAGACAGAGCACTCATTTCTTTTCCCCTTTTTAGCTGGGATTTAGTTCTAGCCTGAGATATAAGCATTGAGAAGGTTGAGACAGAAGTACAGCCAGATGAGGTAATTAAGCCAACCTGTTCTATAGATTTACACTACAGGCATTGTTCTTGTCCTGTATAACCTAATACACAATAAAATATTGTCTTATCACATGGAAGTCATGAACCTATGTACAATTTTTTCCATACTTACAGATCAGAGTGCCATTTTCTAACATTGCCCACAGTGATTTAAAAGGACTGTTTCCGACTTTTAAGATTCTTTTTCCTTAGTTACTAATGACCTAAAAAGTCATTTTACAGCAGGAGTCAACTCAGTAGGTGAGTGTTTAATTATTTCTCCTCTGAGCTTCACCTCCTGAAGAGCTGGTAATGAAGAGTGCACTATCTCAGTCAGGCCACAGAAGTAAGAGAACTAGAAAAGAACTCTTGGTTAATCTAATCAATGGAAGATTCTGGAGACCTGGCCTCACCAATGCATTCAAAGTATCACTATGGAGAGACACAATAAGAAGTCATTTCTTTTTATTAAAAATAATAATTTTATTTGTTTACATTGCAAATTTATCCCCCTTCTAGTCTCCCTGTTATGAACCCCAAACCCTATCCCCCTCCAATTTGCCTCTAAGAGGATGCTCCCCCTGACTCCTGTGGTGGCTCTACCATTCCCTTTCTCTGAGATATCAAGTTGCCACAGGACAAAGCATGTCCCTGCCCACAGATGACAGATGGCACAGTCCTTTGCTCTATATGTAGCAGGAACCATGGACCAGCCCACATATATACTCCCTGGGAGCTCTAAGGGGTCTGGTTAATTGATACTGTTGTTCTTCCTATGTGGTTGCAATCCACTTCAGCTCCTTCAGCCCTTTCCCTAATTCTTCCAATGGGGTCCCCAGGTTCAGTCCAATGGCTAGCTGTGTGTGTCTGCATCTGTCTTAGTCAGGAGCTGACAGAGCCACTCAGTCAGGGGACAGTCATACCAGGCTTTTGTCTGCAAGCACATCTTGACATCAGCAAGAGTGTCTGGGTTTGGTGTCTGTGCATAGAATGGATTGTATGGTGGGGCAATTTCTGGATGGCCTTTCCTTCATCCTATGCCCCATTTTTGTCCCTACATTTCCTTTAGACAGGGACGATTTGGGGTTAATATTCTAAGATACGTAGGTCACCCAATCCCTCTATTTGGGGCTAGTGCTATAGCTGGATCTTCAGATAGAACTATTTCCAATTTTCTGAGGAACTGACAGATTGATTTCCAAAGTGGTTGTACCAGCTTGCAGTCCCACCAGGAATGGGGCTGTGTCCTCTTTCTCTGCATTCTCAGCAACATGGGCTATCACCTGAGTTTTTTATTTTAGCCAATTCTGACTGGTGTGAGGTGGAATCTCAGGGTTGTTTCGAGCTGCATTTCCCTGATGACTAAGGATGTTGAGCATTGCATTAGGTGCTTCTCAGCCATTTGAGATTCCTCAGTTGAGAATTCTTTGTTTAGCTCTCTATCCCATTTTTTAAATAGGGTTATTTGGGTTTCTGAAGTCTAACACTTTGAATTCCATATATATTTTAGATATTAGTCCTCTATATGATGTAGAGGTGGTAAAGAACTTTTCCCAATTTGTAGATTGCCTTTTTGTCCTATTGACAGTGTCCTTTTCCTTACAGAAGCTTTTCAGTTTCATGAGATCCTATTTGTTAATAGTTGACCTTAAAGCCTGAGCCATTGATGTTCTCTTCATGAAATTTTCCCCTGTGCAGATGTTTTCCAGATTCGTCCCCATTTTCTCTTCTATTAGATTCAGGGTATCTGGTTTTATGTGGAGGTCCTTGATCCACTTGGACTTGAGCTATGTACAAGGAGGTGAAAGTGGACCAATTTGCATTCTTCTACATGCAAACCACCAGTTAGACCACACCATTTGTTAAAAATGCTTTCTTTTTTCTACTGTATGGTTTTGGCTTCTTTGTCAAAGATCAAGTGATTACAGTGTAGTAGCCATGGATGAACTAGGTACCTGAAAGAGAGGCTGGAAATGAAAAAGGACAGGAGTGGGGTGGGGTGGGAGGGTGAAAGAAGGATGAAGCCAAGACAAAGGTTTCTGATTAAGGCTCAAAGTTTAATATATAGCACTGTATTTATATAGGTAGACCCCACAGACTCATTCTTTGTTCCAGCTAGATTAAGTTGCTTTGTTTCAGCTGGATTATGTTAAAAGCAAGCTCAGCAGGCAGTCTGCTCCTGTAGGAAATTGCAGGTGAAGCAAGGTGGAAGACTTGACCTAGGTTGGTGGAAAGCCAACTGTGGCAAATATTTATCATCTATTTAGCCTGCTCAGAGCTGGGGGAAGGACACACTATATATGTGTGGGTTTATTTCTGGATCTTCAGTTTCATTCCATTGATCTACCTGTCTGTCTCTGTAACAATACCACATGGTTTTTTTTAATCATTATTGCTCTGTAGTATAGCTTGAGGTCAGGGAAGGTGATTCCAGTAGAAGTTCTTTTAATGTTGAGAATTGTTTTCACTTTCCATTTTTTTGTTTTTGTTTTTTAATCATTCCACATGAAGGTGAAAATTGCTCTTTCTATCTCTGTGAAGAATTGAGTTGGAATTTTAATGGGGATTGGTTTGAATCTGTAGATTGCTTTTGGTAAGAAGGCTATTTTTTTCTATGTTAATCATATTGATCTATGAGCATAGTAAATCTTTCCATCTTATGAGGTCTTCCATTGTTTTCATCAGAGACTTGAAGTTCTTGTCATATAGATCTTTCACTTGCTTGTTTAGAGTTATGCCAAGATAGTTTATATTATTTGTGACTATTGTGAAGGTTGTTGTTTCCTTAATTTCTTTCTCAGCCTGTTTATCCATTCTATAGAGGAAGGCTACTGATTTTTTTGATTTAATTTTATAACAATCTGCTTTGCTGAAGTTGTTTTTCAGATGTTTTTCAGACTCTAGAAGAGTTTTTTGGGTTGCTTATGTATACTATCATATCATCTACAAATAGTGATCTCTTGACGTCTTCCTTTCCAATTTGTATCACTTTGACCAACTTTTGTTTGCTAATTGCTGTACCTAGAACTTGAAGTACTATATGGAATTCTTACAGAAAGAGTGGGCAGCCTGGTCTTGTCTCTGATTTCAGTGTAATTGCTTCATATTTCTTCTCTCCATGCAATTTGATGTTAGCTCTTGGTTTGCTGTATATTGATTTTATTATGTTTAGGTATGCGCCTTGAATTCCTGATGTCTCCAACACTTTTAACATGGAGGGGTGTTGTGTTGTGTCAAAGGTTTTTTTCAGTATCTAATAAGATGATTAGGTGATTATTTTTCTTTGAGTCTGTTTATACAGTGGATTATGTTGATGAATTTCTATATATTGAACTATCCTTGCATCCCTGGGTTGAAGCCTACTTGAGCATGATGAATGATCATTTTGATGTGTTCTTGGATTCAGTTTGTGAGCATTTTGTTGAATATTTTTGCATAAAATTCATATGCAAAATTGTTCTTGTGTTCTCTTTCTTTGTGGGTCTTTGCGTGACTTATGTGTCAGTGTAACTGTGGCTTCATAGAATGAATTAGGTATTACTCCTTTTGTTTGTATTTTGCAGAATAGTTTGAGAAGTATTGGTATTTGGTCTTCTTTGAAGGTCTGATAGAATTCTGCATTAAACTCATCTGGCCCTCAGATTTTTTAGTTGGGAGACTTTTTGTGTGTGTATGTGTGCTGTTCTTTTTTGTTTTATTTTAATTTTTTTGTTTTTGTTTTTGTTTTGTTTTGTTTATTAGGTATTTACTTCATTTACATTTCCAATGATATCCCAAAAGTCCTCCATCTGCTCTCCCACCCACTCCCACTTCTTGGCCCTGGTGTTCCCCTGTACTGAGGCCGATAAAGTTTGCATGACCAATGGGCCTCTCTTTCCACTGATGGCCGACTAGGCCATCTTCTGATACATATGCAGCTAGAGACACGAGTTCTGGGGGGTACTGGTTAGTTCATATTGTTGATCCACCTATAGGGTTGCAGATCCCTTTAGCTCCTTGGTTACTTTCTCTAGCTCCTCCATTGGGGACCCTGTGATCCATCCAATAGCTGATTGTGAGCATCCACTTCTGTGTTTGCTAAGCCTGGGCATAGTCTCACAAGAGACAGCTATATCTGGGTCCTTTCAGCAAAATCTTGCTAGTGTATGCAATGATGTCAGCGTTTGGAGGCTGATTATAGGATGGATCCCCGGATAAGGCAGTCTCCATCCTTTCATCTCAGCTCCAAACTGTGTCTCTGTAAGTCCTTCCATGGGTGTTTTGTTCCCAGTTCTAAGAAGGGGCAACTTTTAATGACTGCTTTTATTTCCTTAGGGGTTATGGGACTACTTAGATTATTTGATCCTGATTTAACTTTGGTACCTGGTATCTGTCTAGAAAATCATCCATTTCATCTAGATTTTCCAGTTGTATTGAGTGTAGCCTTTTGTAGTAGGATCTGATGATTTTTTAAATTTCCTCAATTTCTGTTGTTATGTCTCCCTTTTCATTTACTATTTAGTAAATTTGTACACTGTTTCTGTGACGTTTAGTTAGTTTGGCTAAGGGTTTATCTATCTTTTTTATTTTCACAAAGAAGCAGGCCTTAGTTTTCTTGATTCTTTGTATTGTTCTATTTGTTTCTAATTGATTGATTTCAGCTCTGAGTTTATTTCCTGCCTTATAATCCTCTTTAGTGCGTTTGCTTCTTTCTAGTCTATAACTTTCAGATGTACTGTTAAGTTTCTAGTGTAGGATCTCTCTAATTTCTTTATGAAGGTACTCAGTGCTATGAGTTTTTCTCATACCTCTGCCTTCACTATGTCCCATAAGTTTGGGTATGCTATGCCTTCATTTTTGTTAAATTCTAGAAAGCCTTTAATTTCTTTTTTTCCCCTGACCAAATTATCATTGAGTAGAGAGTTATTCAGTTTCTATAAGTATGTGAGCTTTCTGTTGATTCTGTTGTTATTGAAGACCAGCCTTAGTGATCTGATAGAATACATGGGATTATTTCACTCTTCTTGTATGTGTTGAGGCCTGTTTTGTGCTGATTATATGGTCAATCTTGGAGAATATATTGAGGTGCTGAGAAGTAGATATATTCTTTTGTTTTAGTATGAAATGTTCTGTAGATATCTGTTAAATCCATTTGGTTCATAACTTCTGTTAGTTTCACTTTGTCTGTATTTAGTTTTTGTCATAATCTTTCCATTGCTGAGATTGGGGTGTTAAAGTCTTCCACTATTATTTTGTGAAGATCAATGTGTGTCTTGACCTTTAATAATGTTTCTTTTCCAAATATGATTGCCCTGCATTGGGGTCATAGATGTTCAGAATTGAGTGTTCATCTTGGTGGAATTTTTTTCTTTGATGAGTATGAAGTGTCTTTCTCAATCTTTATTTTATGACTTTTGGTTGAAAATCTATTTTGTTGGATATTAGAATAGCTATTCTTGTGATCATTTGCTTGGAATTTTTTTTCTAGCCTTTAAGTCTGAGGTAATGTCTGTCTTTGTCACTGATATGTTTTTTTTTTTTTTTAATGCAATAAAATCCTGGAAACTGTTTAGAAATCCAGACTGTAAGCTTATGTCTTTTTATTGGAGAATTATGTCCACTGATATTGAGAGATATTAAAGACCAATGGTTGCTGTTTCCTGTTAGATTTGTTGTTGGGGGTGGTATTATATTTGTGTAGTTCTCTTCTTTTGGGATTGTTGTTAGATGATTAATTTCTTGGCCCTGAAGAATTGATTCTTGGGAGAGAAAACATTCCTACCTATCAAGAGAGAGAGAGAGAGAGAGAGAGAGACTTTTTATAAACAGACACTTTTCAATTGATGATAAGTAAAGATGGAGCAGAAAAGGCTCTCTTTTGTCTCTGCCTGATTTCTCTGTTATTTCTTGTTTATATTCTTTCAGTTGTGTTTGCATTGTTATTTGACATTTGTCATTCTCTTGAATTGGTTTTGATAGCTAATTACAGAGACTATTCAGTTGTTTAAAGTCCATCTTACAATAGATAACACCAGCTGCATTTATATTGTTCCAAGGTTTTGTATTCATCTCTTGACCCATCTGTTACAATGTGGTAAAGAATTATGTAATTATGACACACTGGCTTTCCTAGCTGTGATATTTGAAGTAATGCAGTCTGCAGATGTAACTGACTTTATCACTACATCCTGCTTTGCTATGGTGAAATCAGTTTTATGGGCTGCCTTAGCTCTCAGGGAAAGAGAACAGCCAATTGGATGCAATGCTAATTGAGAAATCTTCCTTTGTGTAAGTCCTATGCCCTATTCAAATAGCCACATTCTTCTGTTGTTTCCTCCTGATATCCTTGAGCTTCTGATCTCTTTTTTCCATTGGCCTTTATTTTAATTATGTGCTAGTATTTCTAAATGAGGCTAATGTGTATCTATTTTTTCTCCTTGTGTACTTCACTGGACATGAGTAACTCCAAACACTGAAGTGTCAAATTCTTTGAGAAAAGATTAGTTAGTTATGTAATAGATTCTGAACACTGTATACTTTCAACAAACATTGCGTATCCAAACATGCATGTATTCTTATAGATATATCTTTATAGCTGCTTAATTAAAATTACTTCAGAACAATGGTAAAATGGATTTTTTTCACAAAGAAGGAAAGGATATTTGTTTCTAATGCATGTAGACACATTGTATAATTTAGTTTTCATTGGTCAAATTTAATTTTTTCATTGATGTTCTTAAGTGCTATTGAATTATATTAAATCTGGAAAATATTAAGAACACCATAATTTATTCAATTTATTCATTATTTCACTAGTAATAATTATGTTAGCACATACAATTTCCTTAATATGAAAACTCTTAGGAGACATCAATGGATTCCATATAGCATGTGTCTTTGCTATGAAGAGACAACATGACTAAGCCAACTCTTATAAAGGACAACATTTAACTGGGACTGGCTTAAAGGTCCCAATGTTCAGTCAATTATCAAGGCTGGAAGCATTTCACCATCCAGGAAAGCATGGTGCTGGAAGAGCTGAGAGTTTTACATCTTTATCTGAAGGCAGCTAGGAGAGACTGTCTGGAATACAGCTATGTACATAAATTATTAAGAGAAAATGTAGGTAAGATGTTTAGGTAAAAGAAGGGTTTCCTGAGTTGAGAAGGTAATCCATTTGTAATGCTTGCTGAAGTAAGAAGACTACATCTTATCCTAACAGATATTCTGCTTTCCTCCGAATGACAAATTCTTACAAAGATTAGAAAAATCAGCAATGAAAATTGAGGACCACTTCTGTATTTGCCAGGCACTGGCAGAGCCTCACAGGAGACAGCTATCGGGAATGCCAGGACCAGGAATGGGAGTGAGTGGATTGGGGAGCAGGGGGAGGGGTAGGGGATAGGGGATTTTTAGAGGGTAAACTAGGAAAGGGGATAACATTTGAAATGTAAATAAAGAAACTATCTAATAAAAAAGATTATATTCTCAAGTTCAAGAAAAAGAAAAGAAAAGAAAATTGAGGACCAGAAAAAGACTTTTTAAAACTTTGGTTACATGTTACACAAATTAAAAAGACAGAATCCAAGAAAGAAAGAAAGAAAGAAAGAAAGAAAGAAAGAAAGAAAGAAAGAAAGAAAGAAAGAGAGAGTGAGAGAGAGAGAGAGAGAGAGAGAGAAAGAAAGAAAGAAAGAAAGAAAGAAAGAAAGAAAGAAAGAAAGAAAGAAAGACTACAGAAGACTCAGCAATATCTTCAGGATGAATCATTTTGAGTTCTAAATAGTGCTCAATATGGATACCTGGAAAATTGAATTAGACCTAAAATCTAGTCCACTGTCTGATTTCTTTATATTCTGAGAGGTGAATTATCTTTTAAAAAATAAAAAGCAAGCTCCCTGTGGTTTAGCTTTCTTTATTCTTCAGAGAGGAGATGAAAAGGGTATGTATGTCTCACAGAAAATGTGTATAAGTGAACGAACTGTCAGAAGAGCAATCGAGAATAATGAGAATTGTAAACAAAGTTGATAAGATATCATAAACAATAGGAACTATGAAGAAATTTCTGGTGGCAACTACATCTGAAAATAACCCCACTGAACAAGAAGGAAGGTAGTGTTGGAGTGGAATGACCATGACATGTTAAGTAGCATATGATGGTAGACTGATAACACACTTGGAATGAGAAGCAGTTTGCTTATATTTTTCCTTGTAAGCACATTGGAAAACTTTATATCAAACAATTCCAAAGCATATTGGTGGACTTTATATAAAGCAACCACAGGTTTTGTAATCTCTACAACATATGTGTGCTAAATTTTTGATGAACCAGTTTTAAAGGTTCTAGAAGGCCAAAGGACAACGAATTTGGTAACCAACAGAGACCAATGCTCCACCCAAATAGTAACAATAAACAAAATATTTTTGATATGCTTTTAAAAGACTATGCTTCCATAGAAGGGGAATGGATATCCTTGAGTATGGAGGAGACATCATTTCAAGTGGGATTAACTTGAGAGTTAACAAAACTTTAGTAGAGTTCCCGTCTCAGGCTCCATGCATGTATAACTCAAAGGATGAGTTTCAAGGACAAACATAGTGTGACTTTTTAGAGGATCTTTTATTATAAGAAAGGAAGCTTAAAGGAGAGATTAGATTGATTAGAAGCCAAGCTCTAAAGAGAAGCAGAGACTTAGAGGGCACCAATGTGAGGTTGCCACCAAGCTGCCTGTTAAGAGTAGTTTTTGTTGTTGTTTTCTCTTACTTTATTTCATTTTAAACAGGGGTTAGATCAGCAACTGGGTAAGAAATGAGGCACTTTCTGTTGAATCACAGAAATTATCTTGAATTCAGCCAGCTGGAGAGCTCTGTACACTGAATGTGGCCCTTTAACCTAACCAGAGAAACGGTCATATTCCAAACAAATTTTCCATCTAATCAGACATAGTTGATACCCATGCTGCTCATTCCTGACTCCTGCTTTGTCTCCTGCCCACCTTGAAAGTCAGTGTCTGAAAGCCAGGCTTACTCAAAGCCCTTTTCTTTCTGCAATCTGATCAGCTTGATGTTTTCATACTCATCTCTAAGGGCTGTTGTTTCTCATCCCTGGTGTCACCTACTTCACTGTTGACAAGTCTTCTAAATAATCTATGCAATGACCCAAAATGCTCCACAACATCTGAATGAAAATTTTAGATAAGGTGCCTTGAAAGGCCCATTTCTTCTTGGAAGGAAAGAGTTTTAAAAGGTATTTTTTAATCTATTTCTTAAACACAGTCTAATTTTAGGTTAACAATAATTTATTTTATGTTTTTTATACCTAAAGTGCTTTGATGCTCCATAAACTAGGTTGTCCAGGAATTTTTTTAGTTTTATTTTTTGTAGTACATAACTACACAATTCCTTATGCTTTGTACATAAGGAAGTGTAGATACAAAGTACTGACAGTTGTCTAAGGCCATGGAAGAATCAGGGACAGATATCCAGCCACAATTTCTATTCATTTCATCATGGATGCCACAGTGAATGGCTCCTTCTACAAACCTGCTCACAGGATAATGGGTTTAATCAATAGAGTTTGTTTCTGAAGCCTGTTCATGTATTACTCAATGGACTGCTTAAGCATGCAGTATTCTCGGGCATCCACGTTTTTTGGATGCCCAAAAAATGTCCAAAAGCCTCCTGATAGAGTTCATGGGTATTAAACTTAGGAAATAAAAACTTTTCATGTCCAAGTTCCTCGTATAAAGAATTTGAAATCTTAATTCTAATCTTCAGCAAGAAAACTGGTGACACTGCAGAAAAGAGTGTAAAATACAAACTTTCTTATGCAGTTAAGTATCAGAGAAATGGATGCTCATAATCTCCTCTAAAGCACTCTCAGACAACATTCTGGTAAGAGGATAAATAAATCCGGGAGTGCTGCTCCTGGTAAAAAGCCATATTTACTACACTAGGAGGCTTTAGGGCCTCATTACATCATCATAGAACTGTACAGAGTTCTCTCAGTCAATGCTGAGTACCCTCCAAAAATCCTTGTGATAGGATCGTGTAACCAGTTAACAATTTCTTAAGGTTTTCCTCTAATTTTCTGACTTTACATTCAAAGATATATTTTAAACATGATACTGACAAATTCATCATTGACTACTAGAGTTGAAAAGGTTTTTTAACTTCTGCCTTGAGGGAAATGAAGTAGAAAACACTCTCCTGTCCCCACTATGAAGTTTCTAGACAGTACAGACATGGTCAACATGAGAGTGTTGGTGAGAAGGCATTTGGTGAGGACCCTGTACACTGAGAAGTCATACAAAGGATATACTGGTTTCCTTTTCATCAATAACCTTATTTCATGCTGAAAAAAAAAATTAGCAATGTCAAGAAAACACACCAAAACAAAAATCAAAACCACAAACTCTCTACTACTGTTAGTCAAAGAACAAGCAAAAGGCATTATAACCATGAAAATAAATACATGTAGCATTCTATTTATTCCAAAAACTATAAAAAACAAAACAAAACAAAACAAAACAAAACAAAACAAAAATCCCAAACTAAAAACAAAACTCAAACTACTTCATAGCCAAAAGCTGTTCTTTAGTACCTCATACCAAAAGAGTTGGGTAAATAGCTTAGACTCCATGTTTACCAAAGAATCGGGCAAAACAGAGAAGTTTTATCCAGGAGTGTCCTTTCCATCCTATGATATATTCCTGATGTGAATGAAAACGACTGGGTGAGGCTAATAACAGGAGGCATCACTCCATCTTGTTGCAGTGATGTCTGACAAGGTCCAGTTGAGAGTGAGGAAGTTCATGTCTATGATTAGTAGAGATAGTTCCGTGCTGTTATCAGAGGAGGCTACTTTAAGGTCAGTGGTTCAAGGCACTTCTTCCAGTTTATTTCATGTTATGGAGGTTCCTGCCATTCATATCAGTAACAAAATGTCTCACCCCTGAACCTGGGTATTAGTGCACTAGTGGATTTGGATTTCTGCTCTGAAGCAGTACTGGGCAGAAATCTAATTCATTGGTTCCAGCATTTGAAAAATGGTGTGCTTAAGAACAATATTTACATTATATTCATTCACAATAAAATATCTAAATTTAAAGATTCCAATGGAGCAGATAGTCATCATGCCAAGAACCATGAAGAATATGAATGAGAAATGAAAACATTTCCAAATGTGGCTTAAAAATGTAATTATCTGACAAATGTTTTAAAATAGTTATAGCAAAACACTTAAGAACAAGCAATTGTGAACATCCTTTTAATAAGTTTCAAAATAGAAACTATAAAATAAATGTAAATTACAAGGAAAAACCAAGTGGAAAACTTAGACATAAAAATTCACAAGATCAACAATAACAAACTCAATCCATGTTCTTCATAAAAGATATATAAAGATAGGGAAACAAGACAAACAATGGGAATTACTCAGCCAAAGCAACCAAGGATACATAGACTATAAAAATAAAAGTCCCTAATAATGGAACAACAGAGATTACAGAAAAAAATTCAAACAAAAGCAAGTTTTGGAAAAAGCTGGAGACAAATAACTCAGCAATTATGGATAAACCAATCTACAGAGATCTATCTATAGCAAAACCATGGAAACTGGAAAGAAGTGCTGTAAAGCAAAAGGAGGTGGCTGCCAACTTTGATTTGCATGCCATTACTAAAGAGAAATCCTATTGGTCCTTAAAGAATGTACACAATTGACCAACTGACAAACTTCTGGTTTTGATACTAGAGTTAGGGTCTAATGATTGGGGGAAACCAGGTGAGGTGTAAATAAGTTACCTGGGCCATGACTGCATCTCCTGTTATATTATAAATACATTATACATATATTATACATTATAAATACTGAAAAGTACCTGGTAAACTGAATCAGTCAGATTCAGCCACAAATGAAGTTTTAGAGGAACAGTTATGCCAACAAGCTTTGTCCCCTTGGATTGACAGAAGTTCAGTCCCACCTCATCACATGTCATGTTTTCATTGAGTGACTCAATCTTGGGAATACCTATGGAAAAGGAATTTTATCTGCCTTACTGTTGGGAGAGATTTGATAGGACTGACATCCTGCCAACTCACTCTCAAGCCTCAGCTTTACTTGTGAGCCTAAAGTCTACTTTATAAAACCTGTTCCTGGGAATACTGGTTTTTATTTTCTTTAATGTGTGTTTAGGCAGCAAGTGATAATTTTTGCAACTCCTTCAAATAAAATAGAAGCCGGTATCTCGTTACATAGTTATAGCTGGCTGAGCATTCTATGTATAAACCACACTGACCCTGGATTTGTGAACACCCTCCTGACTCTACCTTTCTGGTGGATTAAAAGTATGGATGGCAAAGCCCATCAATTTCATCTGTATTGTTTCCTTAATATCCTTAGAATAAGAAAATGGAAAGGTGACTCAAAGTGTCCACAAGAATGCAGTTCAGTCATCCTTAGAAATGGAAAGAGGGGGATAATGAAAACCGAGTTGATCTATTATAAACAAATAACTAACTGATTGAGACATCGAGTTGGTGGGGCTGCAGGAACAGAAGGAAGAAATGTTTAGTGGAGAAGGTTCCCGAGGGCAGGGCTGAAGTGAAGATGCATTATGTCCATGTTAATCTGGATTCAGTTCACTGTCACTGTTTGAATCTCTTCTGCCTGTTTCTGTAGGGAAACGAGTGGATATACAGGGTTATTGTTTCTCAAAGTCCAGTCTGGAGAAGTCTTAGCTGAGCAGTCATGGTGTCACTGCTGGGAGGTGGTAGGAACTCTCAGAGCTGGCTCTTAGTAGGAGATGTTCTGCCCACTGCAGTTCTCTGAAGGGACAGTGAGTCTCCAGTCTCCTTCTTTCCCTTAAGTGTGCTTCCAAGTTAGGATGTGAGTGGCTTTGATCTGCCGGCTTCTCTTCTCTGTGGTAAGTACTTCTCAAGATGCCCCAAACTAACAGCTTCTTAGACTTCAACTTGTGGTTCAAGAGAAAAAAACAGAAAACAAAACAGAAAACAACTACAAAACAAAGAAAAATCAACAAATACCAACCACCCAATAAACAACAACAACAACAACAAAAACAACAGGACCCCCATCCACTTACAGAAAACTATTGTTTTTACTTTATAGGTTGAAATGTTAGGTGTTTTTTTTTTCCTTTTTTGTAATTGTAACTGAGTTTTTAACTATATTTTTGAGATAGTGTAGATTTGAAAGAATGAGTAATGTAAGTTTGACAATTATAGAAACAGTCAGTGAGAATTTATTAATTTATATGTGCTTTTAATGTGTGTCTGAGTATGCATTGCTGTATTTGTGTGGCATAAGCAGAAGCATGCTACACGTGTGTATATGTACATGGAGGCTGGAGAAGTATGAGGAGTCACCGTTTTCTTGTCTCTACTTTTCTCTCCTCAGCCCTGGACTATGGCTTGGCACGTCTATGTCTGTTTTTTTAAGTGGGACCTGGAGATTTGAACTTAGGTCCTCATGTATGCACAGCAAGCACTCTCACCCTCTCCTCACCCCCCTGTTTGTTTTTCATAATGGATTATTTAAAACCTTTCTTGGTAATTGCCAGTGCATCAGTCCATTTGCAGCTAATTCCTGACTTAAATGGTCTGTAGCTCTTGGTGCCCTTCTAGACTACAAGAGCTCCTCTTAAGAGGTACTTTGCATCAGGTAGTGGTCCCTAAGGAATTCATTGAACATTTTTAGTGGCTCTAGTAGATGAGATTCATCAATTGAAAAAACCAGGAAAAACACAGAATTATAAAATTGCTTACAAAGAGAAAATGACTTTTTAAATTTCCAAATCAAGCAAACAAATAAGCTCAGTCAGGGAGCTGGAAAATGCAAATAATTTTACAACATCACTCATTTTCTACCATCAACTGCTGGAGCAGTTTGGGAATTGTCTCAGTAAAGAAGCATTTGCCTTACAGAGATGTCATTGAATTAAGAGCCTCAGGGGCACAACTCAGTTCAAATATAAGAATGGAGCATGCTTGGCATTAACACTCCAATCCCTGTGATTATAATCTAATGAAAATGTTAGTGCTCTTTCCTACTGTGGAGTACCGTTGAAGAATATGGAATTCAGTGTCATTGTGATTTCACAAAGAGAAAGCTGAAAGTGATTTGCCTCTTTTCAAATAGAGTGCTAATCATTTGGAAGACATTAGCAAGTAGCTTGTGTGGGCCCCTGAGTTTTTAAAGTAGACCACCTGTAGAACAGTTTTTGAAAGGTATAATTTATATTAGTTTAAGAACAGGGCAATGGATCTTTAAAGCCTTAGATCCAAGGTATTACACTGAGTGGAGTGCTGGGGAGGAGGGAAGGGACTGAAAGTATGTGCTACAAAAGAACTTTTACATGATTTTCATAGGTTCTACCTAAGCCAGTGTGTTTAATACGAAAATGTTGATGGGGAAAATTCTAGTCTTTCACAAAGGAGATATTGGACTGCTATGGTTTTCCTATCAATCCAGAGTCTAGGCAATCAGCTTTACAGAATGAATAGACTATTCATTCGTTTTCAAATACTAAACAGAAAACGTTATAATCAAAAAGTCCTTTTTAAGATTTGTACTTTAAAATGCTTAATTGTGTGGATTTATGGTCTTTATGTGGGCATGTGCACATCAAAGCAAGTGCCCACGAGGCCAGAGGCATTAGATTCTCCTAGAACTGAAGTTGTAGGTGCTTGTAAGACATCCAATCTGGGCAGCTGGGATATGATCTTGTATCCTTCTGAAGATCAATCCAAGTGCCCTATAGTTAATCAATGAACAAATAAGGAAATAGCTGTTTCTACATAATCATCTTGCCATGAGAAATGTGATTCCAATGTGCACCATGATGTGTCATGTGAAAGGTTTTTTTTTAAACTATGCCTAGTAAAAAATTTTAGTAAGAAAAACAATACACTCTTATGAGTCATCCTGTCTGAAATGTTCATCGGAGCCAAGTTAGTGAAGTAAAAGAGATTTAGTGGCCCAGGGCTAAGGTGGTGGAGAGACCGAAGAGTTGTGATACATGGGGGTTTAGGGAGGGAAGCGATGAAAACGCCCCGTGCCATAGGAAGCTACCTGTTTTTTCTCCTATGTGTAGACAACGTATCATCATCTGTGAAACAGAAACCCTGGCTCTCTAGAAAACAAACTAACCATTATCTCTGCAGATTTTAAGTTGAGTTTCTCAACCTCCATGCTTGTGAGGAAAAGAAATTGAATTCACACAACAAGCAACTGAATAAGAGATAAAAAGAAAACATGCAAATATTGATTCATGATTACCATGCAATTTAAGATTTATCAGTATTGATATGAAAACTGTTATGTGGATTATGTATAGAAGAATTGGCACTTGACATTGCTGATCAGATGGTACAGGGAAATGAGAAGAAGCTCCAGATGCGAGGAGCCTCACCTCAGAAACAAAACAAAACCCAAAACAACAACAACAACAATAACAATAACAACAACAACAAAATCCCAAGGCACAGAGTAATAGGGGAACACATATTACATTGACATTTTGTCTTTATCACATACATCCACATACATGCAGATATACCTACACACACACACACACACACACACACACACACCTACACTCATACAACTACACACACAGACAGAAACAGACAGAGACAGAGACTAAATAAATATACAGGTAAAGAAAGAAACACATGAACAAAGATAGAAAATAAGCCAGGAATCTATTGTTTAGTGAAATCACAGGTAAGTTCTCCTTCTCCAGCCATATAAAGAGAATATTTTGAAGATTGTCATCTTTTGTTTTAACAAAATTGGTAGTCTGTACCTATCCTGAGAAGAATGCAGATGGCTGGTTAAAGTTAAAGATAAAGAATGCAGATAGTGTTAAAGAAGGATGTGTAAAGTTTCACTTTTTCAATTCATTCTAATGACATCAGTGTTTGATTTTGGTTTGCTTTCTGGGAGCTTGTTACATAGTCCAAGCTGGCCTAGAACACACTCTGTAGCTCAGGTTAGCCTTTAACCTCCACTTTTTCATCCCTTATCTTGCTCTAAATCAAATTACAGACAGTTTTCTTCTGTGAGATGCCCCTTGGTAGACTAATCACTCTCCAATGGGTGAGCATGCACCTGTGTACACATTGCCAGCATTATTGGACTCAGTGGATTAACAAAGAATAACGAAGCTCTGAGGAAGACCTTGCAGGGTAGATCTAGCAGGAAATGATGAGGGAGTATGGGTTTATTTGTTGCAGATACATTTCATCCATGCATGAAATTATTGAAGAATAAATAAAAATGTATTTTCAAAAAAAAACCTTGCCTTGACTTATTGCATTAATAAACAAATATTAGGTCACTATGTCTTATTATGAATTTCTAGCAGCAACAATTAGCATGCATAATGGACATAACCTAAAATGTAAATTAAATTCTTATGTAATTTCTAACATGACCAAGGACATGTCCTGGTTACCAAACCTCAGCAAGGCATTCAAGAAATATCAGAGGCTGAGTGTGTATTTTATGTTGCTTAAAAAGAGGATTAGTCCTGTCCTTTGTGAGTAACATCCAGTAATACCTCACCAAGCTTGCTAACATTGTATTGAACCATAGAAATTCTGTCCTAGTTTTATTTATATTGTGTGATAAAATATCCCAACAATAAGAAATTTAGGGGATAAAGGATTTATTCTAGTCTACAGTCACGGGTTTTAGCACATCACTGTGGGCAATGACAGTGATGTGGACTAAAGGTTCTTCAAGCAGCTAATGACATCACATCTACAATCAGGAACATAGAGAAATGTACTCATTGTTAACAGTCAGCTAGCTTTCTCTTCTCTCTCATTTTGTTTTAAGATTATAATATAATTATAAAATTCTCCCTCTCCTTTTCTTCTTCTAAACCTTCCCATATGGCCCTCCTTCTTCAAATTCATGGCGTCATATTTTACTGATGGTTACTAATGATTATAGCACACACAGAGTGTGGTCAGTGACTTCATTTCTGAGTTTTCTGAACCACATGGCAGTGAAGTCGGGGAGGAGAAGGCATGCGTGCTTGTGCCTGCTCATAAGCCTCTGTAACCACAAAGGGGTAAAAGGGTGGCCAGGCACATACCTGCGGTACATACCTGCTAAAATATGTTCTGACTGACAAACACAGTTTGCTTTTTAAATATTGAATCAGTAACTTAGTGAATTCATACCATCTCAAGAATATTTGATTTGTATTGCTGTGGATGACAACAGGCTGTCAGTAGCTCTTCACACTTCCTATCCATATGCAGAGATGTATAGCATAAAGAAGTGGGTCTCTTAGTGTCTTCTTTTCCCCTGCATAATATATGACAGTAATATAGTGTGAGTAAGGAGTTCACAGAGCAGCAGAACCGTATTTCTTTCTCTTTTGGGTTAAGATGGTCTTCTCAGCCCACTTTTCTTAGAAAATTGAAGTCTTGGTAAATGTAACGTTGCTGTTACAGCACCATAAGATGTATAGAATAAACCACTTAGCTAGTGTTCAACATATTGTTAATTCTAAACAGCAGCTAATCAACATGACAGCGAGGTGACTGTGCAGCACCTGGAGATGCCTCCCTCTAGTACTGGCTCCCTCTGTTACTTTATAAGGACAGTTCCTTGTCCAACCCCTACTTCTTCTCTAAATAAGGAGCTTACATGGAAACAGGAGAGACTCACTCAAAGCAGCCCAAATGGACAGGAATGATTCCTGTGCCTCCATTCTGAAGGGCAATAGGAAATACTACAGCTCTACTGATGGCATATTAAAGAAAAATCTGTAGTTCAAATGACCTAGTCATGAACAGAACATTTTTCTGTGATTCCTGAGAAATGCACATGCAGGGATATTATTTTTTTAAAAAAATGAGCTATTGGTAATTGTATGCCAAGGCCTTGAGTAAATCTGAAACTGGAGAGATAGGGACTGTGTTGGAGTCTCTGACTCTTAGATATCATCTTTCTTATATTCCTTTACATATTAGATTTGCTACATTTTCCCCATCACTTAACAGTTCACCTTTGTTTCCTGTCATGGTTGTGTTCACACACTTACAAATTTTCTTTGCATTCATAACATGTCACTGGTGCCACTCAGCTCTTCCTAACCACACTGTCACTCTCTCTTTTATATAAGTATTGAAGGATTAAAAACTGCATTATTGTACCTGATAGAGTTGTTTCTCCTAGGTCATCTGCCCACCCTTAAGAAGGGGCTGGCAGAGTGGGCATGCAGAGCCATGGTTGATATATTGTATAGTGGCTTTTGCCGTAGGGAAGTGAAGCACAAATGAAAATTTGTCAGAAGTTCTACAGTGGAGGCAAGCAGCTTCTGTGAAATGAAGGCTTATTTTTGCATAAACTTGCAGAGAGGTTCCTTCTCTTGACTGATTGACTGATTGTGCCATTGCTTTCAGGAACCTCAAGGTCCCACAGAGTTTAGGAAGCTGATGCTGCCACCCCTAGTGACCATGGTCACTAGTGTTCTAGTGAAAATTAACTGCCTATTAAACATTCTTACGCAGCACCCAAATTAGAAAAACATGAAGCAGAATGACAACTAGAGCAGAAGGCATCAAAGGTAACTTCCTGTGCCAGCATCCAGTGGCATCCTTTCTTAAATAAGTAGCTATCAACACTTATTGATCCTTCTACCTTTTTGTTTGTTTTAAATTTAACTTAATTTGTTTTACTTATTTACTTTAAATCCTGCTAACTGACCCCTCCTGGTCATGCCTTCCCACAATCCCCCCCATAACTACCTTTCCTCTCAGCAGGTGAAATCCCCTGGGGTATCCCCCCTCTCCAACCCTGGCACTTCAGGTCTCTGTTGAGGCTAGGCACTTCCTCTCCCACTGAAGCCAGACAAGGCAGCCCAGCTAGAAGAACGTATCCTACATGAAAGCAGCAGCTTTGGGGATCTAACCCATTCTAGTTGTTCAGGACCCACATGAAGACCAAGCTGCAGTTCTGCTACATATGTGTGAGGAGCTTTGGTCTAGCTCATGTGTGTTCTTTGATTCGTAGTTCAGACTCTGAGAAACCCAAGAACACAGATTAGTTGACTCGGTAGGTTTCCTGTGGAGTTCCTATTTCCTTGAGGGCTTGTAATCCTTCCTTCTATTATTCCTTAAGAGTCCCCAAGTTCCATCCACTGTTTGGGTTTGAGGACACTTCATACTCACCAAACAAATAAATCTACCAAGATAATACCTCAACTCTGAACATCTATGTCACAAATCCAAAGGTACCCACATTTGTAAAACAAGCATTGCTAAAGCTTATACACACACTGAACACCACATATAAACAGTAGAAGACTTCAATACTCTATTATCACCAAGATGAAAACTAAACAGAGGAATAGTGAAGCTAACAGATACCTGTACAATATTTCACCCAAACACAAAAGTATATACCTTCTCAGCACCTCATGAATCCTTCTCCAAAACTGACCATGTAGTCAACCACAAAGCAAGCCTCAATAGATAAAAGAAAATCAAAATAAGGCCTTGTATTTTATGAGACCACCGTGGATTATAGCTGTATTTCAACAATGGCAGAAATACCAGAAAGTCTACACACTCATGGAAATTGAACAACTCTTTAATTGATATCTGGGTCAGGGAAGAAATAAAGAAAGAAATTAAAGATTTCCTAGAATTCAATGAAAATGAAGGCACAATTTACGGGACACAATGAAAGCAGTGCTAAGAGGAAAGTTCATATAACTACTACCACGATAAAGAAATTAGAAAGCTCTCACACCAGCAATTAAAATGTAGACCTCAAAGCTCTAGGAATAAAAAAGTAAGCACACCAAAAAGGAGTAGAGGGCAAGAATTAATCAAAATCAGGGCTGAACTCAAATAGTTAGAAACAAAGAAAACAATACAAAGACTCAACAAAACCAAGAACTGGTTCTTTGAGAAAATCAACAAGATAGAGAAACCCTTAGTCCAACTAGCCAAAACACAAAAAGCCAGTATCTAAACAAACAAAATCAGTAATGAAATGGGAGACATATCAACTGACACTGAGGAAATTCAAAGAATTGGGTTTTATTTCAAAAGCCCGTACTCCACAAAACTGGAAAATCTTAACAAAATGGATGATTTTCTAGACAGATACAACTAAACTAAGTTAAATCAATATCAGAGAACTCTTTAAATGACCTATAACCCTTAAAACAACAGAAACAATCATTATACGTCTCTCAACCAAAAACGGCCCAGGGCCAGATGGTTTTCGTGCAGAATTCTACAAGATGTTCAAAGAAGAGCTAATGCTAATACTCTTCAAACTATTCCATAAAATAGAAACAGAAGAAATACTGACAAACTATTCTATGAGGCCACAATCACCCTGATATGTACACCATACACAGACTCAGCAAAGAAACAACTTAAAGACCAATTTATCTTATGAACATTAATGCAAAACTACTCCATAAAATACTCACAAACCTGACTCCAGGAACACATCAAAGCCATCATCCATCAAAATCAAGTAGGCTGCATCCCAGGGACTCAAGGATGGTTCAATAAATGAAAATCCATCAACATAGTCCTTCTAGCTCTTGATTGTCATCTTGTCATCTATAACTTTGCTTTTCTCTTTCCTTATTTCTAACTTATTTTGTGGCTTTTATACATTCATATTTATAATTACAAATTAACATACTTATTATTATTATTTTCCTAGTCTCACAAAGTATAGTTTAAAACATAAATGAAGCTATTTCGCTTATGTTTAATTTTTGACTTGTTGCTGCTGTTGCACAATAGTGAAGATCTTTCTGGGACAGAGTCCTCCACAAAGCAACCAGGGAGAAACAATATTATTTCCCTTCTGAAGCTGTTCTCAAACTGAACAACCACATCAAGACTTGATATCTGTCTATTACTTTTATTTATTTCCTTCTGTGTCACTTGTTTCAGTCTGAGAAGCTATTTGTCATAACACACAACACATCATCAGCTCCAGGACTAAATCAACTGTAGAAATTCTTTGATTCCAATAGACCCACAGCTGCTGGAAAGGCTAGAAGTCTTTAGATGGAAGCCACTTGTTCTATAAATATTTACAGCATTTCAAATGCCAAGCTTGAACAGGTTTGATGGACAGGCTGCTTTGAAATGCTCAGAATATGGTAAAGGGAGATTAAGAGAAGGAAGAAATGGATGCTATTGTAAATATTACTCAAGAGATAAATAAGAACATTATTAATTTTTAGTTATTGATCTTTCTACAGCATCTTTTCTGAACTCTTACTGCTTTTTAGATATTTCAAACATGTCAGAGCATCAATAAATAAGGCACAAATTAAATTTGAACTTGTTTTACAACATTTTGTCTCATAATATTATTGGTTTGTCTTATATGTCCTGTGAAACACTGAATAAAAATAGCACTAGGAACTCATATTGATTAACAACTTTAATGAGACTGCTTTCCATACTTAATGAGAAACTCAAATGCAAGTTTTAATTTCTGATAGCCACGTTTATTAAGATAAAGAAATCCTCTTAAGTACTAAATTTGATTTTTTTATATTTTCAATACAAATTTGTTAGATTTAATGAAATGTTTTTTATTACATGAAAACCATATGATTTTTCTATCTAAAACTGTAAAAAAAGTTAAACTGCTACCAGACAGATGCAATAAATTTTAACTTACTGCCATATTTTTTGCTTCACATTTTTATTTGAATAGAATACAGGTATAGTTAAAATTGCAATTTAACTTATAGTTCATGAATAATTCTCAATGCTTATAGATTAAATGATTATCAATCTTCAAAAAATGAAAGGTTGGCTATGTACTAAGTGGAAGATTTGACCATTCCTGTTGCTACAATGACATCTGATTATAACAGTGTAAGTGAATGTATTCCGAATAGCTGCAGAGGACAGGCAATAATGAAAATGCAAGCCAAACTACATCTTATTTTACCACTATAAGAGCCACATGCCACTCTGTGTCTGGGAGTCAAAATATGCTTGTTTTTGTCTGTGTTTTCTAATAATTTTATATGACATACTCTTGTATTAACTCAACTATGGCTTTGTCTGTCTGGACTTATATACCACGGTATACATGTTCCACCCTGGCACTGTGGTATAAGAACTGTCACTTGGGCAGTGGATTGCAGAGATGCTTGACTGTATTCATCCTGCATTGCCACTGCCAGGTGCTGGGATCAAGGGAAACACTGATACACAGCCCAGGGGATAGG
The DNA here is from genome assembly GCF_000001635.26 of Mus musculus. NCBI lineage: Eukaryota > Metazoa > Chordata > Mammalia > Rodentia > Muridae > Mus > Mus musculus. Next base: position 82,032,667 of record NC_000083.6, read on the forward strand.
AAAACGCAACCTAAGATGTGGGGGGCCAAAGTTGGGGTTCTTAGTTTCTCAGGCATCCAGTTGAGCTGGAAACCATGTGGAGTTGGGAACAACAAGTGGGGGATCCACTGGCCTATAATGAGGAACTATAGTCATGTTGTTACAATATTTTCTTAAAATATTCTCACACAAGATCATAAAACCACAGAAGAACATAAACACTGGTCTTATAGCACAATGCAGCCTGGCATATCCTTTTTGTTTTTCAACTTAGCTATTAAGTGTTGTCATTTTTTTTTTTTACTTATCTGCTATAATTCAAGTATTATGTTAAGTACTCTATAAGCACTATATCACTAAAATTTCTTGACTACCTAATGAGGTTAGTATTATTGCAGTTGTACAGTAGGAAAGTTGAGGATAATTCTTGATTGTATTTGGATTGGTGTTTTCAAAATGTTGTCTCAATGCTCTATTAATGGTGGACTGTCACCATTACCAGTGATGGGCTCCTTCCTAGGTGAAGTCTCCTAGTCAGAAACACATTTTTTGAACTTAAAGGTAGAATATGCTAAATGATAAATATATTTATGTAAAAGGAATATGGCTTTCAACAATGACTCAATGCTGGCTGTTTATAGTCATGTGATCAATATGGGTCTATTTGCATGATTTTAGAAAAGTGTACACTTTTCTAGAACCTACAAATTGTTTTAGAAGAATGATCATAGTTAACAAGGCTGCATCTGATTTGCTCAGTCCATCTCTTGCATCTTTCATTGTCATCCACATTTGTAGTACAAATCAGCTTCCATTTTTTCTTGAGTTTTCCCTGTATCTCACCTCTCCCTCGGTCAGAACTCTCAGAGTCAGCTACTCAGTTTTGAGTCATTAAGTAAAGGCCTGTTGATAACCATGTGATCATGAGCACTTTTCATCCAATCAGTAGACATTCTGTGGTTCTCATTGTATATATTTTCAGCTTTGTAGGTAGAGCTCATGGGCTCTGGTGTGAAGATGCTTATGAATAGCATTTATATAAGTGACCTTTTAGCTCTTATAGTATGTTGTGGTATAGACTTATTGAGATATTTTCTCAGCTTCAAAATATCAAAGCAGTTTAAGTTGAAAGATGCTTTTGGAGGATAACTTTATTGTGCAGGCCTCATACAAGGTTACCTTGCATTGCATCATGGGAACAGTACAAGAACAGAACAGCAGGCACCCAGTGCACCTCTTCACAGTATATGAGCTCCAGCAGAATCTTGAAAGACTATGTGGTGTTTGTGAATTAATATCAGGCTTGACTGTTTGTAAATGGTATCATGCCAATCGAGATGTTGTGCCAGTCAGGACTTATGCACCACTCTACACGCAAATCCAAGCAATAAAGCAGGGAGAAAACAGTAAGCTTTCAAATCCATTTCATTCACAAATTTTCAAATGTCAAAAGTAATATCCTATTAAGATATCCCTCATTATCAATTCAAGTAGTGAATCTTCTAGTCCATTCTCATTCTGCATTGGACGTTTGTTTATTAGATCACAGTTTACAGAAGTGTATTAGCAGTATGTATGTAATAAAATTTACATAAAAGCCATATTTCATTTCAATATACAAACAATTAGAATGAGTTCTCTGTTTGGGGTAGTTCTTTTGTTTGTTTGCTTGTTTGTTTGTTTGGACGCTAGAGAATACAGAATGAATAATGTGTGATTTCTGCCTACATGTGGCTGAAATTTATAGTGACAAATGTTTAAAAATGTCAAGTGAAGTAATTTTATAATAAAGATACTCAGTGCAAGATATCCTATACAACCAGGCTTTCCAATTCAAATGGAAGATTTGAGACATATTATTTCTGAACCTGGTTTGTAAATATAATATTAGCTAAATGAGAATATGAGAAAGGATGAATGGAATAAAAATCAGAAAGAAAATTGCAACATCATAAATTTAACTTGTGAGTTCATATTATTTTATAGAAAAATGATGGAAAATTCCTACAAGGAGATAGATATACGTGAAGCTGAGAAGGCAAGCAGTAGCTATGCCATAGAGGGTCATAAATTATAAAACATTCTATTCTAATGTATATAGTAAAAGTTATGGATGAACTAATTTTAGGCTCTTTTGTTCTCTTATAAAGCTTAATTGATAACAATATTGTTGATAATTTAGAAAAGCCATGGATTTGAGTCCAAATAATCAATTAAGATAATCATTATGAAGATGTGTGCTTATTTCTAGTCATGATTTGATAACGTGAATTAACACAAAAGTAAATAATGGTAAGAAAGTATAATAAATTAGATAGACAATAACCACCCAGAGAAATTTATCACTACACACACACACACACGTGTGTGTGTGTGTGTGTGTGTGTGTGTGTGTGTGTGTGTGTGTGTGTGTGTGTGAAAAAGGAGAACACAAAAAAAAATCTATAATTTCTTGGCCCCAGTAATGAAACAAAGTTGGCTTGGAAAGGAAATAATGAATTTAATATTTCACTTGTATTATTTGAGATATCTGTGGAATGCTTGCATAGAGAAGCAGACATATTGATTTGTCTGTCTTAGCAGAAGCTCAAATTTTGTATGTGAATGAAATAACTTAAGAGTTATGTAAAGGGCAGGGCAAGCTTCCAGCTCGACTTTTCCCTCACAGTGCATCAATATTTAACAGAAAAACAAGACCTTGGTTAGAACACTGATGTATACTGTAATAAAAACAGGAGGAATAGAAAGAATGTGGAAGTGGACAGAATCCTAAAAGATATAAGTGATAAAACAGAAGAGAGTGGTAACCACCAGCAATGGAAGGCTCACGAAAACTATGTGTTTATAATGCTGGCAGACCCAGAGCAATCATGGAGGAAGACACAAAGTCTGAGCATAGTATAGACTCACATTGACAGAAATCATTAAGGAGCCTCCCTATGAGTTACAGTCACATGATAAGGCTGGAGTTAGAGTGTAGTTGTTTGTGATGCTACAGAAAAAGAAAGTCATAGTGCAGTAGCCAATCACAGCAACACTTACACCAAGTCAAGGGACATACATAGCAGCAGAGGCATAGATAAAAATTAATAAATTTGTTTTTCATGTTCCATAAATATATTTTAATTCTTCAAGTGTGTACAGGATATGAAATTTAAGAGGTACTAAGTCATTTACCTCTTAAAATCCCTTCTGTTCTAGTGTGAGCCTGAGTACCGGAGGCTTTCCACAGAAATCTCTGGCCAGGCCTGGTTCCAGGCGAGGGTTCTGGCGAAGGGAAGTGAATGTGGGCAGGGAGGGGAAGTCGCTTACCTGCTTCTGTCTTGTCTCTGCCTTGCCTTAATTCCCTGTCACCCCGCACTGAGTCAGGTCCGGCTGGGCCAACAAGGAACCAACTAGCTCATGAGGAGGAGTGTGGGAGAGCCTCAGGAGGCACTTTGAGAGAGGAGATTTCTTCCCAAGTGTTATAGTTCTTAGGACAAAGGCTAGGACGACCGAGTAGTTCTCTAGCACCTTATTCTTCCAGAAAGGACTCCTATATACAGTTTTGAGGATGATTCAGGGTTTGACAGCAGGTACCTCTCATTGGCTTGGACTGAGAATTTGAGGAAACCTTATTTGCATATAGGAGGATGTGGTGCAGCTACTATGTGATTGATGCTGCATACCTCTCTGCAGTGTGGCTGTGGGAGGCTGTGCTAAACAGGAGCCAGGTGCCCAGGAGGCGTGGCCAAAATCCTGCAGTTCCATGCAGGTGGAAATCACCGCCCACCGGTGCTCCGGGGTTCCAGACCTTTGCTCAACTGGGACCAGGCTGTCTGTGCCAGCCCACCACGCCATATTCTAGCACTTAATTTCCCCTCTTAAAAGTTAGCTTTGTTCCCACTTTTTCCTTATGTCTTGGACAGAATTGGTATTTGGATACTTCTGTATTGGTATGCATTCATATATATTTATATTTAACATAGATAATAGCATGTTATGAGAGGATATGAGAAGTGTTCTTTTGAAACAATGAATTCTCAGTATTGTTCTACCTTAGCCTCATGTAGTCACTCTGCCTTTAATAAAAGCTAGATCTTCAGCCAAAACCAATGCTCTAATAATGACATGAAATTGTAGCCAATCGACTTTTTTTTATCATTACAGAATTTAATTATTCCTGTTTTTAAAAACTACATTTGTATTTTTATTACTATCAATGATTAGTCTTTTACTAATGATATTTTTATTATATATCTAATGAGGAAATATTTGCTTAATGGTATGTTCTTAAAGTGTTACACTGAATAACTATACAGAATCCTTAAAATTCTTTGTCTCTAAGCAACGTTTATTGACTGCTTACTAATATCAGCTTTTTATTCTTTCATTATTTACTACTTCATTTAGTATTTCTTGACAATGTTTTGTTTTTGTTTTTGCTCTTGTTTTGGTTTTGGTTTGTTTTTTGGTTTTTGGTTTTTCGAGACAGGGTTTCTCTGAGTAGCTCTGGCTGTCCTGGAACTCACTATGTAGACAAGGCTGGTCTCAAACTCAGAAATTCGCCTGTCTCTGCCTCCCAAGTGTTGGGATTAAAGGCGTGTGCCACCACCGCCCAGCTGACAATGTTATTTTTTATTGTTTCTTTTTATGAAACCGTTTTGCTTTGATATATATATATGCATATATATACATATATATATACATATATAAATATATATACATATATATATACATATATACATATATATTTGAGTTTAAAACAAAACAAACAAACAAAAACCCCAAAGGTTGACTCTATAACTCAAGGTGGCCAGAAACTCACTCTGTCACCTAGCCTGGTCTCAAACTCACAGAAAAAATTCTGTCTCCACCTCAAAAGTTCTAGGATAATATATTTATATTTTAATGTCTGGCTCAGCTACCAATTTTTAAGTGAAACATATAAATGTAAACATTTAAAACAAAATTATACATCTACAAAGTGAATGTTGGCTGAGACATGATAATCAGCAGAGACAGAGGCAATAGTGCATCGCAAGCCAAATGAATAGTGGCTTTTGAGAAGACAAAACAGATTTATAGAGAAATTTTCTTTTGATGTTAGAAAGAATATACCCAAGGTAAAGGTAGAGCAATGAGCCTTGATTAATTAGCAATTAGAGAGACTAATGCTTCGCCTAAACAGTATAAATAATAGTGGAAAAGATAATTATCAAGTTCAGGGGTAAATACCTTCCTATGTAATAGATTGGAATTCTGTGGGTAAATTTTTGCAAGCATATGCACATGCACGCGCGCGCGCGCGCGCGCACAGACACACACACACACACACACACACACACACACACTCACATTTGTGGAAGGAGGGTCACTCCATGTATTGCAAACTGAAGTTCCTCCTGACTCAGCTTCCCAAGTGCTCCATTAGGGATAAACACTACCCCACCTGGATCCTATTTTGTGAATCTTTCAAAATTATAAAATGGTAAAGGTACCAGCATAATGAGAACTTATTAGGAATATTGAGAGTGTTTATATCATGCTATTTTCAAATCTGTCTAAGAACCACTACTGAAAGAAATGACTAATGAAAATAATACATACAAATAGAATGATGTTTCAAAAACTGAACTTATAAATGACACAAATCATACTGAAACAAGTTATTTTAAATCATTTCATTGTTTTTATGATATGTGCACTTATTAACATGTTCAATTGTAAATACTAACAGTGCTCTTAATAACTAATGTTACTTCCAAAATATCAATTATAAATGGTGTTTTTCATATTCAAAAAAGCTTACTAAGTAAAAATGTCTTTAATTCTTTTGATGACATTATAAAGACTCTAAATATTATTATTGGAAAAATATATTTTTTGATTAAATGTTATTGGAATTGAAGATATGATAGTTTTCTTACTCAAAAGTCATACCCTGAATTATATGCATCATTATTTAGTGAGAAGATAGAATATGTTTACTGAATAGTAAGTGTTAACAGATACAGTAACAGTGGCATAATGCTAGTTTTTACAATTTTGTAATTTTCTTTAGTTGTGTTATAGAGATTTATGAAGATACTCAGGCTTTCAAGACTATGATGTGATCTATTTAAATAAACTGCAACAGAGAGTGATTTAATGGGTGCTTGGTTCTAAGTTGGCTAGGCAGATCCTGTTATCAGAAGAAAAGCCATGTATTGGCCAAAGTTTAGTTGTCATAAAGCTAAGTGTCCTCAAAGAAGTTGAAGTAGAACAAGTATCCATCCATTATGTGCTAAGAAACCTTGGATGATTAAACGTTAATGATTTTACATTACTCTTCTGATCTATTCTATCATCATGCTGATAGAAATTGACTGTGACTTCAATGTTATCGAGAATTCATTGATTTGGTCCTTTGAGCATCTTGCAACATTGAGGTATAAAAATCTGCTAGCCGAAAACAGTATGATAAAGTCTATAATCTTCCATATCTAAAAACTATTGACATACACACACACACACACACACACACACACACACACACACACACACACACACATATGAGAAACTCGATGACAAAAGTAAGGTGGAATACACAAAAGAAATATATCTAGTTTTGAAGTATTAGGGCATGGATTGTGGTTTATACTTACTGATCACTTCTCTTTACTCTTTAACACATAGAGAAAGGAAACAAGTCCTGTGTTCTGAAGAGGGACAAGACCAAGAAAATGACTTCCTTTGGGGAATCTGCTTTAAGATGCAAGATGGCGATCCATAATCAACACAACAGACTTCAAGTATAAGCAAGGCAAGGAAGGCGCATGTTAAATACTGTTCTCCCCTATTACCTTTATGAGTATGTAACCGTACAGATGTTTACTACTTAAATAGTTGCAGTGAATTTGAAATTCCCCATGAACCTTATCTTTTGTATGTGTAGAGAAAGTAATTTACATTTTACTTATAAAACCGAATTCCATAAATATGGTATATGTCACACAATGTTTCACATGGCTAATGTTAAAATATGTCAATTTTTAACTGTCTTTTTTTTTCTTGAAACACTGGTTTCATTTTATGCATTTCAAACTTTTTTTGTTTTGTTTTTGTTTTTGTTTTTTGAGACAGAGTTTTTCTGTATAGCCCTGGCTGTCCTGGAACTCACTTTGTAGACCAGGCTGGCCTCGAACTCAGAAATCTTCCTGCCTCTGCTTCCCAAGTGCTGGGATTATAGGTTTGTGCCCCTACTGCCTGGTGCACTTCAAACTCTTATGCAATTAGCACTAATCTCATATACATAGAAGTTATAATTAAGAAGAAAACATTGTAGATGAGACAAAGTTTGGGTTGGATGTATGGAAGCCCCTCCCTGCTAAAAGTCCCACCTGGCAAAAGGAGGTGGCAACTTCTGTCTCCATATCCCTAGCTGGTAGGAATCCCAGAAAGCATGGATCACTCCCTGGTCCCCAGCTAGCCTCAAAGATGCTCTCCACTTATTTCCATTATTGCTCCCAGTCCTCTCCTGCCCTGCCACTACCCACACCTGATCATCATCTCTGTTCCCTGTTGCTAAACTTTCAATCACTAATAAGCTCGTATAAAAGACACATACTCTACATATTTTAATTATAAGTCATATGGCTAGATTGGGCAGATCTAGGGCTATACTAACTTATCTGTAAAGTTACTTACAGTTTCTCCTGGCCATACATACATACTTACAGTTTCTCTAGACGACTACTGCTTCCTCCACCTCATCTTCTCTCTGTCTCTCCTTACCCCTTTACCTGTCACCCTGTATTAAACCTCCAGTCGCACCTTTCTCCTCCACCACCCAATCACAACCTCTAACCATTTATTGACTAGTTAAAATAGGGAGATGCTCTGCTCTTCAGGGGCAACTCCTATTGAGGAACAGGTATTAACATTAGAATACACACAGCAAAAAAACAAACAAAAAAAAACAAAACAAAAAAACAAAACAAAACAAACAAAAAAAAAACAAAACAACAACAACAACAAAAAAAAACAGATACCTTGATTCTAATAGAAGAGAAAGTGAGGAAGAGCCTTGAACACATGGACACAGGGGAAATTTTCCTGAACAGAATAACAATGGATTATGCCCTAAGATCAACAGTTGACAAATGGGACCTCATAAAATTACAAAGCTTTTGTAAGGCAAACAAAACTGTCAATAGGACAAAATGACAACCCACAGATTGGGAAAAGATCTCTACCAATCATACATTTGACAGTGGGCTAATATATATATGATAACACCTAAAGAAGTTAGAATACAGAGAATGAAATAACCCTATTAAAATGGGGTACAGAGCTAAACAAAGAATTCTCAACTGAGGAATATTGAATGGCAGAGAAGCACTTAAAGAATTGTCCAACATCCTTAGTCATCAGGGAAATGCAAATCAAAACAACCCTGAGATTCCACCTCACACCAGTCAGAATGGCTAAGATCAAAAACTCAGGTGACAGCAGAAACTGGTGAGGATGTGGAGAAAGAGGGGCACTCCTCCATTGCTGGTGGAATTGCAAGCTGGGACAACCCCTCTGGAAATCAGTCTGATGGTTCCTCAGAAAAGTGGAACTAGTTCTACCTGAATACTCAGCTATACCACTACTGAGCATATATCCAAAAGATCCTCCAACATTTAATAAGGAGACATGCTCCACCATGTTTATAGCAGCCTTATTTATAATAGCCCGAAGCTAGAAACAACCCAGATGTCCCTCAACCGAAGAATGGATACAGAAAATATAGTACATTGACACAATGGAGCACTAATCTGCTATTAAAAACAATGATGTCATGAAATTATCAGGCAGGTGGATGGAACTAGAAATTATAATCCTGAGTGAGGTAACCCAGACTCAAAAGAACACACATGGTATGTACTCACTGATAATTGGATATTAGGCCCAAAACTCGCAATGCCCGTGATACAACCCACAGAACATATAGAGCTTAGGAGGAAGGAAGACTAGGGTGTGGATGCTTCAGTCATACCTTGAGGGGGGAACAGGATGATTGTGGGAGGTGAAGGGAGGGGGAACCTGGGACGGAGAGAAGGGGAAGAGGAAATAAGGAGGGGGTAGTATCTGGTACTGGAGAGGTCAGAGAATTGAGGAAAATATATAGCAAAGGTGGATAAGGAACTGGGGGTAGACACTGGGGAGTCCCAGATGCCAGGCAAATGAGAGGCTCCCAGGACCCAACGGGGAAGATTTTAGCAGAGAAGGGGAGATAGAACCTGTGGAGACCACCTCTAGTAGATAGGCATGGCCTCTAGTTTGGGGATGGGGCCACACATCCATATAAGAGTTTTAACCCAGAAATGTTTCTGTCCAAAGGAAGAACAGGGACAGCAACTGGAGCAGAGACTGAAGCAAGGGCCATCCGAGGACTGCCCAAACTGGGGATACATCCTGTCTACAGATATCAAACCAGACACTGTTACCGTTGCCAAGAGGCACTTGCTGACAGGTATCTCGTATGGCGGCTCTTTGGAAGGTTCAGGCAGCAACTAACCAATACAGATGTGGATGCTTGGAGCCAACCACCAGACTGATTTCAGGGACCCTGGTGGGGCAGCTGGCAGAAGGACTGAGGAGATGAGAGGGATTGCAACCTCTTAGAAAGAACAATATCAGCTGGCTGGATCATCCAGGGCTCTCAGGGAGTGTACAGAGAGGGATCCATGGCTCCAAATACACAGTAGCAGAAAATGACCTTTTCTGACATCAGTGAGAAGGGAGGCCTTTATCCCGTGGAGGTTTGATGACCCAGCATAGGGATATGCTGGAGGTATGGGGCAGGGGAGCGTGGGTGGGGGAGTGCCCTCATAGAGGCAAAGGGGAGGTAGGAGAGGGAGGTTGTGGGATGTGGGGCTTGTGGAGGGGCAACCTGGGAGTGGGGTATCATTTGAGATGTAAATGGATGGAATGATTAATTTTTAAAAAAAGGATAAAAAGAATACAGATAGCATCAGGACAACCCACTACAGTTCTCCTTGTCACTCCTTCACCCATCCAGTTCCCTCTCTCCATCTACCTCTGATGACTATTTCTCATTCTGAGTGAGATTCACACATCCTCCCTTGGGTCTTTTTTGTTACTTAGCTTCTTTGGGTCTGTGGATTATAGCATAGGTATCCTGTACTTTATGATGTATAAGTGAGTAAATACCATGCAGGCCTTTCTGGGTCTAAGTTACCTCTCTGTGGATGATATTTTCTGGTTCTATTTTCTAGTTGCCTGCAGATTTCAAGCTGTCCTTGTCTTTGCTTGCTGAATAGTATTCCATTGTATAGAAACACCACATTTTTTTTAATACATTCTTCAATTGAGGGACACCTAGGTTGTTTCCAGTATCTTGCTATTACAAATAAAGCTGCTATGAACATACTTAAGCGAAGGTCCTTGTGGTATAGTGGATCATCTACAAATGCACAAGGATCAAAATGGAGCAGAGACTGAGAGAATTGGACTTAGTAACTGGCCTAACTTGAGACCCATCCCAAGTGAGAGAGCCAACTTTTGACACTATTAATAACACTCTTCTATGCTTGCAGACAAGAATCTAGCATGACTGTCTCCTGAGAGCCTTCATCTAGTAGCAGATGGAAACAGATGCAGAGACCCTCATGCAAGCATCAGGCAGAGGTCAGGGAGTCTTGTGAAAGAATTGGGGATAGAATTAAGTGGGTAGGAGGTGTCAAGGAAACCCCAAGAAGTCCTACAGAGTCAGCTAACCTGGGCCTGTGGGGGCTCACAGACACTAAACAACTAACCAAAGAGCAAGCAGGGGCTGGACCTAGGCCCTCTTCACAGTTGCAGCAGATTTGCAACTTTGTCTTCATGTTGGTGCCCTAAAAATAAGAGTGGGAGCTGACCCTGACTCTGTTGCTTGCTGTTTGATCCCCTCTCCTAACTGAACTGACTCAATGGGAGAGGATGTACTTAGTCCTCCTGGGACTTGGTGTTCCAGGGTGGTGTGGTACCCAAGGTGGGGATTCTCCTCTGAGCAGAAGGGGAGAGGGTAATTGGGGAAGGGATTTGTAAGGGTGGGACAGAGAGGAAGGAGGGGGCCTGTGATTGGGATATGAAGTGAATATATAGATTAATCAAAAAGAAGAAATAAACGTTAGAATGGCAATTGGGTGAACAATCATTCAGGACTGGGTAAATAGAGAAATATTAAAATATTAGTGTGCAATGAGTAAAGGGGTGGATGGTAGAAGTACCTCTCTCTGTCTCTGTCTCTGTCTCTGTCTCTGTCTCTCTCTCTCTCTCTCTCTCTCTCTCTCTCTGTCTCCCCCCTCTCTCTCTTCATCATATCTATAATACATATTATGTATATATAATGAAAAACAGTATGTATGATCATCAAAATTTTAAAATAGTACTAACATAGATTACCTATTAGACATGTACCCAAAGGAAATGCAATCAGTCTGCCTGAGTCATCTTCATTCTATGTTACTGTGGCACAGACACAAATTGAACACTATTCAACCATTTAAAGTGAAGTCCTGACATTTGTGACATAAGATGGAGTTGGAGGTCACAATGTTAAGTGATGCGAGTAAGGGTAGAAAGACATTATTTTCTTGTGGAAAGAAATTCAGGGGTAGACAAGAAAACATGTTGTTCCCATTTGCCTTGAGCGTAGAATTTGGTACCCAAATCTAAGGATCACAGAGAACAGGAAATGGTGAATAGAGTTTCATTGATCGGTATCTAGTAATTGTTGGACAGCTGTAAGAGTTCTTTCATGGCATTGTGTAGTAGAGAAACTACAGATAATGTACCACATATTTCATAAAAGTATCATTACAGTGAGATTATACAGAAATTATTTTAAAGGCTATTCATTTATACACAATCACTTAATTTGTTACGACCTTTATTATATTTATGTACTATTGCAATCGCCATGTTAAACTGCTTACCTTCTGCATTCCATTCTACTGTATTCATTAAAAATAAAATTGAACTAGGGCTAATTGTCTGTATAATTCGCTATAAATCCTAATCATCTTAATTTTCAACATGCTTCAACAGAGATGAAATTTGGGCCAAGGCATTGTTTCAGTGATGATTGCTAACTCTTTCAGAAAAGGAAGTCATTTGCATCAAGGATCATGAGAGAGTCAGTCTAGAGACTTGAACCTCTTTAATATACTGGTTATAGGGCGCAACAATTTAAGAGATTTTTAATTAGATTATTAAACTAAATGAATTAAAACTTTTCAACACATATCAATCTGTGTTTCCTGTCTGAATGTTAGTAACTTGAAGAAAAATGTAATTACAAAAATTAGTGTTAAAATTATCACTTTATGCATTTGACAATAAAATGCTAGGTTGTCCTACTAAAATTTTCCAGCAGCTGACTGAGACAGACGTCGATACTGACACCTAACCATTGGACTGCTATGGTTGAATTAGGGGAAGGATTGAAGAAGCTGAAGGAGAGAGCAACCCCATAGGAAGTCCAGCAGTCTAAACTAACCCAGACTCCAGGGAGCTCCCAGAGACTGAGTCACCAATCAGCATACACCGGCAGTCCCAGGTCCCTGGCATATAATAGATATATACCTGGTCTGACCTCAGTGGGAGAAGATTAACTTGAGAGACTTGAGGCCCCTGGGAATGGGGAGGACCTAGGGAGAAGCACCATCTCAGAGGCAACGTGGAAGAGCAATGGGATGAGGAACTGTGGGGGGAGGTACTGGGAGGGGAGGCAATGACAGGAAATGTAAATAAATAAAATAATTAAAATAAAAAAAATTGCCACAAGCCTTCCAAATAAATGATAATGTAGAAATTTATCCTTAGATGTATTACATTGAGGACTTTAATGTTGACACATTCTTAAATACATAACTACACAAACATTTCATATATTTACAGCCTGATTATGTGGTCTTCTAAGTGTCATTTCTTATAACTTAATTAAATTGAACTACATTCTCACTTCATTCTCCTTCTCTTATCTACAAACTGTTTTATATAATATAATTTACATAAAATATACATACACACCATAAACTATTTAATCCAGAAATCAAGCCTAGGTCTTCAGCCTTTTCATTATATTTCTTAAGTTCTACTATCTTAGCTGATGTTTGTCTATTATCTTATGCGGGAGATGCTTGTTTCTCCTAAACTTACATATGTCAGATCCCAGCATGATATCATTTGGAGAGTGAATACTTTGTAGATAATTAGATCTTGACAACTCAGTTGGTGAATAGAATTAGCTCCTAACCCTTTATCATTATCTTGTGAGGGCACCATGTAAGTCTATGTGCAATGTAAGTCTATGTGCAATGTAAGTCTATGGGCAAACCAGACATGGGTCTCATCAGAGATCCACTTATTATAACTTTCCCTGTGAAGGAATTAGTCAACTACTTTCTATACGAGATGAAAGAAACCTCACTTCTGGTGTCTTTTTTTTAAAAAAACGGTTCTCCAGGATTCCTCCCCTGTCTCTCTTCTCACCTAACACTATTTTCCTTTTCCATCAGTGAATCTACACCATTCACACTGAAACTACCTTACATTTGAAGAATGGAGCTAAGACATCAAGGGTTGTGGATTCTTATAATTTTGTGTTGCTTTGCTACATCTAAAAAAACTTTAAATTTCTCTTATCACATAAATGTTCAGTTAATCCTGAGATAGTTACCTCAATATAATACCTTGGGAGGTTGTCACACACCAGTTTTTTGTTTGTTTGTTTTGTTTGTTTGTTTGTTTGTTTAAATCGGGTGAAATTCTCCCTATAGTTCAGCCATATGCTACTTGCTATACTAACTCTAGTTGACTCCTACAACCCAGATGGAATGTGCAGTACACTAAGAGTACATCTCCTTGTCATTGTTGTGTTCCTGGATCCTTGTACAGCTTTAACTCAAAAGATAAAATTCTTCATGAGATAGAATTTGTGAGAATGTTCCAGACTCAGTAAGATTCCTAGCCCATAGGTCCCTCTTGCTGTCAGCCTTGACCTCTGAGTATGTGGTTTGTGGGTGTGTTGTGGATATTCCCTGACTAGCAAGCTGCAAAATTTTTACCCATCATGTGTCTCTCCAAAATACCAAAGAGGTGCTCATCAACAAAAAGATCTTAGATTAACATTATGTTAGAAATCAATGTACCATATTCAATAGCACTTCAAATACCCCCGACATGGAAATCCTTAAAATGAAATTAATGAATGTATTTTACATGAAAGTAAAATTGGAAACACTAGAAACACATCAGAGAACATATGAGAATACCAAAGGCTCCTCATTATGGGGAGAAAATTATAATCAGCCTTTAAATTTTAAATACCTAGGCAAATGAGAGATCTGTTATGTATTACACTATAGTATTTAATACTGTAAACATGTGATTGACTTTAAGAACAAAATTGAAAATATTTGCATTTATGAATGTTCAGATCTTAATCTAAATAAATTCAAAACAATTCTTTGAGTGTTTCTTTAAAAGGCAATTTACACATGGATTGGGAATACAGAGATTTATTAAAAGATAAGGGACTCTCAAAAATCTGAAAGAAAAAAATGTTTCCTCAAGAGATATCAAGAATTATAAAGCCAAAGTAATTAAGACAAAGTACAATGGGGACACATTTAAATAAACTAACAGCACACATTAGAGACTTTAAGCATAGACTGTAGGTTAATTGAAAAAGGGATCTTAAATAAATGATGCTGGGACTATCTGATATGAAAATTAAAAAAAGAAAGAGATTACACTATAGCACCACCCTACTTTCAAAGGATAATTCCTACCCGTAATATATATGTGTAAAACACTGGAAAGCAATGTAACATTCTGAAGCATTATATGTCAATATATCTTTATGACATAGTAGTAAGAAAGGTCTTGAATTACAGCTGAGCAAATTACAAACAAGCAAACAACATTGACAGAACTACTAAGTATCTAAGACTACTTGGACATCACAATTTGGCCTTGTAGGGTTTAAAAGATAATAGAACATAAAATTGGTAGGGAAGTGGGGTGGATCTGAGAAGAGTGGAAAGGAGAGAATTTGATCAAAAACTATGTTATGAAACTCACAGAGAATAAAAACAAAGTGCCTTTATTTACACATGGAAATTCATATAAATGTTTTCATAAAGGCCATGTATCAAGAAACCATACTGGTTAGGTTTCTCAGCAAAGAGATCACAAAGTGGCTAGCCACTTTCATTGTTGATCCTCAAATATCTGTGTTGATTTCCAAAAAAAAAAAAGTATTTGCTCACTTTATAGTCTAGTGTTTGAAGCACAAATGATTCTTCCAATGCTAAGTGAAAGTAGATTACAACCTTCCACCTGAGTGCTTCCTTTTCAAGTGTATTTTAGAATTACCAATCCCCTCTACGTTGAGGTTCGGAATCCATATGCATCGTGAATCTTGGTTCACATCCAAAACATTATTTCCACGTACACATCATCTTGATTGTGTTTTGTGTCATAATTTTTAGGGTTTCTGGTGTTGTATGTTTTCTTTAACTTATGATCATTTTGTGTTGATTTAATGGGGGTGTGAGGTCTGTACCTAGACTTATTTTATTTTCACACCGTCATTGAAAGTGTATTTTTCCTTTTTCTTTATTTTAAAATATTTTTCTCATAATATTGCCTTTGCTACTTTATTAAAGACCAGTTGACTATATTTATATGGGCCTATTCTGACTCCATGTTCTGTTCTATTAGATTGATCCTCAGTATTTTTTGATAAAATACTTTGAATTGCTTGCTTCATTATTACAGTAATTCTTGAGCTCAGGGAGTATCAGACTGGACTTTGTTCATCTTCAGAATTAGGTTGAATACTGAACTTTTAGTCTTTTCATATACATTTCACAGTGACCCTGAATCCTTTTTCTTTTAAATTTGCAATTTTGATGACATTTTGAAGTGAAAGTTTCTGTTTGTGACGTGTGACAATGACTCAGAGGGTGTTTTCCTGAGGAAAGACCTGTAGGAGGAGTGTGACATTTGGAGAGATTATAGTAGGACACAACTAACAGTGATAGGATGCTTGCATAGTTAGCTGTGCAGTCTTACCGTGGTCTCGAGGTTTCCTGATCAAGACTTCTTTTTTTTTTTATTAGATATTTTCTTAATTTATATTTCAAATACTATCCGGAAATTTCCCTATACCCTCCCCACACCCTGCTCCTCAACTCACCCACTCCTGCTTCCTGGCCCTGACATTCCCCTGTACTGGGGCATATAATATTCACAAGACCAAGAGGCTCTCCTCCCAATAATGGCTGACTAGGCAATTTTCTGCTACATATGCAGCTAGAGACATGAGTCTGGGGGGTACTGGTTAGTTCAGATTGTTGTTCCTCCTATATGGTTGCAGACCCCTTCAGCTCCTTGGATACTTTCTCTAGCTCCTCCATTGGGGGTCATGTGTTCCATCCTATAGATGACTGTGAGCATCCTCTTCTGTATTTGCCAGGAACTGGCATAGCCTCACAAGAGAAGACTATATCAGGTCCTGTCAGCAAAATCTTGCTGACATATGCAATAGAGTCTGGGTTTGGTGACTGTTTATAGGATGGATCCCTGGGTGGGGCAGTCTCTGGATGGTTCTTCCTTCCATCTCAGATCCAAACTTTGTCTCTGTTACTCCTCCCATGGGTATTTTGTTCCCCATTCTAAGGAGGAACGAAGTATCTACACTTTGGTCTTCCTTTTTCTTGAATTTCATGTGTTTTGCAAATTGTATCTTGGGTATTCTAAGTTTCTGGGCTAATATCCACTTATCATGAGTGCATATCATGTGAGTTCTTTTGTGATTGGGTTACCTCACTCTGGATGATACCCTCCAGATCCATCCATTTGCCTAAGAATTTCATAAATTTATTGTTTTTAATAGCTCCATAGTGTAAAGTTTCCACATTTTCTGTATCCATTCGTCTGTTGAGGGACATCTGAGTTCTTTCCAGCTTCTGGCTATTATAAATAAGCCTGCTATGAACATAGTGAAGCATGTGTCCTTATTACAAGTTGAAACATCGTCTGGGTATATGCCCAGGAGAGGTATTGCTGGATCCTCCGGTAGTACTATGCCCAATTTTCTGAGGAACCATCAGACTGATTTTCAGAGTGGTTGTACCAGTTTGCAATCCCACCAGCAATGGAGGAGAGTTCCTCTTTCTCCACATCCTTGCCAGCATCTGCTGTCACCTGAATTTTTGATCTTAGCCATTCTGACTGGTGTGAGGTGGAATCTCAGGGTTGTTTTGATTTGCATTTTCCTGATGATTAAGGATGTTGAACATATTTTCACGTGCTTCTCAGCCATTCGATATTCCTCAGTTGACAATTCTTTGTTTAGCTTTGTGCCCCATTTTTTAATGGGGTTATTTGAATTTCTGGAGTCCAGCTTCTTGAGCTCTTTGCATATGTTGGATATTAGTCCCCTATCAGATTTAGGATTGGTAAGATCATTTCCCAAACTGTTGGTGGCCTTTTTTCTTATTGATAGTATCTTTTGCCTTACAGAAGCTTTGCAATTTTATGAGGTCCCATTTGTCAATTCTAGATCTTACAGCACAAGCCATTGCTGTTCTGTTCAGGAATTTTTCCCCTGTGCCTATATCTTCGAGGGTTTCCCCCACTTTCTCCTCTATAAGTTTTAGTGTCTCTGGTGTTATGTGGAGTTCCTTGATCCACTTAGACCTGAGCTTTGTACAAGGAGATAAGAATGGATCAATTCCCATTCTTCTACATGCTAACTGCTAGTTGAAAATGCTGCCTTTTTCCACTGGATGGTTTTAGCTCCTTTGTCAAAGATCAATGACCATAAGTGTGTGGGTTCATTTCTGGGTCTTCAATTCAATTCCACTGATCAATCTATCTGTCATTGTACCAGTACCATGCAGTTTTTATCACAATTGCTCTGAAGTACAGCTTGAGGTCAGGCATGGTGATTTCCCCCAGAGGTTCTTTTATTGTTGAGAATAGTTTTTGCTATCCTAGGGTTTTTTTGTTATTCCAGATGAATTTGCCAATTGCCCATTCTAATTCATTGAAGATTTGAGTTAGAATTTTGATGGGGATTGCATTGAATCAGTAAATTACTTTCGGCAAGATAGCCATTTTTACTATCTTAATCCTGCCAATCCATGACCATGGGCTGTCTTTCCATCTCTGAGATCTTCTTTGATTTCTTTCTTCAGAGACTTGAAGTTCTTATACACTGATCTTCACTTCTTTGAGAGAGGCATGGCAGAGAACTTCTCCTGGCATCCTGGTTTGTTCTGGTCACTCCTGCAAACTTGCACCAATTTGGTGGAAGCCTGGCAGTTTCTGCTGAGTATCACCACTGATGCTGATTCATGTCTAGTATTCTGACACAGCTGAACTTGACTGCTGGTGTCCTGAAATGTGGAAATTGGAATTTCCCCCAAAGAACTACTGCTAAACATGTCTACATTCCCTTGTCCTATTTATCATTTTTCCCCTACCTTTGAATGGTGGGCTAGAAGATGGATCAAAACTGCCTCTGGATGACCTTTCCTTCACTCTCTCCTCCACAGTTTGTCTCTGAATATCCTCCTATGATTATTTTGTTCCCCCTTCTAAGAAGTACTGAAGAATCCACACTTTGGCCTTCCTTCTTCTTGAGCTTCATGTGGTTTGTGAATTGTATCTTTGGTATTCCGACCTTTGGGGCTAATATCCACTAATCAGTGAGTGCATACCATGTGTGTTCTTTTGTGTGTGGGTTACCTCACCAGAGATGATATTTTCTAGTTCCATCCATTTACCTAGGAATTTCATGAAGTCATTGATTTTAATAACTGAGTAGTATTCCATGTGTAAATGTACCACATTTTCTGTATCCATTCCTCTATTGAAGGACATCTGGGTTTTTTTCCAGCTGCTGCTACTATAAATAAGGCTGCTATGAACAGAGTGGAGCATGTGTCTTTGTTATATATTAGAGCATCTTTTGGGAATACAGGAGTAGTATAACTGGCTCCTCAGGTTGGACTATGTCCAATATTCTGAGGAACCATCAGACTTATTTTCAAAGTGGTTATCCCAGATTGCAATCCCACCAGCAATGGAGGAGTACTCCTCTTTCTCCATATCCTCACCAGCTACTGCTGTCACCTGAGTTTTTTTATCTTATCCATTTTGACTGGAATGAGGTGGAATCTCAGGGTTACTTTGATTTACACTTCCCTGATGACTAAGGATGTTGGACAATGCTTTAAGTGCTTCTCTGTCATTCAACATTCCTCAGTTGAGAATTCTTTGATTACCTCTGTACCCTATTTTTTAATCCAGTTATTTGATTCTCTAGAGTCTATCTTCTTCAGTTTTTTGTATAGATATATTGTTAAAGATCTTTTTTCCATCTGTGGGCTGCCATTTTGTCCTATTGACAGTGCTCTTCTCCTTACAGAAGTTTTGCAATTTTGTGAGGTATCATTTATCTATTGTTGATCTTAGAGCATAAGCCATTGGTGGTCTTTTCAGAAAATTTTCTCCTATGACCATGTGCTCGAGGCTCTTCTATTAATTTCAGTGTATCTGGTTTTATGTGGAGGTCCTTTATTCATTTGGACTTGAGCTTTGTACAAGGAGATAAGAAATGGATCGATTTACTTTCTTCTACATGCTGACCTCTAGTAGAACCACCACCATTTGTTGAAAATTCTGTCTTTTTTCCATTGGATGATTTTAGCACCTTTCTCAAAGATGAAGTAACCATTGGTGTGTGGGTTATTTTCTGGATCTTCAATTCTATTCCATTGATCTACCTCCCTTTCTCTGTATCAATACTATACAGTTTTTAATCACTATTGCTCTGTAATACAGCTTGAAGTCAGGGTTGGTGTTTCTCCCAAGAAGTTCTTTTATTGTAGAGAATAGTTTTTGCTATCCTGGGTGTTTGGTTATGCCAAGTGAATTTGCAAATTGCTCTTTCTAACTCTACGAAGAATTTAGCTGTAATTTTGTTGGGGATTGCATTGAATCTATAAATTGCTTTCAGCAAGATGACCATATTTACTAAATTCATCCTGCCAATCCATGAGCATGGGTGATTTTTCCATCTTCTGAGATCTTCTTCAATATATTTCTTCAGAGCCTTGGAGTTCTTGTCTTACAGATCTTTCACTTGCTTGGTTAGTGTTCTTATTTTTGACTATTGGGAAGGGTGTCATTTCCGTAATTTCTTTCTCAACCTGTTTATTCTTTGAATAGAGGAACACTACTGATTTGTTTTGAGTTAATTTTGTATCCAGCCACTTTGCTGAAGTCATTTATCCAGTTTTAGGAGTTCTTTGGTGAAATTTGGGGGGGTCACTTACCTATAATATCATATCATCTGCAAAGAGTGATAGTTTGACTTCTTCCTTTCCAATTTGTATCCCTTTGACCTCCTTTTGTTGTCTAGCTGCTCTGATATGTCTTCAAGTACTATATTGAATATATAGGGAGTGAGTGGGCAGTCTTGTCTAGTCCCTGATTGCTTTAAGTTTCTCCCAACTTAGTTTGATATTGCCTACTTTTTTGCTGTATATTTTACTATATTTAGGTACAGGTCTTGAATTCCTGATCTTTCTAAGACTTTTACCATGAAGAAGTGTTGAATTTTGTCAAATGCTTTCTCAGCATCTAATGAAATGCTCATATGATTTTTTTTTTCTTTTTGTTTCTTTATGTAGTGGATTACAATGGTGGGTTTCTGTATATTGAACCATCCCTCCATCACTGGGATGAAGCCTACCTGATCATGATGGTTGGTAGTTTTGATGTCTTCCTGGATTCTATTTGCAAGAATTTTATTGAGTATTTTTGCATTGGTATTCATAAGGGAAATTGGTCTGAAGTTCTCTTTCTTTGTTGGGCCTTTGTGCAGTTTAGGTATCAGAGTAATTGTGGCTGTTCTTCTTTCTGAATTATTCAGGATGGTTTCTGGCATCTATTTACCAATTTATCTCTACCTTTCTTTGGAAGGCAGTAGCTTAACAATAAGAGTTTCATCTCTTCTCTGAGATGGATAAAGTTCTGTGCTGCTAGATACTTCATTTTTCTATAAATAATATCTTAGGAAGGATGATCACTACAATGAGTGGTGGAATGCAAGACAGCTTGCGTGCAAGCAGACTGCTCACTTTTAAGGACTATTGCTAGGTGGCATCATCTCCCTTATGCATGCCTGAAAACATTTACAATAATGGAGGGCTATCATGGTGTCTGCTGGACTTGATTCTGTCAACCAGGTACTGTTATCATTTCCTAGAGTGGTAGCTAAGGAATCCCCAAGAAAACACTGAAAGACAAGGCACTGAAAGGAAGGACTCTTCCAACTTCCAAGCACCACAGAAATTTTGTTCCATTCTCTGAGTCACCATGAAGCTTTCCAGTCTTTCTTCCTGGCCACTGTCAATTTTCCATTTCAGTTCTCCTGGGTCTTGCCTGTTCCTCAGCCTTCAATTCGGTGAGTAGAAGGAAGGAAGAGCATGGTCTTATCTGGAAAGGATGTAGGAAACCGAGTTTGCTTACTATTTCTTGAGGTCCCTGGGCCATCTTGGAGGTTTAGCATGTGTATAAATTCTCTCTGCCTACAATGGGAGAAAAAAAAGTAGAATTATTATGAAAATTATAATTGTAAGAGTAAATACTTTGATGTGATTCTGAATCTGCCAAATATATAAGGTTTATATTTATTGTAGAGGGGATTTCACATTTAAATTTAATTTTACTGGTAATATGAGGATATGTTAGTACATGCCAAGTGGTTTTGGTTACTAGCTCTCTTTGTGATGAAAACATTTCCACCAGAGTTATTTAAAAAAATCTTAAAATTATTTTTTTAATGTGAAAGCCAAACCTTGCTCACCTCTCTATTTTTCTGGAGCCAGTGTTTTTATTCCCTGATTTTTTTTCTTCATTTTCAGACTTTCCAGAGCATATTAAGTAATTCTCAATGGATTTTAACTCCAGCTATTCTTTCCAACATCCAAAAGTGGATTTTAAAATATTTTTTCCTTGCTGGCTACAAAAATCAGAATCTGTTGAAAGACTATTTGGTTCAATTTATTATTTAGTAACATAGGAAATCCTGTGCATATTTACTACAATGTCATTTAACAAGAGAGGGTCTAGTAAATGAGGAAAGGTCTACTGGAGATATGATTAACATCTTATAAACAGATTTTTTGCCTATTCCCTTCATAGCAGTGTTCCCCATGGTACAGAGAAAGTTTTGAACTGATGTGACTAGGGTAGAACAGTTGCTTAAACAAGAGCAAGAAAGGTTCATTTTCAGAGAATTTTAGGCTAGTTGTTTTACTTTTTACAGATATAAACCTTAACAAGTGCTGAGTGCAAACCACTCAGCCATCTCTCCAGACCTATTGTCTGCTTTGGAAATGAGGAAACCAATGCCTAAAGGGAAAGCAAGACATAAGGAATTCCAGTAACTGACTAAATACATTGTCTCTCAAAGGTGAAAGTAGTGATTGCCATATGAGGTGCGTGGTCCCAAAACCCACAAACCAAACTTGCAGTTAAAGTGTGTGATATGTAACATAAAGATGCTCATATGTCACAGTACTTCATGGGGTGAAAGGAATTACTAAATCACCAAAGAAACCTATCGACTGATATTTACCCATCTGAGCATTGACCACTCAAAGTCAGCCTTAAAGTTGCAGTCTGCATAAACATTTCTACAGAAGTTGCATAACATATACATATATGTATTATGATAAAATCAATTTGCACAGGATTGTATCAAAAATATTCTCTATATTTGTGTATATGAGTGTGAGTTTAGATATGTGTGTTCATGTATGTACAGATAGGTAAACACCTTTGTATGTAGAGATCAGAGATTAACCCTTTTGCTGCTCTTCAAGAGTAGTCTATCTTAAAGCAACTGGGTCTCTTATGGGGACCTTTGGCTGTAAATTAGGCTAAGCTTGCTGTTGGCCTGTCTGCTGCCCCATTGTTGGTTTATACATATTATTTCGAACCTGGCATTTCACTTGGGTACCAAGGTCAAAATCAGATCTTTGTGCTTGCCTGACAGGCAGGTACTTGAGTTTTCCATTTGAGTTGTCCCTGTCACTCACTATACACACTCTTTTTTCCTTATCTCATTCCTAATGTCTTAGGTACATTACTATTGTTCTGAGAAGACACCATGAAGAAATTATAGAAGAAAGAGTATATTGGGGTTTACAGTTTCAGAGGATGAGTCTATGGCCACCATCGTATGGAACATGGCAGCAGAAAGGCTAGCATGGCACTGGAGCAGTAGCTGAGAGCTTACATCTGACCCACAAGCAGGACAGAGGTTTGGGTGTCCTATCTGGGCTAATTGCGAATGGTCTGAGCTTTTGAAACATCAAATCTCAAACCCATTAACTAACATACCTCTTCCAACAAGGCCTTGCATTCTAATCCATTCCAGTGCATTCCATCTTCTGATGACCAAACATTCAAATATATGAACCTATGGGAGGCCATTCTCATTCAAACCACCACACCTAGATTCTCTTTCTTTATGTCTAGGCATTAGAAAAAAATCTGTTCTGATATGTTAAGAAGATTTTGGTATATCTAAACTCTTTTCATTTTCTATAAATTCCAACCTCATTTTACTGAGAATGTAGTCAATTCTGAAGGTCCCAGCATAATATATGCATAGTTGATACAGGAAACTAGAATAAAAGAACCCTGATCCAAAATGCACCATTATCTTAGAAGGGGAAAACATCGACTTACCTCAATTATTACTTCCACATTCTGTAAAGCAGGATATCAATGATGTAACCAGCCTAATAATATCCCTGTCAGAAATTGATTAAACAGAAAGGTATTTTTCAGTTTCCTCTATAAAAATCAAGAGAAAGGCAGACAGTGAACTCTCTAAAAGAATCATAGAAAGCAGTTCAGGAGTTAAACATGCATTTGAAACCTGATAGTTCAAATGTTGGGTCCATCATTTCATTTCTTCTGCTTTCTCTCAGTCTAAGTTCAGCACATCTGCTAAGAGCAGTGAGGTACAAAGAAATCCAAGGGTTCCCCTAGGTTCTGGCTTGAGAAGCTAGTACCTGTGGACCTAACACTCTTGGGGACTCTAAGTATATGCTGGGCTTTCTTCCTAATTTTATCATTCTGTCTCATCCAATAAATCCAATAATATTGATGAGGCAGTAGAAATTCGGTCTCAAGGAATCAAAACACTGGGAATGGGGAGCCTTTCTTTTTGTTCCACAAATCCTTGATTCCATGAAAATCAAATGTACTCATTATTTATGTCTGTCTTTATCTTCTTGACACTTAATTCCAGTCATTGGAATAAGGTACAGAAATCCAGCCAAGAATGTGGCAATGGATACTCCTGCCTCTGTAGCATAGGAAAAGTAAAGGGAATGCTAGGGAGTAAAACACACTGAGTGGGAGTCATGGAGAGAAATGGAGGGAATCAAACAAGTGCATGTTGAACCTGCTCCAATATGCATTATATCCCTTCCTCATGTCAACAGCAATGAGAACTAAGTCAACAAACCACCTGCTAATCAGTGTAGATGTTAATAAGACCCTAGATTCCCATAACAAGCTATTCAAAATATCCAATTACAATTTTAAAATGCATTAGCATATGAACATTAGGAGAATCTCAACTTACATGGGGATGCTTTGGACTCATCCATGAGTCCTTCAAGGCTATAAAACAAAATGATGAAAACATTGTAAACACCTTAAAAAATCAAAAGATAAATATTTAAAAATCAGCAAAATGGAAGTTGTTAAGTAGGACCAAACATGATATTTAGAAGTAAAAGAGAAATAACTACACTAAACTTGAAGTGCATAGGCACAAGAACAGGAGCAATAATAGGGTCAGTAAGTGAACTTGAAGCTAGCTCTCTATTAGGGGAACTTACTCAATCTGACAAAACATAGTGATAAAAATTTAAAAATCAAACCTCTTTTAGTTCCTTGTGATGGGGACTTGGAAAATAAAACCGAGCTTTCTTCATGTTTTAAGAGACTAAGTTATGGATTTGGGAGGCTTATATAGTTCCTGTATAATTTTGTTTATGTGTCCTATCTGCTCTAGTGACCTTTTTTTGACATTTTCACTGATGTAAAAGACCTTATCCACACACAATGTTCTTGTTTATTTATAAACATCTTTGGCTTATGTCTCTACCTTTCGCTCACAGTCCTGGCTTCCCTAACTATGTTCAGAGCCTTTGGCTTTATTTTAAACTCAATTTTAAATTTATGTATGTATGTATGTATGTATGTATGTATGTATGTATGTATGTATTTTTTATTTATTCATTCATGTGATTGTGTGAGTGTATTGTGAATGCAGACTTGTGTAGTTCCGAGGATAATTCTTGGGAGAGAATTCTCTCCTACAACAATGGGTTCTGAGGATTGAACACTTGGATCTTCAGGCTTGAATCCAAGTACCTCTACCAGATGACCAACCTCATTAGTCCTAGACCATTACTATTTCTTTTAAAGATGAGTAGCTGTCTTGGCTTCTTGATGCCTGCATTATGTTTGTTTGTTTGTTTGTTTGTTTTTTGATTCTCATACCAGCAAACTCAGTTATCTCATAAACCAGTTCTTTCTGTGGCATTGACAAGAACCCAGAGTGTTCAGGCCTGTGATCCACTGGGTTTCCTGAGGCCAAGATCCACAAGTGGCTATCTACTCAAGTCTTTCCCATGTGGTAGTTTAGATCACGCCTATCTAGGCAACCAAGAAGTTTGGAGGAAATATATTAGAGAAATATTGATTTACTCATTTCTTTCTTTTCAATTATTATTCACACAACTTATATTCATATAAGTTATATCTTATTGGAAAATATTTAAATTCCTCAGTTTAAATCCCTACAGAATGACAATCTTGAAATGTTTTAATTTCTTTGACATTATAGGATATTTACAACATTTTCTGCTTTTATTTTTCCCTTCAACCCCTTCCATTTACCTCCACCCTTGCTCTGTCAAATTCATGGCTTCTTTTTCTTTAATTGCTGTTATATGTATATTGTGTATTCTTGAATACACAAATACAACGTTTTCAGTCTGTACTGTGTTACTTATATTTATGTTTTTCAGGGCTGACCATTTGGTTATTGGGTAATCAGTTGCTGTGTTCTTCTCTCTGGAAGACTTTCTCCCACTCACAGCTTTCCTTACTTGCCTGTAATTCTTTGCCTAGGGTTGAAGACTTCTGAGTCCCCATGCTTTAGCAGGTCTATTGGTGTCTTCCTTTTGTACTATAAGAAAGGGGCAGAAGGATTTTAAGAGACAAAGACATAGGAGATAGCTGTGTATTTGTGTCTCCTGGAAATGTCAGAGAAATTATAGATATGAAGTCTCACTGGCTTAACTACCTTAACATTTGACTAGAATGTTGTGAGAATCTTGGTTCTTTTAACATCATCTATAAAATGATCTTGTTATTTTCCTTCTAGTTAAAACTCTTTTGATTCCATGGAAATATTTCACACTGATACTTTCAGTACCTTGGCCTTGGAACTTTAGATAAATTTCATTTAATTTCCTCTTATCATCTGTTAACTAAGATGTCTCCAGAAGCTTTTGTTATGAATATCTATAAAACAGCAACCTCAAATGTGAATTGGTGGGCGGAGTTATAAATTCTCATCATTCAGAAATAGCATGATCCATGAAGCAGGCTCCTTTTAGTTTTTGATCATTCATTTTATTCTCTAGACTCTAGATTGGAGAGGTTTTATGTAAAACAAAACCAAAAGCAAAAATGAATCAAACAAAAACAGTCCAGGTAAAAATGGAGACATGGGTCTTGTCACATGACAATGAAAAGCTACTAGGTTTTGCATGTATAGACATTGACATGGTATTTGAGCTTTCAGTGATTTCTATTTGTAAAGACAGACAAATCTGTGTCAGTCTCTACCAGTACTCACTGGCTTCAATACAATAAAGCAGAATCCAGCAGCTGCTGCTGGTGGGTAGTATTTGCACTGTGACTTTTTATCATGTTGTTCAGCTAGCACTATTGTCAAAATGAGTCATGGCACAAACACTTACAGGGCCCTGGTCTTACTTTATGATGACATTAGTGTCAAATATATTTTGTTCTTGTTCTTCCACTTGGGTTATTTCTTTAAAAAAAATCAACAGCATCCTAATTTTATTAGGACTCCAGCTGTTCTTGGATACATTGTCACCCTGTCAATTGGGTTCTTATTACAAACTTTCTTAATTTGTGACCTTCAAAGTAAATTCATTAACTATACTAGAATGCCATTTGTAGTCACAGATTTTGAGTCTTTCAGAATGAGGGTCATTAAGTATTCATTACACTCTCAAGATGCTTCTGAAGCAATAATTAAAGAATTCTTACTCCTTGGTAAATAAAAATCTGTTTCAAGGTCATACAATTATCAGAATCATTTAAACTATATAAAAAATAAGAAAACCTACCCAAAATGAAGAAGAGGAACTACCTTCAAATTTAGAACTCATTTCTCCTTCATTAGCCATCACCTTTAAGGGCCCAAAGTGACATACAACCCAACAATTCATCATACAGGATGTGAGTATCAGCTGTTTCCATTTATTGAGTACTTAGTGATGAGAGGCAATGTGCTCAACATTTTCTATGAAATACTCATGTTAAGCACGTTTTGCTTAGCAAGATGAAAAAGATGTAAGTCATCAACTATGCTATCAGCAAGAATGGGGTCCAGCGGTCCATCCCAGCTTATAGGCAAATACTCATTTCATCCCACCGCTTCTCATCTCCTAACCGGGAGAAGCGAATCCCATTGAATTGAATATTCAGCTAGAAGCGCAGTATGAGTAAGTTCTAATATCATGCTAAAATGCTGATGAACGTTTGATGCCTGCCTGCATTTCCATTTGTTCACCAGTAAGAAGAAGACAGTTCTCTAAAATGTCACACCTTCCTTAATGTCATTCAAACACAAAGTACAAAGTATATTGTATTAAAAAGAAATGATTCAGGAACACTCAGATGTAAAGTGTCATGTGAAGAGCACAAAAAATAATTGGCATCAGTTTCCTTGTCAAGTCTTGTGCTTAATTTCATAAAGAAGAATTATTCATCCTGGCCTTTAAGCAGTAATTTAATTGTACATGCAGTACTAAGAAGGATTCTGAAGATGACAATCACATTGCTCATTATCTTTAGGGTTCTGTTGTGTGTGGGCTATGGACATATGCTTTATCCCATCATTTGTAAAGCATCCTTAGAGTTTCTATTTCCTGTGGATTTTTATATTGCTTCTATGACCATGTAAGTTTAAAAAGAAACACCATTTACCTGTTTCTTGTTCTAGGGAATTCTGTTTTAGCTTCCTGTCTGTCTTAGGTAAAGGCTAAGTACTGAAGATTGAGTTTTAACAGTTTAGTCCTGGTCTACTTTATTAGCTCCATCATCTCTTCTCTTTATACTGCAATAATATTGGCAATTTTAAGAGCATATAACACTATCATATTCATATATACATTCGCACCTTTTATTTTACCTACTTAATGTGCAATGCCACACACAACCATATTGAAATTGTTTTGTACTTGGCTAAAACAGGAAAATATAAACAATCAACTTATCATTTTTTTATTTCAATAAACTCTGTTCTCTAAAAAAAAAAATTCTAATGTATCATTCTTGAAGTTTCTTAGAGGCATCTATTTGTCCCAGGATCATTTTTGGAAGGTGTGTATTTTCGCCATCTTTGTTAAATATCAGATGGCTGCAGTTAAGTGCATTCATGTTTGGGCTTTCTATTTTGTTCCAATAAAGTATGGTGTGTGTGTGTGTGTGTGTGTGTGTGTGTGTGTGTGATACTGACATCTATATCTCTGTAATACAGCATGCAAACTGTTATTGTGATCTTTCTAGCATTGGTTTTGTTGTTTGTTTGTTTGTTTGTTTGCTCAGAGTTACTATGGTTATTTAGAGTTTGTTGTGGTTCATTATGATTTTTTTCTATTTCTGTAAGGAATGTGTTGACAATTTTGATTGGCATTGTATTGACTGTGTGTGTAAATTACTTCCAGGAGAATGGTCAATTCACAATATTACTACTACAGACCTATGAGCACTTGAGGTCTTTCCATTTTCTAGTATTTTCCTCAGGCTCCTGAGAGTGTAGGTGTCATATGATCCCTTTATCACATGTTTACTGGGGGTATCTAGAAAGAGTACAGATTTTTCTAAGTTGTTTTGAATCCTGCTACTTTACTGAAATAATTAATCATGTCTTCAAAGTTTCTGGTAGAATTTTAGGAATCAGTTACATATAATATCAAGTAATCTGAAAATAGGAATAATTGACATCACTTCTCTCTCTCTCTCTCTCTCTCTCTCTCTCTCTGTGTGTGTGTGTGTGTGTGTGTGTGTGTGTGTGTTAATTTGCTTGCTTTCTGATCTTATGACTCCAATTTTTACTTCATGTACTACATTGAAAAAGAGTATAGATTAGGGACATCTCACTCACTTCTGATATTAATAGGATTGCTTCATTTTTTTTTCTACTTATGGAGATTTTAATGTGTCTTTAAATTCCTTTATATAATTTTCTAACTTATTCAAATTGACTTGACAATTCTGTTGGGTTATCTTTTTGATATATACCTATATTTGGTTTATAATTTTAAAAAACTATTTTTACTTCTGTTATTCAATGATATTGACCTGTAATTTTCTTTTATGTTGCCAATATCTGGTTTGGGTACTAAAGTAATACTGCATTCTAAACCTGTATAATTTCTAGCTGTACTGCAAATAATTATTCTTATACCCACAGATAAGTACAGCACTCAACCTCTCATTAAGGAAATATCTTTTTAAAGCAGACTGTATACATTACTAAAAACTACAACTTGACAAAATGGAAAGAACAAATGACTGTGTGTGCCCTGTCCTGGTGGATACCTCTACAATAAAATTATTAGTCTGAACACCCAGAGAACAGTGTGCAAGAAAGAACAGAAAGACTGAGAGCCAGAAGACCAGGATGTCTGTTGTAAGACAGGTCCTTTTACATAATACGGAAGCTAAACATAAAATTTCAAAATGATAGTCATTTAAACATGACCTGTACCAATTCCAACATTAGTTGATACTCAATCTAAATAGGGGAAATAATCACAAGACCATACTTCCAGATAAGGAGTTATCATTTCATAAGGGTGCTAAAAGAGGGAAAACCAGATTTCTCTAAAGACCCTATTGGTAACCCTATAGGTTACCAATCTCAAGCTGTCAGCTCCTAAATATATGCATAGGTGCAGCCCTAAATGAATTCAGTATGATATACTTATGCAAAATAATTAGATAAAAGATCATCTATTTAAGAGAGACTAGGGCAATGCCGATGTTGTATATAGAAATAGAAAGGGGAGAAATGATGTACCTACAGTATTCGTATGTAAAATTCATAAAAAAAATTCTTGAATTTCCAAGAAGCTTTTCAGACTTTAAATTCTTCTCAACATCATTCTGAAACTCAGTGTCAGTCTCTGGACAGAACTGCTAATTACTGGGTTGGTTTTAATCTCTTGCCCCGTGTTTGCCTGTCTCCATTGCTGCATTTTGCTTTTGCATCTGCTCCCTTGAGTCCCGGAGGAGTCGCATCATTATGATTTTGTTGAGTAGCGCACATCATGGGTTGCCTTCAATTTTCCAAAACTCATTGCAATATCTGGGAGAACAAGGACAGGACACACCAAGTAAACCACAGATTCATTTACTGTTCACAAAACTCAAATCTTTTCATTACAATTATTTGGGAAAATGGAAATATATTGACTAAGATAACACCGATATAGTAGGAAACAGTATAATGCCTGGTAAACCCAGTATTAATTAAACCAACATGTCAATAAAAGGAGAAATTTATTCCCAAGACTTTGAATCTTCTGGGGGAATGTATCATATTCATTGGTGACTATAGTGACTTATTGACAACGACTACTTTTTTTTTAAATTTTTAATTCATGAGAGCATTTTATTCCCTTTTTTAACTTCAAATTTCAAGTTTATTTCATTTGCAAATCCATTAATGTAATCCACCATATAAACAAACATGATCCACTATGTTCATAGTGGTCTTATTTGTTATAGCGAGAAGCTAGAAACAACCCTCATGTCCCTCAAATAAAAATTGGATACAGAAAATGTGGTTAATTTGCACAATTGAATATTATTCAGTTATTAAAAATGAAGACATCATGAGTTTTGCAGGCAAATGGATGGACCTAGAAAATATCATCTTGAGTGAGGTATCCAGACCTGAACAGACATGCATGGTATGTACTCACTAATAAGTGGATATTAGTAAAAAAATAAAAAATACATAATACCTAAGATGCAACCTACAGAACAAGTTTAACAAGCAGAAAGACTCAAGTGGGGATGCTTCAATCCTACTTAGAAGGAGAGAATAATAATCAGGAAAGGCAGAGGAAGGGAGGTACCTGAATGGGAGAGGGAAGTAGAAGAGGAAAAAGGAACAGGATTACTTATGAGGGGAGGGGACAGGAGAGAATCCCAGAGGGCCTGCAGAATGAATGGAGGTAGACAGACAGGGTCTCAAGTGGAAGAATGGGGTTGACAACCTATAGTAGAATTGTCCCTCTCTAAAAGAATTACAGGGACAAAAATGGAAGAGACTGAAGGAAAGGTGATCCAATGAAGACCCAACTTGGGATCCATCTCATGGAAAGGCACCAAGGCCTGACACTACTACAGATGCTATGATGTGATTACAGATAGGAGCCTAGCATGGCTGTTCTCTGAGAGGCCCAGCCAGCAGCCAACTGAGATAGATGCAGATACTTACATCCAATCATTGGACTGAAGTCTAGGACCCTTATAATTGATGGAGAGAATGGAAGAAGCTGAAGAAAAGAGCAACCCCACAGGAAGACCAGCAGTCTCATCTAACCTGAACCCCTGGGAGCTTCCAGACGCTAAGCCACCAACCAGGCAGTATGCATGTACTGGTCTGAAGCCCCTGGCACATATGTAGCAGAGGACTGCAGGGTCTAGCCTCAGTGCAAAAAGATGTGCCTAGCCCTAAAGACACTTTAGGTCCCAGGGAGTGGAGAGTCTGGTAGGCAGAGGGTCATCCTCTCAGATACAGAGCAGAGGACGAATGGGATGAGGAATTGTGGGAAAAAGAACAGAAAAGGAGGACAATGACTAGATTGTAAATATAACATGAATAATAGTAATAATAATTATAATTTAATGAGTTCTCGTGAACTCGGCTGAATTATTTCTTTTGTAGCAGTCTAAAAATAAAAAAAAATGATTTGTATTTTAAAATGCTGTTAGTCATAAATACCTTTTAATTCCATAAGCATTTATTTTTAACATGTCAAATATTATATATTGAGATGAACTACAAAATGTCAAGAAGACTTGTGGAAAGAAAAGATTACAGAGTCCTAAAATTAAAAAAGAAAAAAAAAAACCTTTCTATTTCTCCAAGAAAAGGAAAGGATTATTGTAATAGGTCTGATTTTTAATTGTATGTCTATTTTTATACAAAAAATGAATAGACTAATTATCAATGATACATTTTATAGAATTAATAAAACAAAGTATATAAGTAGGAAGAGCCACCAGCAGATGATCAGCTATTTGAGAAATCACTATGACATTTTAGCTGAATTTTGTCCCCTGGCTATTTAATAAAAATATAAAGAAAATAAGACATATTCCCTACTGCATGTGCACTCTATCATTTGAACTAAAAATGTCTCATTAAATTATACATTTGCTGCCTAGACCTGGTTAAATTTTTTTCTCATCTTATTCTCTCAATTTTCTTATAAATCTTGTGGGAAATTAATGTGCTTGATGGTACAAGAACACCTCCAAGCACTTACCACACTGCACCTACATATTCTTGCAGAGACTCTGGCCAGAGCAAAG
The DNA here is from genome assembly GCF_000001635.26 of Mus musculus. NCBI lineage: Eukaryota > Metazoa > Chordata > Mammalia > Rodentia > Muridae > Mus > Mus musculus. The sequence goes on from NC_000083.6 coordinate 82,065,649, forward strand.
TGTTCTGCAGACTGCCAAATTAAAATCAATGAATACCATATTTTAAGTTCTTGTCATTAAATATATAAAAAAGATACAAAAATTTAAATGACTACAATACATTTTATCCCTTTCTTTAATGTATGGCTTAATAAAACATGATAAACCAAAACCTAATGAACCCTGCTTTTTGTTCTTATCTGACTTTTGTCTGAAGCCTTGTGTGACATTTAAATGTGGTAGGAGTCATAGTGTTGCATTACAGTAGGGACAGGTTGACAATAACTGAAGGATGTCTACCAAAATAAGAATCTGGTTGTTTTAGGTAACAGTTTTCCAAATTGTAAAATTTTATAATGTTCTACTAGCACCCATTGAATTGTTCAATTGACTATGTGGATATTGATTGAGATTCTAAGCCATTATAACCCAGGAAGTCTTCATGATTATGTCAGTGAAAAAAACTACTGCTTTTCTTTCAAACCAATAAAGAAGAAAGTATGTTCTGTGTGGTTGAAACTGCAAGTCACAAAGGTAATGGTACACTGGACAGATTAAAAAAAAGAAACATACAACTTGAAAAATATTCTTAAAAGCACTCTGAACTTAATGCAAACTCTTCTTTATCGGGGTTAAAATATTATGATTAAAAAACAACTCTTATCTTGGTAACAAACAAATCAATCTCAGTGCCATTCACTTTCAGGAATGTTTTAAAAAACAAGCTTGTGTGTAAACATGGCGATAACCCAAGGGGTCCAGTGCATTGATAACTTCTTGGATGAAGAAATGGTCTCATGATGATTATGCCCTGAAATCCACAAAGACAAGGCCAGTTGACTCATCCTGCTGAAGTTCTTTCTCCTCCAGACTGGTTCCTACGAGATAAAGGGCATTACCCACAAAGAACTATAATTGTAAGGAGACTAAACCATTTCAGGAAAAAATAGTGTAAGGCAATGGTGTACCTTTGATTTTAGTCAGCTCTGTTTGTATTAAGGAAAGAGACATCACTTTGGCAGACTAATGCAATGGCGGAAAGAGGAAAGAGTCAAGAGGAGGAAGAGCAAGTCCGTGAACCATCACTTCCTTTAAATTCTGCCCTACACAGTGCAAACTAGATCTTCTGGGAAAAAAATGTATATGATGAAGATTCTTTGTAAATGTTGGAGACATACTATAATTTGGGGTCCTAAAAGAGATTACTATAGTTGAAGTGACATTATAAATTTATTTTAAAGTAGTTGTATTTTAACACAACCATTTTTTATAGCAATACAGAGAGTATGGCATTCATCATTAAACTTAATTAGAGTATATATTTATTATGTCTGAAAGGATTGTTATCAACAATAATATATAAATATACATATATATGTGTATATATACTATATATATGTATATATGCATAATAAGTATGAGTGAATATATGTGAAAAATAAACTATGTTCTGACTCCCCAAACCATGAATCTGTTGCTTTAGAAAGTGTAGAAAAAATAGCTTCATATACTCTGAAGCATCTGAAGGTCAAGTTAGAACCCCATTAAAAATGCAAAGAAATTTGAAGAGTGGCTTGTCATTCTCAGTCATGGGTGGGTCCAGAAAAAGGAAACACATCTGTTTTGATAACTGAGATCCCAGGATGCCCACCCCTCTCTTCAGGACATAGCTGAAATAGTCAGTGAAGAGTGCTGGTTGATTCACAAAGAGAGAAACCTCACATCCTAGAAACAGTGGAGGCTAACCTCAATTCAATCTCATTTTGATATTTCCTCCTCTTCTAGCAAAGGGTATTCCTATAGGAAACTGATAAATGTGTGCTAATAGAGCATGGATGCTACTGGTCTCTGTGGTCACAGAGTTGTCCTGTCACTGTTCCCTCCCATACAATTGGGCATTGATGATTTAGTCCCTGATTTGCCATTTCCTTAATGTCTGTCTTCTGTCTTCTTTTCTGGCTGTCCAGTTTCATCTCCCTTTGTTCTCAGTCACTTTTGGTACTTCGGTTATTTGTGTGAACTTAGCTGTTTGACCCAAAACTATCATTTTCTGATGCTAGGGTGATATTTATAGGTTTTAACTTGGAAATGAATCCTATGTATTGGTTGAGGCACCAGATGTACAAATGGACAGAAATTCTGTTTATATATGGAAATCAACTCTGACCCACAACCTCTGAACAAGCGCAAATATTAATTATGTTAGCTAGGGAATTGGAGAAGATCTGGGTATTCTCAAAGAATACATCTTTTCTTACATTTTTATTAATTCATTGAGCATTTCATAACATATTTTACTCCTAATAGCTGTTCTCCCATTCCTCACAAAGTTATAAATGATACCATATCAACCAAAGATTGTGTCCTTTCAGCATTAATTAGACAGGGGAATAAAGAAAATTATTTCCTTGGTAAATAACAACGAGAATTCCCAGTGCTGAGGTTTGATGTTGAGGATCTGTGTAATGGAATATTTATAAAAATGTTCTTCCCATACAGGAAAAAAATTAGTAAAGACCAAATTAGGAGTAATGGGCAGATTTGTGTGTGACTAGCAAGCTTTGTCATGGAAGCTCTGAGAAATTAAAAGATTATTCATGTGGGGGAAATGTAACTACTTACAGCATAGGCAGTCCTGTAGATGGCAGGGATTGGTCAAGGGGTGGCTGCTTCTTGATGACAAGGAAAACTCACACTTGAACATCTCAAGTCTTCTCCATGCGACAAGCAAAAGGGCATGTTCCCTGACAAGCCCATGACTTCACAATCTTTGAGAAGCCCAAACTCCCCTACCTCCTGCAATGAAATCTCATCCAAAATGCATCTATTTGAAAGTTTATCACATCTTTGCTTGGTATTTTTACTTGTATTTCGGCTATTACTGAATTTGTGCCCTTCAGAATTTAATTGTCATCAATGAGACAAAAGTAGAGATAACTTTAAGAGATAACCAGGCTAGGAGAACTCCTCTTTCAGTACAAGTAGCTGTCCCCCCAGATACAGGCATTTGCTGGAGGTTCTTTAGCCTTGCATCCTCTGCCTCAGAGAGTATAGCTCTTAGAAGGCACCAAATTCCAGAGCCTTTAACTCTAGCCTTTAGAATCATGATAAATGTTCCCCTCTATAATACAAATGAACTAACAATCTCACGTAAATGAGTCAAAATTAAGTTTGCTTTAAAAAAATCATGTAAAGTATTTAATATATGCACTATATATGGACTTTAGTCTCTTAGTTTATTAGAGACCCATCCATTTGTGTGTGTTCCTTCATCTTCATTGCTGTATAAGGATTGGTTACATGTTATCAGACTGACACACAAATTGATGCTACAAATTAAAATTATTCCTACTAGGAACAGATGATAGTTTATAACTCATTGACACTCTTAAAACCTTGAAGTAAAACAGTTGTACTCAATATGGTAGGAGTGAGACAGGCAGACCATCTTTTCAAATTGCATTTCACCTATGACTAATACAATTGAGGCATTTTAATGAGCTTTCCCCCCTGTATAAAATATATTTAAATGTCATTTTCAATTTGATCACATGAACATTTCTTTAAGAATTTTAGATGGATGCTCACAGTCATCTATTGGATGGAACACAGGGCCCCCAATGGAGGAGTTAGAGAAAGTACTCAAGGAGCTAAAGGGATCTGCAACCCTATAGGTGGAACAACAATATGAACTAACCAGTACCCCCGGAGCTCGTGTCTCTAGCTGCATATGTAGCAGAAGATGGCCTAGTTGGCCATCACTGGGAACCCTATAGGTGGAACAACAATATGAACTAACCAGTACCCCCGGAGCTCGTGTCTCTAGCTGCATATGTAGCAGAAGATGGCCTAGTTGGCCATCACTGGGAAGAGAGGCCCCTTGGTTTTGTAAACTTTATATGTCCCAGTACAGGGGAATGCCAGGGCCAAGAAGGGAGAGTAGGTGGGTAGGGGAGCAGGGCGGGGGGGGGGGCGGAAGGAGGGTATAGGGAACTTTCAGGATAGCATTTGAAATGTATATAAAGAAAATATCTAATAAAAAAAGAAAAAAATCAAATTTTAGAGTACCTCAAATTAAACTCTAAACTACCTATATCATCATTTATTTAGGGGTGTACAATATATACTAAAAAAATGTGGTCTAATCTGCCATTTCTTCAATGAGTTAAAATTTCAATTTTAGAACAATTTTAATTTTTATATATCCTTTAATATGATAATGTATATACATTTTGTGTTCATGAGCATGTGTGCAGTTTCTCACTTGTGCAGGTTTATGAGGATGTATGGGTATGCATGGATATGTGTGTAGAAGTCTCAGGGAAAACTTTGTCAGCTTTCATCAAATGCCATTAGTTCATCTTGGTTTTGAAACAGCCTCTTCAAGCCTGCACCTTTGATCTATGAGCCTGTATTTCCCTAGCCCATGATGCTTCATTGAGTGGTTGTCTAGAACTATCTATACTGTCTAGAATAGATTTTCAAGAAACGAATGGTTAAGGATCAATGGAAATGTTGTGGATGACTAACACATGATCTACCTCTTTAATAAGAAGCAGCACATTATGTCCATGGTAGAAATCTACCAGTGTTATTGTACTAATGACAGTCCTCTCATAGGATACAAAACACACTGTACTTTCTCTCAGATGTCTAATGCCATAAAGGCTATACCTTATTTATTTTATAATATCTAGTCATATCTTAGGAACTACCTATCTCATATTATAATGTAAGAACTATGGATTTATGGATATACTAAATTATTACATTCAAATTACCCACATCATTTTGATTTAACAATTTTGTTATAATTCCTTATGAAATATGTACACCATTCTTTCAAGAACACATTTTGATCTTCCTATTTCTGTTAACCCACTTAAATTAATAACTATATGACTATTAAATGAATATATTCCAGCAAAAGAACACAATATAGAAGGAAACACATATGGCTGGAGAGATTGCTCAGATGGTAATGACAATTGCTGTTCTTCCAATGGATCCAAATTTGGTTCCCAGCATCCAAACCTTGGCTCACAAATCTCTGTCATTCTAGTTCCAGAGTATTCAATGTCCTCTTCTTGTTCTGTGGATGCCAGACACGTATGCAGTGCAGATAAATGCAGTAACACATGTACATACTTAAAACAAAATTAATAAAGGAAATTCATTTCACATTTGATGTTCTTGTTCTATTTTATCATTGAGACTCTGGGAGTCATACTGTTGAAGGAAATACTAAAAACGACCGGCAGGCTTACCGCTCTACAGGTGGCAACTCTCTACCCCGGCATGGTCTTGCCCCTATAGTATCCAATTGCTGTGTTCCCAGCTCCAGTTCACTTGTCTCTGGAACTACTAGTTCCTTCTTTGCCATAATCTCCCTGTGATCGGCAGTTCCACCTTCCAGTAACCCAGTAAAACGAAACTCCAGAAGCTTATAATTATCAAGCCAAATTTATCTATCAATAAATTCTCAATTCACAAGATGCCCACACAATAATTTCAGAGCCAAGTGATAGTAATACAAGCTGCCCGCCTAGATCAGACAAGTTATCCCAATTATTCTATCCCTATATTATATTCATAACAACCTGTGGCTTTTTAAAATCACTCAGGATCAGGATCTACTTCCTGTCCACCAACCTCCATATTGGCTTTTCCTCCTCTCTCCTCTGAGTAGCTCTCTGTCCCTCTGCCTCCCTTTTCCTTGTCCAATCATGGGCCTCCTGATACACTAATATTTTAATGTAATTGGACAGGGGAAATCCTGACACACACCTTTTTTTTTCTTAATTTGCCTTACTGTTTTAGCAATATCCTTTCATCATTCTAGACTTTGAGGCTTTAGTTCATGGTTCAGTATTCAGAAGATTTCACAGATAGGAAGACATATTCTGTTCGACCATGTTGAGAAGGAAACTTTTTCATTTGCACATCAGGTATCGTATATAAATGCCATCAAGATTATTTCTCTCTTTTTTACATGTGACATCAGACTAGAATTAAAATAGAAATTGTCATGATATTATTAAGGAGCTCTGAACCAGAAAAATATACGATGTGCACTGTTGTACCATGGTTCACTTTCAACAAATTATGTAGTGCTTCCTCTACTTTTCCACAGATCTCACAGTGTTAAAGACACTTTGCATCATTGTCAGGAGAGTGAGATGGATCTGTGGATGGGAGCACTTGCTGTACAAGTCTGAAGTCCTGAGGACAATCCCTGTATTACACAGTGGAAGAAGAGGAGTGCTGTGTCCAGGTCTCGGTGGGATCCCCAGGAGAACTCTAAGAACTGCTGACCTGATGTAGTGAAGGAAAAGTCTTTTTAATTATTCGAGTCAGGCTCAGATTGTAACCCTTCCCACTGTGCAAGGCAGGAGTGTGATGATGCATCCAGGGGCTTGGCGTTTTTTATACAAGCATTAAGCGGAGATTTTTTGGGCTTTAGTGTGACAGGGGGAATGTGACAAGGGAAATCATCCTTCAAACACAATATCATTTGTTCAAGCAGCAGGGCAGAATTGTGCAACTGGGAGGGGGGACTCTTCTGTTCTGGGAAATAACTTTATGGTGCTATCAGGAACTAGTATGTCTTTACAAACTGGTCACAGCTGTCTGGGGATGCTTAATTGCCCTTCCTTCATGGCTCAAATGTGGGGCACTTATCTTTGGTCTTCGATTTTCCCAATGACAGGTGCCACCTTCATTGGTAAGTACTTGGTCATCTATCAGGGAGTGTGCCAATTTGGTAACATGGGGACTGAGGGATTTTGCCATTTGTCTATTCTCAAACTGGCATCTGTTGACCCTGGGGTGTGCTCCTTATGGAATGCCACCATGAAAACAGGGATAGCAATGTTATGGCTCCAGACTGGGCCCTCTCTGAAAAGCCAGGGAAGGGATGGGGAGCTCCAAGAAGCAGTGAGAAAGAGTAGGGGGTGAGGGGGTGGGGAAGCTCTCTGAATGGTGAGAAAGTGCAGAGGCCTTTGCCCCTTCAGAAACACTTCCAAAAATTGTTTGGATTCTGTGACACATGTGTGTCTACACTCATACTGATATGTCAGAACCACACAGACAAAATAATGAATGAAAATTTGCTCCAAGGAATTTGACCAGAACTCTCGTGTCATCTTGGGTTTTATCTCTATGCGCTACCTCTACTAAGTAAGACAACACTCGTCCTCTTTTTTATTCTCATATCTTTTATTTAATTTTCATTTTCAGACAGTTCCTCACTAGGACCTTGAGCTCACATTATAGACCAACCTGGGCTTGAAGTTGCAACACTTTGTCTCTATGGCTTAAGTAGCTGAATTCCTGTCCTGTATGGCCACACCCATCCCCTTCTCTTCAGAATGATACTAGTTTCCTTCTCTTCCAGCCTCCTGAATAGAATATGGAGCAAAATGAACTCTGTATAGTCGTAAAGAATTCTTACAATGCCACTTGCCTACAAGGTCAATGATGTCAAACACAAGACTGAGTGATAAGTATGTAGCAAGTGTGCTTAGTAGTCACTTATGACCTAGTCACTAGACTCTTCTAGGAGTCTCTCAGATATGAAATCCCAGCACATTTCTTTCAGAGCAAGAAACCTTGGCTGATATCTAATGTTTATGTCAATATGCATTCTCTGCTCCAGATAAGAAAAATAAACTATTACAAACAGTATTTCCTGCATCAAGTGAGACAGCATAAGAAAATATATAGAAAAAGCTTGTAAGTATTATTGCTAATCTCATAATTAACAGCCTTCTAGACAGTAGATTTTTACCAGCGGCCATTCAAATAAGAGTACACAGTTAGGTCATTATTACATTTCACTTCTGAGGCATGAAGTCTGTCAGTCTTGCACTTTGCCTTATGCTAGAAACCACTGATCAGCAACATGTTCTTTCATTGCCAAGCTGCTACGTGCTCTCACATTCCTTTTTAGCACTGATTCTCAACAGGCTTCTTAAATTTGACTTTGCTTTGTAATCTGAGATTATGTTTTCTGGGGAGAAGCAAAATCTGGACTCCAAAATACACCCTTAAGGGGCATGGAGCCATGAAGATTACAATCTGAGAGCAGGAATGGGTAGCAGAGTATCTGGGTGACCAGATGTTAGGCAAAGGAACTAGTTGTATTTCTGCTGCTGTCATTAAAAAAATGTCCTGAAAACTCAACATAGATTACAAGGTATACACTTTAACTGGTAATTCTAGGTTATAATTCACCTTCGTGAGTACTCACAGAGACAGGAACTAGGGACAAGCAGAAAGAAGCCACAGAATAGTGACATCCACTTTCAGGCTGAATCTTACCATGCTAATGACTGCATACTCAAGGCAGTCTCCCACAGATATACCCAGAGGTCATCATGATCTAGATTGTCCCTCATTGTGTATATTTTCCCAAGTGATTCTATAGTATGCCAAGTTGAAAATTAAAGCTAACCATCACACCAAGCAATATTTAATAATGGCAAGTAAAGATTTCTGTAAAAGGCCATTGAACTATCGTGGGTTAGAAATGTTAATCCATGTACTCTTTGAAGTGAGACTTTTTGCAGTGGGCTGTGGTTCATACAGAGACAATTAATTAAAATTCAGAGAACAACCAACACTGGAGTAATCAATGCTACACTGGAATTCTATAGGAAACTTTCTTCCCCCATACTCAGGGGATGTCTTAGAAGAGATGGTAGAAGACAGAGGTTAGGAAAGACTACTGTGAAACAGTACAAACACACAATGGCTGTAGCTGTCTGCACACGACTTGCACAAGATGAAGCCAGTCAAAATTGCATCACAGATTGGGGAGAGGCTCAAGGAGCTACGCTGCTAGCTGAAGAGGTACTGGGAGTTGATGACATCCCCAGGAGGGAAGATTTTGGTTTTTTGGCCTCTGACAGGATGTTCACACATCATTAGATAGATGTATACACATGCACATATAGGTAGTAGTAACTAAACTTAGTAGGCTTTAGTAAGACATGAAGTTGAAATGAAGATTTGCTTTGACAAGGTCAAGAGTGAGTAGGAGGGAAGGGATGGATGTGATCAAAATATATTGCATATATGTATGAAAATTTCAAAGATTAAATAAAACACACTTTAAAATAAATAACAGAATAAAGTAATGTTAAGGAATACAGTAACAGTGAAGCAAAATTAGTATATGAATCAAACTAAATATTAATATAAAAAATTAAAAGAATGCAGGATGGGATAAAATATTTGCAAAATTTATAGCTAAAAAGGGATGTATCATCAGTATATTTAGGAGAATTCATAAGTCATTAGCAGTACAAAAACTATCACAATTTGAAAATTAGCAAAGGAGTTGGAAAGACAATCATAAAATGAAATATAAATACCTGCCAAGTATAAGTAAAGATGGTTCGACATCACCATCTTTTGATGGCTTGAGTAAAAATGTTCTTATAAACACCTATGTTACATGCTTAATCTCTAACTTGTTTCATTACTTTTGGACATATTGAAGAATTGTAAAGGTGTAGCCTACCTGGGATAAGGAGTTATCTATGGCTATACTCGTTGAAAGTGACACTTGCTCATTATGCCTTACAGTTTCTAAGCTTCCCATTTATGTTGTAATAAAGAAACTCCTTCACTACACTGTCCTCAACTAAGATGAGCTAATCAAATGCATGTGGGCAGATCGAGACCTGTAAACCCAGAAGCCAAATAAATCTGCATTTATTTTTTTTTCTAATCATTGCTCTGATACACTCATGTTCAGTGCAGCATTGTTACCAATGACAGAGAAGTAGAAAGAGAAGCGTACTCTTCAACAGATGAACAGATTGCTAAAATGTGGCAGTATTTACATGATAATATCACAGAAGCCAAAATTATTTAAGTGAAAATATTGAAGTGATGCAATAATACTACTGTAAGAAAAGGGATTCTACTTGCTGTTACAATGTGTTATTCACAATATCTTCTCTAAGAAACTCCAAGACCACGAACTTTCATGTGCACTGGGATTTTATTTCCACGCCAACTAAATTGTATGTAGCTAATCATGAGATATATACAAATCAAAATGGTGCAATATGGTTGCTTCTTATGCATTAAGAATAGCAGTCAAAGGAATCAAAATAAATTGTTTGTAAAAGATCAATTTTGCTTTTTAATCTGGTGATAAAGTAAATGATGTAGAGCGTTTTTAAAGCAATATGATGGTTTCAAAAAATATGCAACATGAAACAGGTATAGGAACCAACAATCATGTACCTGAGTATGTATCTGATACACTCATGTTCAGTGCAGCATTGTCACTAATGATGGAGAAGTAGAAAGAGAAGAGGACTCATCAACAGATGAACAGATTGATAAAATGTGGCAGTATTTACATGATAATATTACAAAAGCCAAAGAAAAGAAGGAAAATCTATCACATTCTAGAGATTTGGAAGAATCTGAAGGTTGTAATTCTATGCAAAATGAGGCAGCCACAAGGGGTCAAATTCTATGTAGATCTAGTTGTATAAAATAAAATATTCTTTCAAAAATCATAGGTATAAAAATTAGAGTGGTAGCTACCTGGAGCTAATGATGTGGAGAGGAAATTCATGTTGCCAGTTGCAGGATTTCAAGATAAAGGGACTTTAACGTTTAGAGCACTGTGAGCCGAATACACTGAATTCCACCATGGACTTTACATTTCAAAATTACTTAAGTGAAAATGCTGAAGTGATGCAATAGTACTACTGTAAGGAAATGGATTCTACTTGCTGTTACAATGTGTTATTCCCAATATCTTCCCTAGGCAACTCCAAGACCATGGACTTTCATGTCCATTGGGATTTGATTTCACAACTACTTGTGTCCTATATATGTGTATAAGACAGTCACCTACTCAGCCTTGAAGAGAAGCACTGAGCAGTACCCCATTCATCCTCCATCGGAAACATGTTCTCTGACTGCACAATTGGGTATTCTTAGGTTGTCCAGCAATAAAATCCATCTTTTCGTCTCCACATTATGGTTTTGGAGTATTCACTATATTTGCCAGGTCTTGCTGAGTTGAGAAGACATTCTGAGTAACAGTGGAAGCTTTTACGGGAGTAGAATAGGGTCCAAGTATTTTTAATGATATGCATGATTATACTTTGAAATATGTATGCAATCCTGAATCCTAGTTTGAGTCACAAAGTGTGCTCTGCGCTAATATTTGCTTCCTTGTTTGATGGTTGTACAACAATCAACACTTACAGTATTGCCTAAGAATTTGATGACAATTATATCAGGGAGGATTTATTTTTCTTGGAGGCTACAGATAATATTTAATATAATAAATTAGGTATTTTCTATTCTGCTATTTACTATCTCAGCTCTAAATGACTGTTTCACATTAATTCTAGTGACATTAATTTAGGGACAACTTGATAACCAGATCTTGTAATAGTTAACTTTTGATCTGGACATGTCTGAATCCAGGAATATCCAGATATACAACAAAGTATTATGTATTCTCAGTCATCCATTCCTTTTAATGCTTCAAAGGAACAATGACAAATATGTGTAATTTGTCATTGGGTGAAAATGATAGAAATTATCCATGTATGTATTGGGGTGTGTCTTAAGAAGAATAATACTTGAGTTGGTAAGATGAATAGGAAAGATCTGTCTTAGTGCGGGTGGGTACTGCCAGGTAGAACCCAGATGGAGCAAAAGGGGACAGAATGAATACCCTTATCGCTTCTTCCAAAAGTTGAGACACTCTTGCTTTCCTTGGAATTCAAGTTACAATTTCTCCAGCTGTCAGATTCTAAGATATGCTTAAGCCATGTTCATGGCTCTGAAGGTGGCACCTTCAGACTGTGGGCCATGCTATTAACTTCTCTGGCTCTGACATGGGTTGAACTATGCTATTAGATTTTGGGTCTTTTACTTGCAGAGACACTATACTGGAGCTTCTTATGTTCTGAAATTGAATATTTTAACTACTATCTACCTTAATTTTTGTTATGAACTGTGAATACATATCTTATTAGTTCTGCATCTCTGGAGAAGCCAGACTAAAACATTTTTGTACTGATAATATTTCTAAAGAAATGGATTTTTAGGATGATTTTCTTGAATTGTTTTAGTGATTACATTAATGGGTTCTTTACCACTTTTAATACCCATGGTCTAGGGCACAAGCACATATAGTTTATAAAAATATAACAGATATCCATATTAGATGCTTCTAATCAACCATTGTTAGAGGCAAGAAACAGAGTTACTTTGTATGCAGTTTAAACATTTTTGGCAAATAAAAGACTTTGTGTTGGTTGGTTACTACCATTGTCATTGGACAAAATGACAAAAAAATGAACAGATTTTATTTTATTTCTGAGGGGTGGATAAAAGAGTTTATTTTATCATACAGATTACAGTTCATCATTGAGGGGAGTCTGGACAGGATCTTGACAAAACAAAACAAAAACAAAAACAAAAATAAAAATAAAAGCAAACATGGAAGAGATATTGAGAAGGCTGGGATCCATGGGAGGCCTAGGGAGTAGCTTCTGTGATTTGGTATCTCTGCCCAATCACTAGCTCTTACATTGTTTACCTGATCAGCATCCTGCTTGGAAAACAAAATTCAAAAGCATCAAAATACTTCTTTGTTCCCTGAAAGACCTAACAAGCAGCTGAAAGAGTCAGATGCATATATTTGCACCCAACCAATGGACAGAAGCAGTTGACCCCTGTTGTTGAGTTAGGGAAGGCTGAACAAAGCTGAGGAGAAGGGCGATTCTGTAGGAGGACCAGCAGAAATTAATCGGAACCCCTGAGATTTCTCAAACACTGGCCCACCAAACAGACAGAATACACCAGCTGATATGAGGCCCCTAATACACATACAGTAGAGGAATTCCTTGTCTGTTTATTCAGAGATGATTCATCTAACCCTCAACAGACTGGAGTCCGCAGGGAACTTAGAGGTCAGGTGAGGGCGGGCATCCACATGGAGATGGGGTGGGGTAGGAGGAGGTGCAGGATGTGGAGCAGATAGAGGGTGGATGGGGGGGGGGAATGGAATAGGAAATGTAAAAAAATAAATTAAAAATAAAATAAACTTTAAAAGCATCAAAATACTTCTTTGTTCTTTTCTCCAAGTTCTCCTCTCCAAATCATGTCCTACTTACTGACTGTCTACTAGATTTTACCTCAAGGTGCAGAGAAAAGTTCCCCAGATGTTGTTCTTATGGACTTGAAATAATGATAGTGGTAAGTCCCCAGAAAGTTGAGTTCATGTACAGAGAGTAGAGAGGGAATTCTGCCTTCTGAGTCTTCCCTCCTGTCTGTCCATTGTGTTCTCTTTATGGCTTGTTTTCTTTCCTTTGTCATCTCGGATGGGTGTCAATGGCAGGAAGCCCACAAACATGTCCTCCCTAAATGCTTCTGGAAGGAAAGACTGGTGAACACTTAGTAGAGTCAAAAGAAAATGAGGAGGAAAAATATAATCTTGCAAGCTGGGGTGGAAATACAAGAGAGCATCGCTAGGAAGGCCTATATTCTGGTGAGTCTTCCTAGTCAACAGATCCAGAAGCCAGACTCAGCAACAGCTTGGTCTGAAACCTGATCAGCACCTCAGTGTTTGTAGAGATTACCCCTGCCTGTATCCTGACCATGGCTTGCCTCCAGCATGTGTCCAGCAAGGCATGAATGAAGGCATAATTTTACTTTTCTCAGGAGCCAATCACACTACTAGAGTGTATTGACCCATCATGTGCTATTATAAGAGGACATTGATTACAAGGTAGTTCATTTAAAAATCTAGAAACTTATTTCTTACAGTTTCTCGGCTAGGAAGTTCAAGACCGTGGTTGTAGCTGTTCAGTGTCTGACAAAAGTCCATCTCCAAGTCTAAGATGCTGTCTTCGAGTCTGATTCCTTCTAAGGAGAGGAACGAATATAGCCCCATCACAGAGGAGAGGAGAACAAAGCAAGGAGAGAGAGAAGCTCTCCATCAGACTCATAAGAGCATCTAAACCAAGTCACAAGAGAAGAGTCCAAGTCCACCCACACACTTGGAAACATCACCAAGTAAGACCCTCATGCTGGTAGCATGTGGATTTTGGGGTGTGCATATGCTCAAATATTTGTAAATCTTAGTACTGTGATAGTGCCAATGAAAATTAGAGTTCACGTATCCTGATTTCAGTGATAATTGAATCCACACTATTTAACAGAATTGTGCTTTCACATATTACATTATTGATTCTAAACCATCAGGACAAAATATTCCTATTATTCAATGAGAGGACCTAAAACATAAAGGGACAAAATAACTTTCTTGACATGATAAAGAATTGTTATTGTTTGAAATAAGGCTTCAATTTCTCAGCAGAGAAACCACTGGCATCCAATAAATAGATACTTGCTCTTTTTGAGAAACTCACTCTGACTTGGGTCCTTACCTTTCACTCTTAAATATCTGTTCCAGTTGCCACCAGAGACAATTCATTAATACTATTGTGTGCTAGGTTAGTATTTCTGAAATGACATCTTAGCCCAAGGATTAAGAAGCCCCAAAGTAGGTATCTGGCAACATTTCAAAATCAATCTTTCAATCTTTAACATTCTTGCAAACAGAAGTTTATTTTTAAATAATGGGTTCTTGTTTCTTTCAGCTTCTTAGGACTTGGAAGATAAAACCAGGAATGAAGTTTGACTTCCCCCAAATTGACTTAGATTAAATTATATCTGTCTTCATTCTGCTATGTGATGGCCTGGAATTATAAATAGTACTCATATGCTTGCCCTTGTTCACTCTGATGCACATATGACTACTAAGCCAACCTAAATTAATTAAGCAAGCTTTATTTGATTTTTTACCTTTTAAGCAGCCCAAAATAAGAGAGAAGATCTAATTTGGAAAACAGAGCTTCCCAGGATGCCAAATCAAATTTATCCCTCTAACAACTCAATAGTAACTACAGACACATTTCTATGGACCAATTTAGGTACTAAACACATTCAAAACTGGCAGTACTGCATCTCACTGCCCTGGAATCAGGAAATATGTATTGATGGACAAAAGAACCTGGATTCAAGCTCATGGATATTTATTCAGTACAGGCAAGGGCACTGTTTCTCAAGATCATTGTCTATCTCTCCCTACTCTTGTCCCTGTCTCTCTGTCTCTCTCTATCTCTCTGTCTCTGTCTCTCTCTGATACTCTCTCTTTCCCATGAACCCCTCTCCTTTTCTCTCCTTTCCTTCCTCCTTCTGACCCTCCTTGTTTTCCACTATCTTCTCCTTTCTCCTATTTTAATCTTGTGTGTCCCCCTCTCTCTCCCCCTCCCTCCCTCCCTCTCTCCCTCCCTCCCTCCCTCCCTCCCTCCCTCCCTCTTATTGATTTTATCTGTCTCTACCCCCTCTATGTTCTTTTGGAGTGAGAACTTCACTGTGTAATCCAGGCTGTCTTATCATTCTAAGTTCTGGATGAAAGGCATGTAATGGCAAAGCCAGCTCCCTCTTCGCTCTTTTTTCCCTCTTCCCTGTCTAACTTCCTCTCTCTCTCTCTGTAACTCAATATCCCTTCATTCTTTCCCTCTTCATTTCCTGCTTTTGTTTTATGCCCATGTCATTTCTGTACCTCAAGTTATAGAAAAATTTTATTATTGGGATTTCCAGAGGTATTACTATATTTGAAAATATACATTAAATTACATTAAAATGGAAATATTAGATGTGTTCAGAGCATGCTAACAATAATAATATTATGCCAGGATTTGGTTATTATTTATTGATAGTTTACAAGATGCTTGTATTATATGCAAGTATTTTAAACCTGGTAAATTATCCAAAGTTTAAATAATTCTACAGATGGGTTATGATTATCACCTTTAATTGACAAAGAGGAAACTAAATAATAGAGGGCCAGAGACCTCACTCAGAGCATTAATTGATTTCGATTGGAACAAAGATTTAAAGCCAGTTGTTGGGGGTCATAAAATTCTAGTAATACCCTCTGGACTTGTTTGTGACCTCTGAAAACTGCAAGGGACCAGTTCTGTCTAGATTATTTACTGGACTCAATTAGTGGTAGAGATAGTGTCTTCTAGATAATTTAGTAGCTAATCATTTGTCAGTACTGTATATCCAGTAAATTCTTACTGAGAGAGTATTTCAGGAGTTAGAAGATGGGGTATATCACTAATCAAGCAGTAAGTATGGAAATACATGTTCTATCTAAAGACAATGTGAAATTCTGAAGAGAGTCCATAGGGTGCATAACTTGGTCTCCATGGAGATTCATTAAGGCTGCCGCAGAGCCCTACAACAGTAGAAAGCTAAGCACTTGATACTCATGTTACAATATGCATTGACTTCATCCATCTATTCAGTCAGAAAGAGTGCACTGGGTCTACTGTGTGCTAAGTGCTTCTCTTGACATTGATAGGACTTAGCATGCATAGAGAAAGTCATACGTAAATTAATCTTTAAATAATATGTGTCAGATAGTTATAGAAATGTGCAAGACACTAAAATTGAAAAAAAAAGGAATAAAAGAGCTCCTTTTGAAATATATGTGAAATATTGGGAGCCAACTTTTATTAAAGGAAGACTAGGCTGAAGTCTAGATCAATATCATAGTACAAACCTAGCAGTAGGAGAACCTGGAATTGAGTCCCAGCAGCTTATGAACATCAAGAAATGATCTGAAAGAACATCATTTAAAGGCGTAAAGAGATGTGTTTGTTTGTATAAAGAGCAATCACTGATGAAAGAGTCAGGCATTTGAGCTCTCCAGGAAGGGCAAGGGTCACCAGAGAGAAAACAAGCAAGTGCAGAGATGCTGAAGAAGTAGAATCCTTGGTGTGATACTAGGGAGATATAATGGTAGGAATATCAGGGAGGAGCCCTGCAGTAGGAGATAGTGTAAACCCTCAAAACTGAAAGGGACCAGTTCTGTCTAGATTATTTACTGGACTCAATTAGTGATAGGTATATTGTCTTCTAGATAATTTGTTCCTAATCTTGTAGTGATGGAGATATATGTTCTGGTAGAATCTCTAGAATATTTATTTCTTGTTCTCATTGTTGATTTACCTTATCTGAAATTGGGATAGAAATCATTAAAAGGGATGAGCATGGTACCTATTTCTGTTCCACTCTCAGGGTAACTTTTACCTGCTGTGTTTGGTACAGACTCTTGAGCGGTGAGCAATGACACTGGGATCCCAGGTAATTAAGTTAAACCAATGACAGCTACAATGGGAATGGAAGTTACCTTGTTTAGCGTGACAAGATGAAAATAAACAATAATTACTTACATATTGGTAAGAAGTGATTAAACCTACACTTAGAAGTACCAGTGTAATAAGAATGACTGTTTCATTGTGTTTTGCATTCTTTGTAGCCAATGAACTCTGTATTGATTATGATAAGTTGTTTCCTTCTTTGGCTTCTTAATTCACTGGTCTTGTTTATACTCTTGGCATAGCATACATTACCTACTCCAGGAAACCTCTCCAACCAGGGATGATAATGATGTTTTTAATTGAAAACACAAGTTTTGACCCTTAGCAAATATGAAAAAAAATTGAAACTGATCTGAAATCTGAATCTAAGCATCACCAAATGAATGTGTGTGTGTGTGTGTGTGTGTGTGTGTGTGTGTGTATGAGTGTGTGTGTGTGTGTGTGTGTAATAACAAAAAAGAAGATCATGAACTCAAGAGACAGTAGAGACAAGAAGGCAAGAGCTCAAAGGACAAAAGGAAGGATGGAAATGATATAAACATGGTATTCATGTATAAAATTCTTAAATAAAAACAAAATATGAATAAAACAACCCAAAGAAATATGGTATGTATTTTGGGAGTCATGCTGTGGTTTCATGTCTTTTGCTTCTTCTCTGTCAGGGCATTCAGACTCTGTCACACACTAGACTGACAGGATGCAGCCAAATCTAAAATGGATGGAATTCTGTAGTCTTGCGGTCTGGCTGGGTGTGAAGTCCAGGGCTAAGGTTGAGGTGGGCAGAGAAGGCCTTCTCTAAGGATCTTCATGCTTTACAGATTTTTCAGGTAAAGGCCTTATCCAGCAATCTTCAATGAGACAGTTTTCTGAGGCGATTTTAGCTTATGCATATAGATTTATCAGGGGTGAGTTTGTATGCATACATTTTATTCGGGGTTATATATTTTTAGGAATATCCAGGGTAGGCAAATGTCATTGGCTGAAGGCAAAGATACTAAGATAACTCATTAGCATGGAGAGGCATTCCAGGAATCTCAGGGGCACTATTATGTGACATTCCCCAGGTAGAGGGTATGGTGGGAGTTTCAAGTTCCCCAGACAAGGTTAGAGAAGGACAAGACCTGCTAACAAAGGGTGTCTGCAATTTTGCACATACCTCAGGACTTTCTAGTAATGTCAGACAGACCTTACCAGCAGAGCCAATAACCAACATCAAATTAAATGTTGAGAAACTTAAAGCAATCCCACTAAAAGCAAGAAGAAATCAAGGCTTCCCTCTCTCTCCCTATCTATTCAACATAGTACTGGAAGTTCTAGATGGAGCAATAAGACAACAAAGGGAGATCGAGGGGATACAAACTATAAAGGAAAATAGTCAAGGCATCGCTATTTTTGGATGGTTTGATAGGACATATAAGTGAACCCCAAAATTCTGCCAGAGAACTCCTACAGCTGGTAAACAACTTCAGCAAAATGGCTAGATATAAAATTAACTCAAACAAATCAGTAGCCTTCTTTAATACAAAAGGTAAATAGGCTGAGATAGAAATTAGGGAAATAACACCATTCACAATAGTCTTCATAGTATAAAATATCTTGGTGTAACTCTGACCAAGGACGTTAAAGGTCTGTATAAGAAGAACTTCCAATCCCGGAAAAAAAGAAATCAAAAAAGAGTTCAGAAAATGGAAAGATCTCCTATACTCCAGATTCAGTAGGATTAACACAGGGAAAATGGCCATCTTACTAAACTCAACCTGCAGATTCAATGCAATCCCCATTAAAATTCCAACACATTTTTTTTTACAAACATTGAAAGAGAAATTCTGAACTTCATATGAAAAAAAAAACCAAACCCAGGATATTTTCTGAACAATAAAATCAATTCTGAATAATGAAAAAAGTTCTGGAGGACTTGAGCTATACTACAGAGAAAAAGTCCTAAAAATCACAAGGTATTAGTACAAAGACAGACAGGTTGATCTTTGAAATAGAATCAGAGACTGAGAAAGAAACCTACACACCTATGGACAATTGATTTTTGAAAAAGAAGCCAAAATCATACAGTGGAGAAAAGGAATTTTAACAAGTGGTGCCTGTAGAAGAATGCAAATTGAACCATATGTATCACAGTGCACAAAGCGCAAGTCCAAGTGGATCAAGGACCCTAACATAAAACCAGATATACTCAATCTAACAGAGGAGAAAGTGGGAACTATCCTCAAACACAGTGGCAGGGGAGACAATTTCCTGAAGTGAAGACCAGTGGCTCAGGCTCTAAGATCAGCAATTGATAAATAGGACCTCTTACAACTAAAAAGCTTCTGTAAGGCAAAGGACACTCTTATTAGGACAAAATATCAGCCTACAGATTGGGAAAAGATCTTCACTAATCCTACATCTGATAGAGGGCCAATATTCAAAATATATAAAGAGCTCAAGAAGTTAGACTCAAAAAAAAAAAAAAACCAAACCCAAATAACTTAATTACAATAAATATGGTGCATAACTAAAAGGAGAATACTCAACAGAGGATCATAAATGCTCGAGAAGCACTTAAAGAAATGTTCAACCTCCTTAGCCATCAGGGAAATGCCAGTGAAAATGATCCTGAGATTCTACCTTACACCACTTAGAATGACTAAGATCAAAAACTCAGGTAACAGCACATGCTGGTGAGGATGTGGAAGAATTGAAACACTCCTCCGTTGGTGGGATTGCAAACTTGTACAACCACTCTGGCATTTCCTCAAAAAATTGTAAATAGATCAACCTCCACGAGTGGGAGGTGGGGAGGCTCCCTAGCATGTACCAGACACCTGGGAGGTGAAAGACTCTCAAGACGCAAAGGGAGGGACCTTGGATGAAATGCCCAACAGTGGGGAAAGGGAACTTGTAGAGTTCACCTCCAATAGAAAGAGAGCATCAAGTGGAGCCATGGGATTCAATTCTGACATAGAGTTGTTCCTGTTTAAGAGAACTGAAGAAGCAAAACTGGAAAAGAGACTGGGGGAAAGGTGGTTCAATGAATGTCCCAAATTAGGATCCATGTTAAGGGGAGGCTCCAAGGCCTGACACTATTACTGATGCTATAGTATTTTTATTGCCGTGGGCTACACACAGCTGCCCTCTGAGAGGCCAAACAATCACTTGACAAAGACTGACACATATTTACACCCAACCAATGAACTGAAGTTAAAGACCCCTAGGGTTGAATTAGAGAAAGGCTGGAAGATGTTGAGGAGGAGGAGAACCTCATAGGAAAACCAGCAGTTTCAGCTAACCTGGATCCCTGAGATCTCTCAGACACTGAACCACCAACCAGGCAGCATACAGTAGTTGGTCTGAGGTCTTGACACATACAGAAGATGACTGCCTGATTTGGCCTCAGTGGAAGAAGATGCACCTAACCTTTAAGAGACTTGAGACCCCAGGGTGTGGGAGCCCTGGTAGGGGTATGGGGTGACATTCTTTTGGAGACAAGGGATAGGAGATAATGGATGAGGGACTGTCAGAGGGCACACCAGGAGGAGAATGTAAATCCATGCAATCTCTTTTAAAAGTGGAAGTATGGGGAGGAATCTGGCGGGGAGGGCAGGAGGAGAAACAGCATTTGGGATGTAAATAAATAAATAAGAAAATTGACGGTATAAGACTTCCTATGAACTTTAAAATAACTTACTATAAATTCAAATTTTATATTTAGACTTCACATAGTGAGTTTCAGGACAACCAGAGCTACATAGTGGGACCCTTGGAACAAACAGACCAACAAACACACAAACATAAAACAACAACAAAAATAAAACATCAGTAGCTGAATATTTTAGTATAATGTTAATATAGTGAATTGATTCAAGAATAATAGAAATGGAGTTCTATTACATTAATTAATGTTAATGAATTGCCCAAACTATTATTTTTGGTGGGAAATAAATTTCATTTCATACGCTATATTCTGATTACAGTTTTCCTTCTCCCAACTCCCTTCAGATTCTCCTCACCTCCCCACCTACTCAAATCTATACCCTTTCTTTTTCTTATTACAAAACAAATAATAATAATATAATAATAATAATAATAGCAACAGCAGCAGCAACAGAAGAAGCTAATAGTAGTAAAAGATAAAATCTAAACAAACAAATCAGAATAGTACAAAAGAAAGTAGCAGAAAGAAAAAACGTCAAAAAAAGCACAAGAAACACAAAAATGCAAAGCCAAATACATTGGCATACAAAGGCCATAAAAACATAAATTAAGAAACTACACTACATATGCAAAAATACCTGTGAGCTAAAATAAATAAAGAGCTAGAATCCCCCAATAAAGCATTATGCAACAAAGAAACTCCAAAAATGCCATTGAGGTTGTATTTTGTGGGCCATCTGCATTTGGGCATGGAGCAGTGAAATATATCCCCAGTGAGACTCCATTGGAGAGAACTAATCTTTCTTTTGCAAGCACTTGTCAACTCGAGATAGCTTCTGAGTCATGGATGAGGGCTTGTTTCCACTTCGCTTCTTAATGCCAAGACCACATCCTGCCTAGATCCATGCATACCCGATGCATGATATCTCTGAATTCTTTATATATATATATATATATATATATATATATATATATATATATATATATATATATATATTAGGTATTTTCCTCATTTACATTTCCAATGCTATCCCAAAAGTCCCCCACCATACCCTCCCCCCCCACTCCCCTACCCACCCACTCCCACTTTTTGGCCCTGGCATTCCCCTGTACTGGGGCATATAAAGTTTGCAAGTCCAATGGGCCTCTCTTTCCAATGATGGCCACCATATCCGGGGATCCATCCCATAATCAGCTTCCAAACGCTGACACCATTGCACACACTAGCAAGATTTTGCTGAAAGGACCGTGATATAGCTTTCCCTTGTGAGACTAGGCCGGGGCCTAGCAAACACAGAAGTGGATGCTCACAGTCAGCTATTGGATGGATCACAGGGCCCCCAATGGAGGAGCTAGAGAAAGTACCCAAGGAGCTAAAGGGATCTGCAACCCTATAGGTGGAACAACATTATGAACTAACCAGTACCCCTGAGCTCTTGACTCTAGCTGCATAGATATCTCTGCATTCTTATGTGTGTCACCCCTACTGCGGTTAGAAGGCCTTGTTTCCTAGGTTTCCTCCTTCCCCTCTGGCTTCCTTCCTCCTCTCCCACAGGGTTACCTGAGCCCTGAGGTGAAGGACTTGGTGAAGACCTAGACCTAGTGCTCCAAAGACTCTCTCTCACACTTTGAACATTGTCTGATTATGAGTCTCTGTATTAGTTCACATCTACTGCAGGAGGAAGCTTCCCTTGATAATCTGTGATAATCTATAGCAGAACATTGCTACTTTCTTTCAGCCAAGGAAACCTTAGGCTAAGAAAAAGCTAAGACACAGATACAAATGATAATATTTTTAGGATCCTCTGGACGTGACTCATTAAAGTAAATTAATCTAGACAGGCAGAAACTGTATTGAAGTTTACCCAGGTCTGTGGGGTGCAGAAAGGATTACTTAGAGAGGGTACACATTGTGTTTGCCAGATTTAGCAAAGAAAAAAAATTAGAATGCCCAGTTGAATGTGAATTCTAAAATTAAAGTCTGGATTTCTTTCTCCGGTATGCTTATTGCTTAAATATTGGATAAGGCAGAATCATTTTCTGAGATAAATATATTGTTGCTTCCTTATCCTGCTTTTATAATGGGAATTCGCTCAATTTTCATCATTACGTGCTTATATAGTACATATTTTCTAAGGCTACATCTAAATAGGGGCTTGTTTGTGAGTTGCACTTCTAGGTTTTCAATATTGTATAATGATGTTTCAAAGACAATATATTAATGGTAGAAAATGAAAATACTCTAATTAAAAACAGTCATCATTAAAAGGCCATTTTCTCTACTAACAGAGCATGCAGAAAATTTCTGAAATACATTAGAAATATTCAATCGTAAGTTAAAATTAAAAACACTAAGTTACTCAAAAAGAATTACATGGTTGAATTATCAGTTAATATTATTGAAATACTTTTCTGAAAAAAAAAACTGACTCAGCTTCTGGTAGGTTAAAAGTCACATTTTTCCAAATAATTAAAACATTTTGTCATTTCAAAACAGCCAGCCATTCATTATCTCTTAGCATTGAATTCTGACAAAGCCAAAGAGAAACTAAATTTCATTTACTCAAAAAATTTTTGCAGACTAAAGTGGCAGTATAACAACAAATTTTCTATAATCTTAAAATATGTATAAATTCATAAAATGATAAATAATGAAATATAATATTAAAGAATATATAATTATATATAAATATAATATATATAATATCTACCATGGATTATGCCTTGTGATCACATCAGACTCACAAAAGCAAGCAAGCAAGAAAGGAAGTTGTAAAATCTGAAAGCACCAGGTCAGCCACTTACAAAAATGATGATAACCCCAGACAAAGGGGTACAGACCTTTTTATAGGAAACTGAGGGAATTTTAGCTAAAGTTAGCTAATCTAAAACTTCATTGGTGGATGCTAGGGATGTTATATGGATGCTATATGGGTCAGTTTCTTATTGGCTCATCTCAAGGTGGTCAGTGGACTGCATTTCTGTGTCATGAATGTTTAACCTCAGGATAAGATACCCACACCATATAAGGCTGCCCAGCACAGATGTCCATTCTGAGATATTTTCCCATCCTTGTGGTTATCTCCAGGCTGTTCTTTGGATTAGGGCTTTTAGAGCCTTGTTATCTCTCCTGTATCCCAGGAGCTGACTCAGCTCCAGATTTACCCTCCCTAAGTCAGGGTCCTCAGTGACTAAAGACCAATTGTTAGTGGCTCCCTCTGAAGAGCCCAGTGTGTTTCCTTGGTGATGGGAAAAGTGTTATTTCCAAGGTTTCTGAACCTCTCAGAAGAAACAAAGAAATAAACTAAGAAACGAGAGAGAATGGAAAAAGAACAAGAAAAAGAGAGTAAGGAGAGAAAATATTTGAAATGTGTTCAGAAAACCTAAATTGAAATGTATGAACATTCATTAAAAAGAATGTTTGTACATGAAACTGAAGAAGAACGAAGACCAAAGTGTGGACACTTTGTTCTTTCTTAGAATTGGAAACAATCACCCATGGAAGGAGTTACGGAGACAAAGTTTGGAGCTGAGACAAAAGGATGGACCATCTAGAGACTGCCATATCCAGGGATCCATCCCATAATTAGCCTCCAAACGATGACACCATTGCCCTAGCAAGCCTTTGTTGCAAGAACCGTGATATAGCTGTCCCTTGTGAGACTAGGCCGGGGCCTAGCAAACACAGAAGTGGATGCTCACAGTCAACTATTGGATGGATCACAGGGCCCCCAATGGAGGAGCTAGAGAAAGTATCCAAGGAGCTAAAGAGATTTGCAACCCTATAGGTGGAACAACATTATGAACTAACCAGTACCCCGGAGCTCTTGACTCTAGCTGCATATGTATCAAAAGATGGCCTAGTCGGCCATCACTGGAAAGAGAGGCCCATTGGTCAGGCAAACTTCATATGCCCCAGTACAGGGGAACGCCAGGGCCAAAAAATGGGAATGGGAGTGGGGGGGGGACTTTTGGGATAGCATTGGAAATGTAATTGAGAAAAATACGTAATAAATTTTTTTTTTAAAAAATCCAAAAAAAAAACCAATGTTTGTACCACAAACAACTGGTAAATTCTTAGTGTGTAGAATCCACAAAACTAATAGTGATCAATATAACAAGAAAACAACCCAAGAGAATAAAATGCAGGCACATACACAAACAGGAAAGCTTATTATGTAAATCAATTATGAAACACATTTCTAACTTTAAGCAAAGAAACTATATAAATAAGGAAAAATTAATATTATGCCCATGGGCTTTATGGAATTGCAAATACACTGTTCTTACAGTGATTTGGATATTAAAAGCTTTGGGAATATCTGTGGATTATTAATGTAACATTTTGGTATATTCTCCTTGAGCAAGGACATTTAAAAAAGTTTGTTGTTATTTGGAAGGATGTAAGTAATATCTACAATTTACTCCTAGAAATGTAACATTTTGGTACTTTTCTTGAATGAAATTTGACAATAAATTATATAACAAATGTATCCAATGTTCAAGGAACGGGAACAGAGAATGGGAAAAAAACAACCTAGCTAAAACATGTTAAAAAGTAAAATGTAAACATGAATCATGATTATGATAATATCATATAACATTAAGCTGGATGAATAATTGATTCACTAGATGAATCTTAAAAATATAAAGCAAAATAAAATGTTTATTAATAAAGAAATACATAGTTATTTTTCTATTTATAAAAAATGAAATGCCATAAAAATGGACTCTTATATGTTTGGGAAACATGTAAGTTCAATTGATTTATTTTTAAATAATTAAAACTTTATCATAAAGAACTTAAAAATAATAAAATGGTATCCAGAAAGATTAGCTAGACCCAAAGTCTGTACAAATGTCTATCTCTATAGTTGGAGTAACCATTCTGAAACTATGAAGTTGCCTTCCAGTTGGGTTTTACCCTTTTAATATCAATTATTTTATGTACTTCTCTATCACATTAAGACAATGAAAAATCAGTGTCAGAGTTAAAATTAGAAGGTCAATTAATTAGCTTTATATCCTATATCAGGATATTTATTACCTGGAATTTATTCTCCATTACTATCTAACTTTTTAAAGGAAAAACAAAGCTTACACATTATTGAAAATAGTAAGGATGCTAATATTTGCAAGGCCTATGTAAGATTCAAAGATTTTGGTGAGTTATTTTCATTTTGTTTATATATTGTAAATCTAAATATGTACATTTACTAAATATAGCATTTACAAACATGAAGCATCCAGGTCAGTTTTAGATAGAATTCTCTATATCTTGAAAATAAAGTATATGCTGAAAATAAAGTATATGCTGATGAGCAATAGGGTGTATTTATGAAGCAGTTGTAGTAGAAAACTAAGGAGAATCATAAGAGCCTGGATTTTTGTTACTGCTTTGTTTTTTTGTTTTCTCATACTGTGTAGATCTGGAACCTCTATCATCAGCAAAAATAAATGGTATTTTGTATCAGGTACTTTTGATTATTTGTTTAGTTTCTTTGGGTTTTACTGCTATGAACATACACCATGACCAAGGCATCACTTATAAAGAACAATATTTAATTGAGGCTGGTTTACAGTTTCAGAGGTTTAGTCCATTATCATCAAGGCAGGAACATGGCAGCATCCAGGCAAGAATGATGCAGGAGGAGCAGAGAGTTCAGCATCTTCACCTGTAGGCTTCTAAGAGAAGACTAGCTCCCACATTTCTAGGATAAGGATCTCATTGCCCACTCCCACAGTAACACACTTCCTCCAAGGCCACACCTTCTAGTACTGCCATTTCCTAGCTCGTTAATTAGTAAACTTCCATATGGCTTTTTCACATATCCTAGTCTCAGTCTAGTTATCTTTCCTCTTTTATCATAAAATAAGTTCAATATTAGATAAAAATATTGGATGGTTATGATAGTGATAATGACATTCTGAGTCAAAAGTTACTATACACTGGCTTAAGAATACCAAAGCTGGCTCATGAAATACATCAGTAGTATCTGATATTTGGAAATGAAATTTGATGGAGAGTGTTACTCAGGTATAGCATATCCTTAGAATGTGCAACCTTGAACTAACATAAAATGGGTGTACTAAAATACAGCACCCTGAAATGATAGGAGAGAGAAACAGGTTTGGGATGAGAGACCTTCCATAAAGTGCCTTAGATAAAGCCATTAACAAACAAGGACTTATGTTGTAGTTAAACACATGAAAAACCCCTTCCTGTCACTGGCTTCTTATATATTGCATTTAAAGCTTTTTAACCTATAAATTTTCGAATAAACAAAAATTCACATCAGTAGGATCAACTTTTCATCGCTTCCTAAGAAAAGGAACATTGACATTTCTTAATAAAGCAAGTATGCTTTATTTGTTAATTGACATAGACATTTGCAAGAATCATATCATGCTCCTGTTTCTTTGAATAAATGCATTTAAAGTAAAAATGGGGGGGGGGCGGTAACTGTATATGTGCCATGTTTGTAATCTATGCTTCTATGAGGAAATATGCTAAAAATGGGTATTTATTACTACTATAGGTATGAGACGCTGCTAATATGTTTATGCGTCATGAAAACAGTGTTGTGTAAAAGTTATTGATTTTTATAGTGCTACATTTGAAGCATATAATAAAAACACATTTTCAGATCATGCATATATTTACCTATTTATGTACACTTTATTTTAGTTCATTTGTTTGTCTCTTTAAGGAGGGACCAAGAAAGGGAGAGGAGTCTGATGATCCTAGAAAATGCTAAGCTTGCTCTGCGCTGTCAAAGACCTATCACTTTCCAATTGGGGCAGCTTGGATTTAGCAGTGGAAATTGCAAATGGCATATTAAAGGCTGTGATTTCTAATCACACACACCAGGATTAGACCTGGAGGGTAGGAGGCCATCTAATCCCAACTCCTGCCATTTGAACAAGGTGTGGGGGGAAGGGAGGAAGCAATCACCTCATTCTTAAAGAGAGTCAACTATCCCATAATCAGCCTCCAAACGCTGACACCATTGCATACACTAGCAAGATTTTGCTGAAAGGATCCTGATATAGCTGTCTCTTGTGAGACTATGATGGGGCCTAGAAAACACAGAAGTGGATACTCACAGTAAGCTATTGGATGGATCCCAGGGCCCCCAATGGAGGAGCTAGAGAAAGTAGCCAAGGAGCTAAAGGGATCTGCAACCCTATAGGCAGAACAACAATATGAACTAGCCAGTACCCCCAGAACTCGTGTCTCTAGCTGCATATGTATCAGAAGATGGCCTAGTCGGCCATCATTGTAAAGAGAGGTCCATTGGTCTTGCAAACTTTATATGCCTCAGTATATGGGAACGCCAGGGCCAAGAAGTAGGAGTGGGTGGGTAGGGGAGTGGGGTGGGAGGGTATGGGGGACTTTTGGGATAGCACTGGAAATGTAAATGAAGAAAATACCTAATAAAAAAATAAAGTGAAAAAAAAAAGAGAAAGGTGATTTTCTTTGGTTCTCTGCAAGAAAGTTAGGCTTAGTGTTGAGATTAAACATTTTTCTACAATTTGCTCTGTTTTCATTTTTTCATTTAGTTTTTATTAAATTAGCCTCCACATCCTCAGTCACAATTATTAAACTGTCATGTTTCTGTTGACTTTAAAAATAAATTTACCACGTTTAACATTTTTGGATGTGGATATATGCATGCATGGTATGTGTGCACACATATGCTTGAATCGCCTACATTTGTGAATGAATGTGCCCATATGTACTTGTGAGTATGGAAGGTTGCCACTTGGAGTCTCCAGTCACTCTCTACTTCATGCCTTGATGTGAGGTTTCTCAGTTGAAGCCATAGATTGTAAGTTTAGCTAATCTATCAAGTCAGTTTTGTTCTTGGGACCTCCTTTCTCTGCCTTCTCAGTGCTGAGACAGAGGGGATGCCACACCTGCCCAACATTTATGTGTGTCCTGGGGTCTGAACTCTGTTCCTTGTGATTGGATTACAAGCCCAGTTACCCACTTGGCTATCTTCTTGGGTCATCGCTCTTCTTATAACAAACTCATCCCAAGAAGAGTGACTGAACTCCTATGACAATGCATTAGTCAATCTGAGGGTCAGCCTTCAAGGCTTTATGATGTTGCAGACATTTTCCCTTGGCTCCTCTGTTGCCTCAACTGAGATCTAGATTTTAACATATGGAAGACTGAGAGGCGTTACCATAGTACCTAAACCTGGACAAGTTTTGTTGTCAAGAATTTACATATCCATGTACTCTCTTCTTAGGTGCTTTTAGCTTCTGCTCCTGCAGTTACCGTAATAGCATCTTTTTCATATCAAGAAAGATTATAGAATAATTCAGCATTGGCCCAGTTTCAGTGACGTACACCATCTTCTGAGAGTGTTTAATGATGAATGAATTGCTTTCTGTTTTACTTTGTTAACCATGCACTATCTACTTGGAGATTGCTTTGTTTATCTTATGGAAAAGAATATATTCAAGCAATTATTCAGGAGACTAGCTTCCCTGGTTCAAGTGTTGATTAAGTGTTCTGGCTTATAGAGCTCAGAGCAAATGAGCTCATTTATATTCTCAAAGTAAGTACTAAGAACTTTTAAAGGAAAACTTTGTTCTCCACCCGAACTCAACAAGGCAGAGAATATTTGCAGTGGTTACAGTTTTACTGAGGGTCTCATTTTCAACACACACCTGACAGAGATTAAAACCATTCATGATAACTTCAACAGGCTTCCTCCTAGTTTGCAGGTTGGCTGATGTCTTCAGATATTTAAGTTTTCCTCTGTGAATTTCAGTTTTTCCTCCAGTTGCTGTCTGTGGGTGTTTCTTTTAAGTTTGTTGTGTTTTAGCTATACTGAAAAAGCACAGTTTTTCTTCAGCATTCATGCCTGGATTCTACCAAGATATTTCACAAACTATAATATCTGAAAGAATTTTTTCTTAAGTTATTTAAAGTGAATAATCATAGTAGAGAAAAATTACACTTATTCATTAACTTGAGAATTTTGAATGCCCAAATAAATCATAAGATTGTATATTCTTTGTACAACACATAATTATATTGATAATCATATTAGTGTGTTTTCTTTGTATATGTGTGTGCATGCTTGCATGTGTGTGTATGTGTGTGTAGTGTGTATACTCATTCATATACATGTGTGCTGTGTTTGTGGGGGTCAGAGGACAGCTATCAAGGTCAGCTTCCTCCTGTGAGATGCATGCTTGAACTTGCTCATTTGGCTTGCATGCTGCAACCTCTCTGCACTAAGCCATCTCACCTGCCCTTCAGCATAATTGTTTCTCCTCATCAACACACCTTACACATTTTTTAAATTCTATTAACATAAGAGCATTCTTCTTTTTAACTGTAGCAAATTATTACTAAATACGAATACCATTTAAATTTCTACTTGATTAGTCAGTAGCTTAAATTTTAGTGACAACACAGTTTTTTAATAATGTTTTTATATTATCAAAATAAATATATAATTTATTGTTTTATTCTTCAACACACTATTTGTAAATGTATTCATAGTATAAAATGGTGTTTCATTCATATCTCTCTATCATTTCTTTATTTTCTCTACATACACTCTCTGGTCTACTTCTTTCCAAATAGTTACTACTTGGCCTTCATGTACTGTTTTCTTTTTCAGTCTAGATTCGTATTATTTAGAAAACACGCAATATTATAATGTAGACCAGCATTTATGTCCCTGAAAGGGATGTGATTTTATTGTCCTTTATGGCTTAAGAAACAGTATATGGCTTACCAGTGTGTGTGTGTATGTGTGTTGTCTGGGCAGTGATAG
Source organism: Mus musculus (assembly GCF_000001635.26). Taxonomy (NCBI): domain Eukaryota; kingdom Metazoa; phylum Chordata; class Mammalia; order Rodentia; family Muridae; genus Mus; species Mus musculus. Next base: position 82,096,310 of record NC_000083.6, read on the forward strand.
AATAGACATAGATAAATCTTTGTTGTGATAAGTAGGCATCCTTCAAATATATATGCAAAAGTAAAAAAACTAGACTATATGGCTGTTCTGTTTTCTGATCTTGAGGAAAGTCTATACTGATTTCCATAGTGTTTATATAAATATGCATCCAGTAATATTGTATCTATGTTCTATTGTAATTTAACTTTAACTGGCATTCGTTCTTTGATGACAGTCATGCTGACTAAATAGGATGTCAATATCAGGTTATTTTTCTTCACATTCCTCAAATCTCTAGAAATGCTTTAAATTTATTTTTGTTGTCATTGTCCTTTTTTTAAATTAAGAATTGTTTATTAGGTTCACCTACCCAATATATATTCTAGTATTCATTTTTTGAATTCTTCTTTTTTAGATATGAATTTGTTATCCTATCCGCACATGACCATAGGAGCTCTTTACACCAGTCATTAGTTCCTTCTATTTTTATTATTTTTAGTTGTGTCCTATTTTTCAGAGTTGGCCATATAGTTTGCTGTCATTTGTTTTTATTGTCACTAATTAAAATGTTGATGATATAGATTTATCTCATTTTTGCAAGGAAAGTGTGACCCACCTTGTGAGTATCTTAAAGTGTTTGTAATTTTAGATTGCCCAAATGTAGTTGTTTGTATTTTCATGTTAATTATGTTGTCCCAGAACCTGTTTACAGTGTTCAAAAAATAAGACTAAGGAACCCTGTCCCCAGTTGGTTCTGATTGGTAAAAATGCATGGCTACAGGCAGTGTCTGGACAGGGCAGACAGAGGTGGGACTTTTAACATTCCTGGGCAAGGAACTGAGGCAGAGGAAGGAGGAAGGGGGTACACCATGTGCAGCCCCAAGGGGGCTCCGTGACTCGGTCTAGAACAACAAAGATAAACATATAGATTTTAGTAAGTAATAACTTGGGCATATCAGAGGGAGGTACATTAGCCATTTAGAGGTTAAAAAATGACCCAGTCATTGAAGGGTTTATGACATATAAAAATACAATGTATGTGTCTTTCATTCAAGAACCCAGAACACTGGGGCAGGTAACGAATGGGTCATTGCTGCCAAGATCAAATTGAGTAGATTAATTAGATACTCCTGCAGATGGCATCCAACGTGGAGCAAGATCTTACTCTTAAAACTTAGGAGATTCCTGAATGGAATGCATGTGCCATGTCTTTAGGATTAGGAGATGAGAAGAATCGGTTTCTTAGCAAAGCTGTGCAGTTTTTGCCCAAGCTATGTGGGTTTGGGAATGCTAAATTGGCACACATATTTCTGGCATTCACGATGTAGGCTAGCACATGGGTGTATCCCCCAAGCCGACCCAGAGATAGCTGGGTAGCAGGCACAGGATCCAGCTTGAACCTTTCTCAAAGGTTGTTAAGATGCCTCGGAGATCTTGAACTCAGAAGTGCTGGGAGCACTGCTGTAGAAGGACACAAGCCGCGCAGAAGGCAGAGAGTGAGGCTATCTGCCTCCTACTATCAAAGAAAGAGAATAGAAATAATGGAAATTCAAGAACTGGGTTCTTTGAACATGGACTCAACGGGAATTCTGGGATTGCTTAGCCTGCAATATGGCATATCGGTAGCCTGAGAATAGGCTTAAGTAGTAGGAATTTAATTAAAGTTAAACAGGAAAGTATATTATTTCAATTAATATACAGAGAAAGGTGATATTGTTAAATATATCCACATAATGGTAATCTCTATACAAGGGAAGAGTGAATAAAAATTACTTAGTTGTTTTTAAGTATACAGGGATGAATAAATAAATTTAGTACTTTGATCTCAAATGTAGGAACAAGGGCAGGGAATAGGGAAAAGACCCTATCTTGACAGATAATAGAAACTTAGGCCTTTAATCTTATGTAGGAACGAGCTCTGTCTCAAAAAGATAAAATAGATTTAGGCCCTTGACTTCAAAAAAAGAAAACGGGTGGGGAAAGGCAAGAAGAGATGGAGTAGGAGCCCTTTCTCAACTAATAATAATAATTGTTTAAAATTATTTTAATTGTTTTAATTATTAAAATGCAGTTAATTATAAGTTTGGTGGTTATGGTATTACAAATCCTCTGTGAGAGATCAAAATAGAGCAGTCTTAAAGAAACAAAGTCTGCTAATTTGAATCAATGTTTACTTCTGATGATTTTTGTTTGTTGGACCAAGGACTTGCTATTTTAGGAGAGAGCCTCTGTATTTGTGCTAACAGGAAAGTAGAAAGGCTTTAGACCCCTTCCAAAGTGATAAAGATCAGATATGATAGGGGAAGAAATCCTGAATATATTGGCTACAGACTAGAAAGAAAGAAAATCAAGAAGAACAAACAGGGCCTGGAGAGATGGCTTAGCGGTTAAGAGCACTGACTGCTCTTCCAGAGGCCCTGAGTTCAATTCCCAGCAACCACATGGTGGCTCACAGCCATCTGTGAATGGGTCTGATGCCCTTTTCTGGTGTGTCTGAAGACAGCTACAGTGCACTCATATAAATAACATTAAAAAAAAGAAGAAGAAGAAGAAGAACAAACAGGACAGGTAGCATGACATGCTGATCCTTCCACCTGGGAAAAGCCCTGAAACTTGCTTAGACATAACAATGTCTCTCGCCAAAACTTCAACCAAAATAAGCCAATAAATCTTGTTGTTACAGAATCATTAAGATTTCTCGTGCCATCCTTAACATATCATGAGTAAAGATTTATTACAATTGGTTATTGATCAAATTAACTCATAAAAAAAAGGCAGTTGTCTTTCACCTGCTCAAGCGAGGAGCAAATATTTATCCTTAACTCACCTGCACACCTCACACAATCCATACAAATATCCTTATAGAACTAAAATTTTGGTTATAATATTCATATATTACAAAATATAGCACCAAGATAGAGCTCTGACAAGATTCCTCACAAATACTAAACTGATCTCCTGTTCTAGCTCCCTGCCTCACCTGACGCTGTTTCCAGAGACTTGCTTCCAAAACAGCTTCGAGAATAACTGCTGATTCCTGATGAATTCGGGCCATCCAGACTTTCTGACAGATTCAGTCAAAACTTCAGTCAAGCCCTGAACTTTCTAAGTATACAGAGACTGGATAACAAATGCTAAAACTAGCTTTCTTAAGTCTAACCAATTTTTCCAATTTTCCTACCCTTCCCTACCCCTTCAGCATATTCATTGCCCCTATTGAACAAGAGGAAGTTGTTGAGAGTCGTCATCCTGATTCCTCGGGTTTGGGTGTCTGGCTATGGTAATTTTATAAATTATAGATAGGTTGTCATTTTAAGGGATAATTTGGAAAGGGTCATAATTTTAGACAGTGAGGAAACTAAATAGAGAATTTAGACTTGGGGATTTCTGTCTTTGCTTTCCTCTCTATCCTTTGTTTATTAGGTAAAGGGAAAGGTGGTGAAAAAAGGAGGCGTAGAGTAATAGTATAGAAAGTTAGATCTATGAGATAGATTGCTAAATTTACTTGCATACAAAACATTTTATAGCTATAATCTGACATTGCTAGAAATCTCTAAATTTTGATACAGAATTGAACTTATATTTTCTTATATTGGTACAGAATTTATATATTGAGACGGTTAAAGGTTAACATTGGGTATAAATTTTTGTATATTGACACAAATTTAAAATAGATTTTGTTACTCTTAGATAGACATTGTACCTATACAACTCATTCAAGAGTACAAGGCTTAGACCAAGTTCTTCTAATAACTGTTATTACAAACTATCTAAGATGATTAATTAATGCAAATTAAAGGTCAGATAGTAAACTCCTGGTAACATTAGATTCTAATTTAATTATAATACAATGTCTTAATATTATTCAAATAGTAAATAACTAAAAGTATTCAGGGTTTAACAGTTCACATATAAGATATATAGACAAGTTTTCAAAAACATCAGATATCCATGAAATACAGCATTTAATATATATGTGTATATATAAATAGATCTTTTAATTAGATTTGTCTGCTCTTGAAAGTACCACTTTTTCACTTCAAAGAAGATATTGACCATCATTACCTACATATAGAGTTGCTTCAATTGTGACATGGTAGCTACTGGGCAAAAATCACTCTAATATAGCTACAGACAAAACATACTGTCCTATTAAAGACACACAATATGAGATGGTCAACATCTTAGCTCTGCCAATACAGGATAAGCTAGTCCTTCATAATTCCTGCTTCACTTAAGGTCTGTCACATGGTTCTGGGTCAGAAGATTAAAGTCATTAATTACTCTAATGTTATTAGAAATATAGGAGACTGTCTAGAAGACAGCTATCTCTACACACTTTTTTAATTTTTAGAAGCTATGTTTTTGTGCTTCTCACATTTTCAAACAATATTTAATTTGCTTTCAGACCTGTACAGGGCTAAAGAGTAGTTATAGTCTCATAATCAAACTTAAACTCTTTAATATTAAAAAAGATAATCTAGATTTGAAAGGATGGTTTTCAGATTGTAATACAAGTTAAATTAAAACATAATTCAGGTATGAAATTGTATACTCTTTAAGTTAGGATAGATGATAAAGTAATATATCTAAATTACCAAAATTGATAGACTGGACATTATTAGCATATATCATACCTTATAGTTTATATAACTGTTATAACTATGTTTATTGTATATCTGAGAAAAAGGCCTTTTTCATGGACAAAAGTGGAAAATGTAGCTGCTTGTATTCTCATGCTAATTATGTTCTCCCAAAACTTGTTTACAGTGTCCCACACATAAGACTAAGGGACCCTGCCCCTAGTTGGTTCTTATTGGTAAATAAAGATGCCAAGAGCAAATGGCTGGGCTGTCAGACAGAGTTTCCTGGACAAGGGAAGGAGGGAGGAGGGAGCAGGAAGGAGGAAGGAGGGAGCAGAAAGGAGGAAGGAGGGAGATCTGCCATGTTGAGGAGTTAGAAGTAGAAAGAACTACATCTGAGATGGTGTAGGATAGATAACAGAGCCATCATGCACCATGTAGGAGCCAGGAAAGAGCACCCCAAGAGGATTCCCTGGCCGTACCTAGGATAACAAAGATAAAATACATTTTTTAGTAGGCAATAACTTGGGAATATTGGAAGGAGATAGATTAGTCACATAGAGGCTTTGGGCTGTTTAATGCCCAACAAGTAGCTGAAAGAGTCAGATGCAGGTACTTACACTCAACCAACGGACAGAAGCCGGGGTCCCCTGGGGTTGAATTAGGGAAAAGTTGAGAAGGAAGATGACAAGCAGTCTCAGCTAATCTGGATCCTGGAGATCTCTCAGACACTGAGCTATCAACCAGGCAGCATACACTAGCTGCTCTGAGGCCCCTGACACATATACAGCAGAGGACTGCCTGATCTGGCCTCAATGAGAGAAGAAGCACCTTGAGGGGCTTGAGTTCCCAGGGAGTAGAGAAATTTGGTGGGGTGGAGGCGGGGGTACGGGGACATCCTCTCGGAGACAGGTGAGGAGGCATGAGATGAGGGAAAGTCAGAGGGCAGACCAGGAGGAGGATAGTGACTGGGCTGTAAAAATGATTTAATAATAACAACAACAACAATAATAATAATAACACTCAATGAAAAAAGGCATAAAATATGAAGGCTATGTCTATGTATCTTTTATTCCAGAACCCAGACCATTGGGGTGAGTAAAGAGGAATGGACTGCCGCTGCTAATATCAAATTGAGTAGATTAATTAGATACTACTATACGCACATGGCCCCCTCTTTCCTTAAATGTCTTACATTATGGTATTTTATTGTAGAAAAATGAAAATTAAAAGTGCTGTTTCCTATACTATTTTTGAACCTGTATCTTGTCCTCTTTTTTTTTTTAATTTTTTCCTTAGGATCACAGTATTCTCAATATTTATCATTTTCTGCTTTATCAAGTTTCACAGTAACACTGTCTTTTTTGTTTGTTTGTTTGTGTACATCACTGTTTTTAGGTGAAGACTGTGTTCTGCAGTCAAACTGTATGCAGAACCCAGAAGATTATTCTCTTCAACCTCTTGCTAATTGATTTGGAAGACATACCTTAATTTTTCCAATGCTTACCTTATAAAATCCAAATCAAGTGTATGAAAGGGTTGTGCTGAGAAATCATGTGCAGTGTTCCACGTGACAGTTTGTGAAACAGTAGATGACTGCCTATTTCAAATTAGGCCTTTTGCCTTCAAATACAAGTTTATCTGTGGAATACTGGCAGTGTGTTGTGGTACTGTTTTCCATAGATACGAATCACTGGCTTCTACCAGTATTGAAACAAACACATCGATGGCCCTAACATCCATAGCCCCCATCCCACTTCTTTTAAATATGTGATTAAAATTCCTTGTTTGATGCATGGCTGGAATTGTGAGACTCGAATCTATTTATTCTCCATCTCTTTTACAAACTTAAGAAGTTAGTAATAATAATTCTTCCCTAAAAATAAGAAAATAATTATTTTATTATTAGCCTTGATACTGTCATTTGGTGTCCAAAGATAAAATACTAGCTAGAGAGTTCCCTACTAATTAGTTAGTGTGTGTGTGTGTGTGTGTGTGTGTGTGTGTGTGTGTGTGTGTGTGTGAGAGAGAGAGAGAGAGAGAGAGAGAGAGAGAGAGAGAGAACAAAAGATGGATAGTTAATATGAAAAGCAAAACAACATTTTAATTTATGAGGGATGATATAAGAAACACAAACTTTAATTCCTGACAAATTTATTTTTATGTTAATTAGAATTAAAATATACTCTTGAGAAAGCAATGCAAGCACAACTGTATGTTGACAGGCTTGCTGAGGAAATGACACTGCACACTACCAGCCGTTCTGTGACCTCACTTCTCACTAAGACATTATGAAGAGGTGAAAAACTTGATAGGGACATCTACATAGATTACACTCATATCTTGTTTAAAAAACAATTAATCTCTGAGAATTAGAGATGAAAACCCTACTGCCATCTCTCAAAGTCTGAACATAAAACTGAATTGGTCTTAGAGAACCCTGACTTCATAAAAGTCTGAAATTCATTGCACGGTATCATCACTCTCAGCAAATTGCACAGCAAAACTCATAAGGGGGTTGGAGTGGTGTTCCCAAGGAAGAGCAATTATGGCAGGATCGTTTGAGGGGGTAACTGGAAAGCCAGGATAAAGGGTCAGGAGCATTGTGGCTTTATTTGAAAAATGCCAGACTGTGCTAACAACGCCTGGAAAATAAGATTAATATCTTTCCTTGGAGCTACAAAGGGGAAAAAAATAGCCAATTAAAACACTCAGGTCTAGAAGTACCATGCTGAGCATTTTAAGTGATGTGTTCAGAAAGATCCTTCAACAGAAGACCCTCCAATAAGTAAAACACTCTAACAACTGTGGTGGAGGGTTTTGTTTTGTTTTTGTTTTTGTTTTGTTTTGTTTTGTTTTGTTTAGTGCATATGTATGGTTTTGCTCTGGAGAAAAAAAAGATCCAACTGCATTTCCAGTGGGATCCCATGATAACTCCTTTAAGGTTATTTATTAGACCGTATAGCTTTTTATAGTGTACTTTAAGGTAAATCAGAGACAGGATACTATACGAGGGAATAACATAGGATAATAGCAAGCAATGAAGGAAGAATGAAAGAAGGAGAAATGATGGCTAGGGAAGGACATAGGTTAAATAGGAGCCATTAAGGGAGCCGGTGCTGTATCCTCTCCATTTGGCTTCAGCTAACGGGCTTTCTCTTTATGTGGTCCCTAGATAATCATTCTCAAAGATGTGAAAATGCTTCCTGTCATTGTTTGACCTTTACAGTCTCTTAATGAAGAACTTACCACAGTGTTCCTTAGCTCATTCCTTTCTGTGTGACTGCGTTCTGCATCAAGGAGACTGAGCTGTCTGAGAAGAGATAAGGCAGGAAGTTAGCAGAGCTGTTTGTTTTTGTTCCTGGTGAGTGAATGACCTTTCTGGTTCTCTATTTGATCATACAGAAAGTTCAGTGGCAATATTAGCTCTGAGCACTGGTCCTGTGAACTGCATTGGCTCTCAGGGCTCCTCTTCTGGACAGAGGTGAATGCTGTGTCCAAGCTATTTGTTTAGTCTTGCTTTGCTCTCTTTTTTCCCACTCCTCATTTAATTTTCATCCCATCTTCCCACGGCAAAATGCAAATAATCAATATAAAACATTAGAAATCCTCCATAATGTTTATTAATTCTCAACGAGAAATATGATATTCTGCAAACGTTTGTGCTGTATTAGTATGAATATACATAGTTTCACTTCAAATAATTTTCCTAGAGCTTCTACTTTCACTATTATATACCAGACTATGACAATGTCCAAACTGCTTAGGGAAAAATACACAAATATTTTATTTGCATATTAGTTAGAGAGACTAATACAATACAAGCTAAAATATATTCTGTTCTCTAACGCTGAAAAAGAAAAACACAGGGCTGTGCTGGTGCTCTGGCTTGGTCATTAAAACCACTGTCTGCTCTTTCTGAGTTCTCAATGCCTTCTTCAGGCATGCAGGTGTACATGTAGATAGAACACAAATATATAAGTGAAAAAAAATCCAACACAGAACCAGTTTAGAGAAATACTTTTTAAAACCCAATGAATAAAAGAACAAAGAACTCAAAAAAATCCAAATAATACCCTGTACAATTCCTAAAACTAAAGGTGTCTATTTTAGGTTGCTTTATGGCTGTTACATGATCTCAGTAAAATATGTGGCTGTTTGCTCTTTTGCAAGTAATCAAAGTGGCTCTAATGTTCAGATAGGAAAAAATAGAAAAAAAAAAACAACATCAAACTGTGGAAATAAAAGTTAGAGAAAGGATTGCTTCCATCAGTCATTAAGGCAATTATGATTTGAAATGCTAAGATATCATGAAGTCAAATAGCTTTCATTACATACTGCCTGGCAACCCACTTCTCCATTCGTATCCTTGTCCAAGCTGCTTCCATACATGACTCATGTCTCATGTGACCTTTATTTCCTTTGCTTCCATCCTTGCTTGGCTTGACCCAATCACAAAACAAACTGGAATAATTGTGTAGGCATGATGGCTTGTGCATTTCTTTGGTCCAATCATTTAGAGGCTTCCCATTTATCAAGCATGGGAAGACAATGTGCTTTAATTTTCATACTTTCTGGCTTCTCATTAACCTATTAACAAGTTGGACAGCTCATAATCCACTCAGTTAAGCTCCAGCTTTACTGAATTCATTGTTATCCCTCCCAAATGCCAGATACTGAGACAGGAAGAATGCTCAGTGGCTACTTGCACTGACTCCTCTTCCAGGGGACCTGAGTTCAATTCCCAGCTCTCACATAGTACTTTATAACTCTCTGTAATTCTGATCCTAGATATGATCTCCTCTTCTGGTCTCCACAGGCACATATGGTACACAGACATACATGCAGGTAAAACATATGCACAGGAGAGATAAATTAAATAATAAATGCCAGATGTTGAGAATTTTGCTCTGGTTTGCCTTTTATCTGAAACCCAGCTTCCTCGAAAATCTGTTTAGTTACCTTTTTCATTGACAGATTTTCCCAAAATATCACCCTGACAATAAGACTGTATGAAGCTCTCATTACTCTCTCACCGCACTATATTTTATGTTTCTTCATAATAATCACCATGAGAAGAATGAAAGTCACTATTGAAATTTGATGTCAACTTATGTGTGTGTATCTGAATAGCAGTATATGTAGGTAGTCAATACATAGCTGTTCAATTAATAAATTTATTTCTATTTGCAATATTACAGATTCTAATAATCACAATACTTTTCAATTAACAAATCAGAAAAAAAAGCAGCCAACGTAGTCTGAAAAAGGGAGTTTTTATAAGTTAGTGGTGGGAATATGAAATGGTACAAACTGCAGGGTGGAAAGAAAATGGTAATATCTGCTAGAATAAACAGTATCTGTCTTTTCATTTAGTCCCTTATGATTTGCATATATATTAAGTGACCTATCTTCAAATTATTCACTTTTTGTTATTGTTAAAATAAGGACAGAGAAAATCGATTAATATTAACAAAGAGCCAATTGAATCAATTATAGAACATTAACTCAATAGGTAGCTATTCAGTGAACAAGACAATGAATAGCCTTCTATGCAGAGATTTATAAAGCTTTACAAAAATCGTAATACGCTTAAGGAGACGATTGCAAAGTAATGTGTGCATTCATCCATCAACTATGTAATAAAGAGAAATCAAGCAACTATGCACTCACATTTGCTTAGCCATTCATAAAGAATCTCTAGAAGGATATAGATGAAATAAATTCATTTTTGCAGGGTTGAGGTAGTAGGAGAAGGAAAGAAAGAAGCAGAACAGAGAGAGGCAGACTGCTTTTCATATACTTAAAAGAATATTCTGACCCATGAAAAGATGACCTGTTTAAAACATTGAATAAACTGAATTAAAAAGTCTTCCATGTGCTGTCTAAAAGTGCACATAAAAAGGTAAAGATGTGAGGACTGCTTCTTCTTCAATAACATTGTAAAGAGTGAGTTACGAAAGTGAGCAACTTTTCCATGGAATTTAGAAACTTGTTGACTTTTGAAGATAGATTACAGCAAATCAATATGTAAATGGACAAAGTAAGCTATATGGAAAACCACCCACTAAAGTAATTATTTCATAGAAATAGGTGGTCCTAAATGAATGATGAGGGTGTAGGCTCTATCAAAATATGGCTATATTAGCATGTTGAAATTGTGACTAAGACAATGCTATTAGTAAGTTAAAAGGAAAAGCAATCCACTGAAGGTGATAGATAAGAAATACATATATACAAGAGTCAGAAAGAGAAGCTCCAAATTCATTCTTCAATGATATTTGTATATATGTAAATGTACATATATATGTATACATGTTATTTTTATTAGCATATAGCTAAAATTGATTAGCATAAATCCATGTCCATGTGGTCCTATTAAACATGCAAGCAAACACCACAAACTTACAAACCTCAAGACTAGATTAAATTTTTAATTTACCATGAAAATATTTGGATTTTTTTTTGTGTGTGTGTTTTACTTCAAAATAAATAAAGATATTTATTTAGAGGGCAACAGATTAGGAAGAAGGAGGAAACTGAGTTAACTCCTAGCATATCTCAAGGTTTTCAATGTTATTAGGATAGGATGAAATTCTATTAAATGGGATTAAAATTAAGTTATCTGATTATATAGGTCCTGTAGGTTTTGAAGACATAATCATCAACAACATTATAGAACAAATGCTGTCCTGCTGCGTTATTATAATGAAGCCATAAGATGCAGAGCTTCAAAACTACCCAATAGCTACACTAGTACAGGAGCTGGAGAAGTTAAATACCCTGGTCAGTATCTATCCAAAGGAGAGTCAGTAAGATCCCCCATGCATTTTACACTAAGAACCACTTAAGAAAAGGAGATATTTCAATAGAAAAAAACCACAGGACTTTTTATAGCATCACAGATTTCAACTCATGCTTGTAGTGATCATTAAGTCTCTTCTAGATACAGAATAAAGATAAAGAAAATCTACAAGAAGATAATTCAAGAATCTTCAATCCCTAATTTATACAGATGATTTTATGTAGGGGTTTTCACTTTCCCCCCTTAAATACTTAATTTTGAATATTGCTTGTAGTGGAAATTTTCATTTGTCTCAAATGCTGATTTTTTTAATAAATTGAGTATTTATTGAATAATAGGGCAAGGAATAGAGTAAGAGCCAGAACTCTGCCTTTCAAATCTACTTATCCGGATTTGAGGCTCTCCTTCATCTAATCACCCGTTACCTATGTCATGTCTATTGCCTCTGCCTCTAGCCCATCTGGTATTGCTTGACCTCAAAGACAAAATTACAACCTGCTTTACATAATTATTTGGAGAATTAAGTGAAATGGTCTTTATAAGATTAAAGGGAAGTGGTTATTAAAAGCTACTCAACTAAGAAATGCTTAGAACCACAGTAACAACAAAAATAATATTCTTCAGAAAAGAGCACACCAATTAGTTGTCCAATATCAAATGTTCTGCCCTGAAAACATATGCATATGAGTGACCTATACAGCCTGAGCAGGGCTTATTAATGTACTTAGGTAAATACATACATATGAATATAACAACAATTGACAAAAAAGGATGAGTCTGAAAGAGAGCAAGGAAGGGTATATGAGTTAATTTGGAGGGAAATCAGAGAAGAAAAATGATGTCATTATATTTATTTTTATTAATTAATTAATCACTTAACTTTACATCCCAATTGCAGCTTCCTCTTTCTACTCTTCTTCCAGCAACCCCCTCACTTCACCTTCCTATTCCCTTCCTTCTCAGTGAAGTGGAGTCCTCCTCTGGATATCAATCTGCCTTGGCAAATTAAGTTGCAGTAGAAATTGGCACAAATCCTATTGAACCCTGACAAGGCAGTCCAGTCGGGGAAAGAAGTCTAAACGCAGGCAACAATATAATAGATAGTCCTTGCTCCAGTTGTTAGGGATCCCAAAATGAAGATCAAGCTGTACCTCAGTTACATATGGGTAGGAGGTCTAGGTCTGTCCCATACATGTTCTCTGGTTGGTGGTTCAGTATCTATGAGTCCCTATGGGCTCAGATTAGTTGATTCTATATGGTTTTCTTATATTGTCCTTGACCCCTCTGGCTCCTTTAATCCCCCTGTGCCCCCCTCACAAGACTTCCTAACTTTTAGCTATGTGTCTCTCATGTTTCCTCAACTTCTGGGTAAAGCCTCTCAGAGGACAGTTATGCTAGGTTCCTGTCTTCAAGTATAGGAGAATATCATGAATAGTGTCAGATGTGGGCTCCCATGGCATGGATAATCTCAAAAATTAAAGAACTGATAAAATTGTGACTGTCACTGTTCAAAGCATTTTACCAACATTTCTATGATAGACCATTGTCTTTTTATTTAGTGACAGATCCTACTCCTTCAGTTTCTGCACCAATATTACTGTTGGGTGCCTGGCTAGCACTCTATCCCATGGCTTCATTGTACTAATGGAGGGCAAGAGAATCTGTTATTATACATGTTTAAGTTATTTATATTTTAAGTGGCTATGGGGCCTGTGTAATCAAATAACCTCATAATGTTAGTGACCTCCTGTGACAGGTCACTCACCATTTTCTCATATGCAGAGAGAAAAAAAAATCAGCCACCACTAGGTTGCTTGGTATTATATAGCTAGCCAGAGACAAAGTCACATTGTCTGGGTGGGGGAACAACCTCATAGAAGCAGCCAGAGGGGAGATGGCATAGAGGTTTTTCAGAGAGGAAACCAGGAAAGGGGATAACATTTAAAATGTAAATAAAGAAAATATCTAAATAAAAAAATAGAACTCTAATTTTTAGAATACAAATCATCTGTTGTTTCCAGGAAGTATTCCTTCCCTTGCTAGCTTTCCACACACAGACGCTTTCCCGTTCTCATGGCGTGAACATTTGGCATGATCCAAGAGTCTCAATGAGTAAGCTTTGGCTATAGACCATTCCTTGTTTGGTGTCTCACTTTACAGCCTCGGGTCCAGGCTTACTCTTCTGACCCATCAGCTTGTGTTCCCCTGCAAACAATTTTGAGCCAGCACTGGTGCATAGAAACATTATTAATGGGCACTGTTGGTGGCAGAAGAGTAGACACAAGCAGAACTTTAACTGTGATGTGATTTCAGCAAGGATTTTGCCCCTTTCTCAATTCACTCTAGATCTTAAATGGCTTTTAGAATTATTTTACATTCAATCCTGGGACTTACTAATTATATTCATAGGCATTCATAGGCCTTGGAAAAGAGGTACCTGTGATGGACTGCACATTTGGCAATTCACTACTCTTCTTCATGAGTTTGTTCCTGGACAGAAGCTCAGCTGCCAGCAGTAGTTGACTGTTGTATTTGGAGGCTGTGGAGAAGTGTATCAATGGTGCAGAGAAGACACTGATGATAATGTAAGAGAACCTAATTATACTTGATCAATAATCATACTTCGTCAGTGTGGTTTTCCTGAGATCTGTCTCGATTTAGTTCATTTCTGTGTGAGGGTCCATAAATGTCATCAAAATTATATCACTAATGAGTTGTGTTCTATAATCTGGTGTTATATATTTGGAAGGAAACCTATAAGGCATATGCATAGAGCATCCATATGCTTTCGATTGTTCACAGTAATTCTTCCAACCGCAGGATTATTTAATATAGTAGATTAGGTATTCTGAAATTTGTTAGAACTCCTAAATAATGCCATAAAACTATCACCATTGAATTCTATTATGTCTTTATTAAAGATTGGAGGACATATTTTCACAAGTGTGGTGCGTCTGCACTTCACTTTTAACTGTGTGACTTGTAAATTGGCCTTTTCTTTCTGACACACAGGCGCTTACTTAGGCAGCAAAAAGAAGGTAGTTAGAAATGTTGCTGTCATGTATGTGTAATTTGAAAGTTTTGCATCCAAAACTCACTGCTCTCTATGATCTTTTGAAAGTAAATACATTCTTAAAACTGGCTGAAAACAAATCACAAAATTCTACAGTACTCATTAGATCAAACTTTCACAAAAAATGGCAATGTCATTATACTGATTCAGATTAGTAGAATCTGGTGCATGGGGCAGGGTTTAACTACAAATGTCTCTTTCTTCCCTTTATCATAATTATATTTAGTTTACTTCTGGCTATTTTCTTTATTGTAAGATCTGACTTCCTCCTCTTAAATGTAAAACTTGGCAGAATATTTTGGACAATACTCCTGGCAATTGAGATAATCTTTTTAGTTAGGTTGGCTGTATCATCACTGATGGAAGAGGTGCAAAGAGGGTGTGCTTAAGAATGGAGAAGAAGGGTGATTCATGTTCGTGTACTGTAAATAGCTGTGGAGAATGTGACCATAAGGCATAGTACAAGTGTTGATGCGTTGTTTTTGTTCAACATATTTTTGGCTTTAATAATTAGGTCTTCAGAGTAGAAAATTGCTGGGGAGGAAAGCCAGATTGCAGGGGCTGAAGGACAAAGCCAGTGAGGAGAAAATGGTAGCAGGTGGCAGAGTTTGCTAATGGGTGAACAAGCTCTTCTATGGTCAAAAATAAAGAATTAAGGCAAAGAGAAGAACCATACTGAGATCTAAGATAGAGAAAAGGTAAATATTATGTGTAGTAGCTGAAGGATGAATGAAACTGGCTGAATATGTATGTATAATAATTAGTTTTTCAATATGTCAATTTATTATTTTCCTGTCCTTCCTCTTTCTTCTTTACTTCTTCCCCTTTGCTTCAGATTTTGGTCCAGTAAACTTCAATTAAACTCCCAAAGGATGGAAGAAGCTAACAGTCTTACACAGCTGTGACATACTTCAACAAGGACCACCATGGGAAAAAATAATGTTAAAGGTGCTGTAGCGGCACACAAGTTTTGCCCAAAACAAATAGCTTTCTAATTGGATTTAGGACCTTCTCAAACAAGAAAGAAATCATGCCTGGGATTGAAAAAAAAAAAAAAAACTAGCCACCAAATCAGGGATAGTGAAGTCATGGATCTTGGAGGATAACCTGCAGCCTTGGCTTTACTAAACCAGTTTAATCCCATGTTCTAAATATTTGTCTTTGTCTTTATGACTACAGTTAAATGCAGTCCTCACCCTTTATCAAAGAAAGATCTTTTTTACAATAGATGGACAGAATTTTA
The DNA here is from genome assembly GCF_000001635.26 of Mus musculus. NCBI lineage: Eukaryota > Metazoa > Chordata > Mammalia > Rodentia > Muridae > Mus > Mus musculus. The sequence continues at coordinate 82,111,993 of NC_000083.6, forward strand.
AAAATCTAATCAAAAAAAAATCAACCAATCAAAATTCGGAGTTGTGAAGTTCAGAGCTAACTAATACATTCACAACACAACTCCTTCACCTAAGACTCCAGAATCATTGCAGAAGTAAGGGCAGAGCCACGAAATATAAGCTGAACAAAGACAACCCCAATGGACGTGTTCACATGGAAGCGGAGAATCTCACAAGGCTTCAACTCTAGGTAAAGAACTGTAGACAGTAAGGAGAGCTGTAGTAGAAGAAGTCGTCTGCAGTGGAGAAAAGTCCATTAGTCGCTTATCTGATGCCAAGTGGTCAGACTTGAAGACATGCGTACTGGTAACATTAGACAGAGCAGAGCAGAGCAGCTTGTTTGACTGTTCGTTTTATTTTTTAGGTGTGTGTGTGTGTGTGTGTGTGTGTGTGTGTGTGTGTGTGTGTGTGTGTGCAAATAAAAGAAAGAAAAAGAGGCCATGAAGTTTTAAGAGAGTAAAGGTTGGGGGCATACATGAGATGGTTGGAAGGGAGAAAAGGGAACAGAAAATAATATATTTATATTATAATCTCAAAAGAATTTTAAAGTATTTTTTAACACAGCATTTGAGTTTTAGTACTAAAGAGGAAAGCATGGGAAAACATTCTGTTCCTTTATAGTTATCTCTCTCTCTCTCTCTCTCTCTCTCTCTCTTTTTTTTTTTTTTTTTTTTTTTTTGCTTCTGCCCCAAAGACTTCCTGTAGCCATTGGAAACAGCCCAAAAGATTTCTGGTAGCCATTGGGATCAGCAGGGACAGTATCAACGTGAGTTTCCTTCTATGCTATTACAAATCTTCTCCCTTTCATCAGGTTCCAGAGCTTTCTTCCTGTATGTTCACACCCCCTTTACCCCCCCCCCCCCAGGATATAAAGTCAGCCGTGCAGCACTATTCCTACCCTTGGATGACAACTGATGAGCAGTCGTTGTAGCCCAACTCCTTTACAGGAAACATTTTCCAGAGTTTACAAATCTTCAAAGCAGTATTAAACCTCAATCAATATGAACACACATACAAGACTATTTTATTTAAGTGTCTGATTTACTTAGATTACTTTTTCAGAGTAGTGAATTATCTCCCCCCCTCCCCCTTTTTCCTTCCAAAGAGCAGGCCACGTGGTTCATTAACTTTTAGAGAGAAAAAAAATCAATTTCCACACTAATTTAAAAAGCCAATTTTATGTAACAATAAATAACCATATGTATTTAGGCTTATTCTGAGAATTGGTAATTTCTTACAACCATTAATTGAATAATGATGTAATTATTGAATTATTCTAATTATAAGACCCAGTGCTCTCTTTTAATTTGATAGGATATCATCTTCCTTTTGATAATACTTCCCAGAATTCTCCTGGTATTGTTCTAGAGATAACCAGGAAAGGATGCTGTAAATTCTGTGTTTGTACTCTATTTACTTTATTTATTCATTTATTTACATCTCAAAAGTTGTCCCCTCCCAGTTTCCCCCTCCAGTAGTTTCCCCCATGTTCTCTCTATTTTGCCTCTGAGAGGCCAGTGCTCCCCCACCCCATCCTGTATCCTCCACCCTGATGCATCAATCTCTGCAGGATTAGGCACATCCTCTCCCACTGAGGCCAGAAATGGCAGTGCTCTGTTACCTATGTGCTGGAGTGTCTAAGACCAGCTCATGTATGGTCTCTGGTTGGAGGCTCAGTGTCTGGGAATGCCTATTGGTTCAGCTTAGTTGACACTGTTGGTCTTCCTGTGGGGTTGCCATCTCCTTAAGGGCCTTCAATCCTTCCCCTAACTCTTCCATAGAGGTCCCTAACCTCCATCCAATGTTTGTCTGTGGATTTTTGCATCTTTCTCAGTCAGCAGCTTCTCAGAGGCCTGCTATGCTAGGGTCGTATTTGCAAGCACAACACAGCATCATTGATAGTATGAGAATTGGTACCTGCTCATGGAATGGGTCTCAAAATAGGCAGGCCAGTCAGTGGTTCCCCATTCTTTCATTCTCTGCTCCATCTTTGTCCCTGCAATTCTTTTAGACAGGTCAAATTTGGGGTCAAACGTTTTGTAGGTGGGTTGATGTTCTCATCTCTCCACTGGGTGGGGGGGCTGTCTGGCTACTGAAGGTGGTCTCTTCAGGCTCCATATTCCAACTGTTGGGCATTTCTGCCAAATTAACCTAAGTTGACTCCTCCCTCACCACTGGTCTCTGGGACTTTGTAGAGAATTCCTCAAAGTTATCCACCACCCCTGGCAGCTTCTTATTTCCATTTATTCTCCTGGACCTCTGGACCTCTCTATTGTCTCTCCCCTTGCCTGACCCTGGCCCCCTATTCCCTTAGCCCTCCTGTCTCCCAACCAGGTCCATCCCTCCCTCTGCCTCCCAAGACTATGTTGCCACCCCCCTCCCCTTCTAAGTGTGATTTAAGCATCTTCACTTGGGTCTTCTTTCTTGTTTAATTTCTTGAGTCTGTGGGGTTTATTGTGGGGAGCCGCCCTCACATTCGCTGTTACAAGATGGCGCTGACATCCTGTGTTCTAAGTAGTAAACAAATAATCTGCGCATGTGCCAGGGTAGTTCTTCACTCCATGTGCTCTGCCTTCCCCGTGACGACAACTCGGCCGATGGGCTGCAGCCAATCAGGGAGTGACACGTCCTAGGCGGAGGATAATTCTCCTTAAAAGGGACAGGGTTTTGCCATTTTCTCTCTGGCTCCTGAAGAAGTAAGCAATAAAGCTTTTGCTGCGGAAGATTCCGGTTGTCCTGAGCGTGTTCTTGCCGGCGGACACAAAAGCTCGGGCAATAGTTTATCGTGGATATTCTCAAGTTTTTGGCCACTATCCACTTATCAGTGAGTACATGTAATGCACGTTCTTTGGGGCTAGGTTACCTCACCCAGGAAGATATTTTCTACTTCAATCCCTTTGCATGCAAAATTCATGATGCCCTTGTATTTAATAGCTGAGCAGTATTCGATTGTGTAAATGAACCTCATTTTTGTATCCATTCTTCAGTTGAGAGATTTTAGATTGTGTTCAGTTTCTGGCTAACATGAATAAAGCAGCTATGAACATAGTGGAGCTTGTGGCCCTGAGGTATAGTAGGGCATCTTTTGAGTATATGCCCAAGAATGGAGTGATGGTCTATATATGCTCATCCCAGGCATTGGCACTATTAGAAGATGTGGCCTTGTTGGAGTAGGTGTGTCATTGTGGGTATGGTATTTAAGATCCTCATCCTAGCTGCCTGGAAGGCAGTATTCTGATAGCAGCTTTCAGATTAAAATGAAGAACTCTCAGCTCCTCATGCACCATACCTGTCTGAATGCTTCCATGCTCCTACCTTGATGATAATGGACTGAACTTCTAAATCTGTAATCCAGCCCCAATTTAATGTTGTCATTTATAAGACTTGCCTTGGTCATGGTATCTGTTCATAGCAGTAAAACCCTAACTAAGACAAATGGTATAGCTGGGTCTTCACATATAAATATTTCCAATTTTCTGAACTGCCTAACTGATTTCCAGAGTGGTTGTACTAGTTTGCAATCCCACCAAAAATGGAGGAATGCCCCTCTTTCTCCACATTCTCCCAACCATGTTGTCCCTTGATATTTTAAATTTATCCATTCTGACTGGTGTAGGGTGGGCTATAGGAGTCATTTTGACTTGCATTTCCATGATGACCAAGGATGTTCAACATTTCTTAAAGTGCTTCTCAACCATTCAAGATTCCTTTGTTGAGAATTCTGTTTAGTTCTATATATCATTTTTTGATTGCTCTGTGTGTGTGTGTGTGTGTGTGTTTTCTTGAGTTCTTTATACATTTTGGATATTAGCTTTCTGTTAGATATAGGGCTAGTGAAGAGTAACATAATTAAAATGGCCACCTTGCTAAAATTACAGATTCAATGCTGTCCCCCAATAAAAATCTAAGACAAACATTCACAGATCTTGAAATAACAATTCTTAAATTCATATGGAAAACAAACAAACAGACAGACAGACAAAACAGGATAGCCAAAAGATCTTGAGTGATAGAAGAACTTCTGGAGATATCATCATTCCTGACCTAATGCTATGTATGCTACATAGTAATAGTAATAAAAACAGCATGGTATTCATATAGAAACAGACATATTGATAACTGGAATCAAAGATTCTAAAATAAACCCAGACACCTACTGACACTTGATTTTTGACAAGTAATAAAAGCCACACGAGGGAACAAGGAGAGCCTCTTCAACACATGGTGCTGGTCTAACTGAATGTCTGTGTGTATAAGAATGAAAATAGATCAATATTTATACTTCACAAAAAATTGAAGTCCAAATAGATCAAAGACCTCAAAATAAAACCAGACATACTCAATCTAATAAAAGAGAAAGTGGAAAACAGTCTGAATGCATTGGGACAGGAGAAAATTTACTGAACAGAATATCAATTGCTCAGGCACTAAGATCAAGAATTAATAAATGGGACCTCATGAAACTGAAACGCTTCTATAAAGCAAAGGACACAGTCAATAGGGCAAAATAGGAGCCTACAGATTGGGAAAAAACTTCATTAACCCTTCATCCAACAGAGGACTAATATCCAAATTATTTATCTATTTATTTACTTATTCACCTTACATCCTGCTCATTGACCCCATCGTAGTACCCCCTCCCACAAACATTCCTCACAAACCCGCTTCTCCTCTGAGCATGTGGGGTTACTTGGATATCCTCCCCTCTCCATGGCATAGCAAGTCTCTGTGGGACTAGGTACATCATCTTCCACTGAGACCAGACCATGTAGCCCACCTAGAAGAACATATCCCACATACAAGTAACACCTTTTGGGATAGACACAACTCCAGTTGTTTGGAACTCACATGAAGACCAAACTACACATCTGCTACATATGTGTGCAGGAGACTAGGTCCAGTCATATATGTTCCTTGGTTGGTAGTTTAGTTTCTTAAAGTCCCAAAGGTCTAGATTAGTTGACTGTTGGTCTTCCTATGGCGTTTCTATCCTGTTCTTGCCCCACAATCCTTCCCCCATTATTTCATACGAGTCTCCAAACTCAATCCAGTTTGGCTGTGGGAATCTGCATCTATCTAAGACAGAGGCTGGGTGGAACTTCTCAGAGGACAGCCATGCTAGACTCCTGTTTGCAAACATAACAGAGTATCATTAATAGTGTCAGATATTGGTGTTTGCCCATAAGATGGGTTTCAAGTTAGCCTGGCTATTGGTTGGCCATTCCCTCAGTCCTTGCTCCATCCTCTGTGCCTACATTTCTTGTAGACAGGACAAATTTTGGATTGAAAGTTTTATGGGTGTATTGGTGTCCCTATGGCTCCACTGGGATTCTTTCCTAGGTATAGGAAATGACTTCTTCAAGTTATATATCCCCAATGCTATGAGTCATATCTAAGGCCACTCCCATTGATTCTTGGGCACCTCTCTTATCCTAGGTCTCTGTCATGTACTGGATGTGCCCCCCATTTCCCCATCCCTGTCAGTTGCAGATTTCCATTAATTTTAATGGCCATCTGACCATCTCTCCCCTCCTTCCCCTGTCGAATCCTGTACCATCCCCATCTCCTCTCCCACCCAGTTCCCTCCCTCCATCTACTTTTATGACTATTTTATTCCCCCTCCTAAGTGAGATTCAAGTTTCCTTTCTTGTATGTGGTCCTTCTTGTTTAGCTTCTTTGGGTCTATGGACTGTGGCAGGGGTATCCTCTATTTTATAGCTAATAGCCACTTATAAGTGAGTACATGCCAGGCATGACATTTTGGGACTGGGTTACCTCACTCACAATGATATTCTCAAATTCCATCCATTTGCCTACAAAATTTATGATGTTTTTTATTTTAATAACTGGACAGTATTCCATTGTCTAAATATACCACATTTTCTTTATCCATTCTTCAGTTGAAGGACATGTAGGTTGTTTCCAGTTTCTGGCTATCACAAATAAAGTTGCTATGAACATAGTTGAGCAAGTGTCCTTGCCAGATGGTGGAGCATCCTTGGGGTATATGCCCAGGAGTGGTAGAACTATCTCAAGTTTTCTGAGAAAGAGCCAAATTGATTTCCAAAGTGGTTGTACAAGCTTTCCTTCCAGCAATGGAGGTGTTTCCCCTTGTTCCATATTCTCACCAGCATGTGCTCTCTCTTGAGTTTTTGATCTTAGATATTCTGATGGAACTAAGTTGATACCTCAGAATTGTTTTGATTTGCATTTCCCTGATGACTAAAGACTTTGAGCATTTTTAAAGTGTTTCTCAGCCACTTGAGATTCGCCTGTTGAGAATTCTTTGTTTAGCGATATATCCCATTTTTAAATTGGGTTATTTGGGTTGTTTGTGTTTAACTTCTTGGCAGGCTTAAATATTTCAAAACCTACTTTTATAAGGGTCGTTGAATGCTTTAACATGCCCCCTCCTTCTAGCCTACCACCCACCAGAGATAATGGAAAGGAAAAGTTAATAGAGCAAAGGAGTATGTGGACCTGTTTAAAAAGAGATCTTTCGAGAAAATACAATTTTTGTTGTCAGGACACCAGCAGTTCAGTTTACAGGAATCAGCAGCAGCATCTTGATCCACTCACAAACACCATTCAAGAATCAGCAATGGTAGGTTAATTCAGAAGAAACGTTGAGTCTCTAACAATTGCCTGAATCAGCTGAGGCAGCAAGAAGTGGCTGGAACATCACCAGAAATTTTTTGGTGCATTTCTCTCTATAAAGTCATGACCAATGATGACCAGGAAAGAATGGCAAGGCATACCAATTCCACCCAGCATCATTAATGAAGACCAGCACCAACAAAGTCCGTTAATGACCAGCAAAAAATGGTAAGGCATGCCAATATCATCCAGCATCGTCCACCTGTCTGTTGGGTTACATTTATATCCTTTCCAAACATCATATGTTCTCTCAAGCAGCTGCTCTAGCAAAACATCACATGCCCTTTGTCCAGGTTGCTTCCAGAAAAACACCATGTCTCTGTTCATAGAAAAACATTCTCCCCTTCAGCAAAAATATCCTCTCATAGACAGACTCCAGAAAATCATCACATGATAAAACAGTCTCCAAAGAAACTAAAGAATTCTACGTCAGTTCTTGAGGGGTTTTTTGTTGTTGTTGTTTTGTTTTGTTTTTTGTTTTTTTGTTTTATAAAATTTGGATAGTAACCCTCTAACAGATATAAGGTTGGTGAAGATCCTTTCCCAATCTGTAGACTGCCATTTGTCCTATTAAGAGATTCCTTTGCCTTATAGAATATTTTCAGTTTCACGAGATGCCATTTATCTAAACTGTAGATCTTAGAGCCTGAGCCATTGGTATTCTGTTCAGAGAATTGTCTCTTGCACTAATGCATTCAAGGCTATTTTTTACTTTCTCTTCTATGAGATTTAGTATATATAGTTTTATGTTGATGTCCTTGATTTACTTGGGCTTGAGTATTGTGCAGAGTGATAAATATAAGTCTATTGTCATTCTTCTACATGTAGACATCCAGTTAGACCAGCACCATTTGTTGAATGTACTTTCTTTTTTCTATTGTATGGATTTGGTTTTTTTATAAAAAAAAAATCAATTGTCCACAGGCTTGTGGGTTTACTGCTGGGTTTTCAGTTAGATTTTGTTGATCAATGCATCTATTTCTGGACCAATACCATGTAGTTTTTATCACTATTTTTCTGTAGTACATCATGAGGTCAGTAATGGTGATTCCTCCAGAAGTTCTTCTATTGTTAAGGATTGTTTTGACTAGCCTATATTTTTGTTTTTCCATATGAAGTTAAGAATTGCTCTTTCAAAACCTATACAAAATTGCATTTGAATTTTGATGAGAACTGCATTGAATCTGTAGATTGTTTTAGGTAAGATGTCCATTTTCACTGTGAATCCTACCTATCCAAAAGCATAGGAGATCTTTCCATCTTCTGATATCTTCGTCAGTTTCTTTCTTCAGGGACTTGAAATTCTTGTCATACAGATCTTTTACTTGCTTGTGTGGAGTTACACAAATATATTTTATATTTTTTGTGGTTATTGTAAATGGTGTTATTTCTGTATTATTTTTTCCTCTGCTTGTATATCATTTGTATGAAGGATGATTTCTTTTATTTAATTTTGTATCCAGCTACTTTGTTCATGGTGTTTATGAGCTGTAGAAGTTCTCTGGTAGAATTTTGGGGTCATTATGTATAGTATCATATCATTCTTAAAGAGCAATGCATTTGACTACTTCTTTTATAATTAATATCCCCTAATTGCCTTTAGCTGTCTTACTGTTCTGGCTAGAACTTGAGGTAATATTGAGTAGACAGGTAGAGAGTGGGCAGTTTTGTCTTATCTCTGATTTTACTCAATTTGATTTAAGTCTCCCTCCAATTAGTTTGATGTTGGCTATTAGCTTGGTGTATATTGCTTTGATAATGTTTAGGTATGTGCCTTGAATCCCTGATTGTTCTAATGCTTTTAACACAATGAATGGGCTGTTGGATTTTATCAATGGCTTTTTCAGCCTCTAGTGGGATGATCCTGTGATTTTATTTTCTTTCAGTATGTTTATATGGTTGATTATGTTGATGGATTTTCATATACTGAACCATCACTGCATTCCTGGCATGAAGTCTACTTTGATCATGAATGATGGTATTTTTGATGTGTTCCTGGATTTGGTTTTTGAGTGTGTACTGAGTATTTTTGCATCAATGTTTGTAAGTGAAAACAGTCTGAAGTTCGTTTTTTTGTTGAATTTTTTGTGGTTTTGGTATCATGGTGATTGTGGCTTTATAGGATATGTATGGCAGTGTTTCTTCTGTTTTTATTTTGTGCAATAGCTTGAAGAATATCAGTAGAAACTCTTCTTTGAAAGTCTGGTAGAATTCTGCTTTAAACCCTCCTGGGCCTGAACCTTTTAAAAAATTTTTTAAATTTTTTTAATTTTTATTTTTATTTTGGTTTGGAGTATTCTGATGACCACTTGTATATCTTTAGAGGATTATGAGAGGTTTCCATAGTTTTTCTTATCTTTATTTTACTTTGGTAAGTGGTATCTATCTAGAATATCATCCATTTCATTAAGATTTTCTAATTTCGTGGAGTACAGGCTTTTAAAGTAAGACCTAAAGATCATCTGAATATTATCTGTGTCTATGGTTATCTCTCCCCTTTCATTTCTGATTTGGTTTATTTGATACTGTCTCTCTAGTTTTTTGTTAGTTTGGCTAGGGGTCTGTATATATTGTTGATTTTTCTTAATGAAACAGCTCTTGGTTTCTCTGATTTTTTTTTGTATTATTTTCTTTGTTTCTAATTAATTTGTTTCTGCCCTGATTTTGATTATTTCCTTCCTTCTACTCATATTTGTTGGTGTGCTTGATATATACTGAAATTATTGGTATTGGATCATGTGTACACTGAAATTATTGGTATTGGATCTTTCTACTTTCTTTATAGAGTCACTTAGTGCTATGAACTTTCCTCATAGTACTCTTTTCATTGAATCACACAAATTTGTGTATGTTGTGCCTTCAGGATTGAATTATAGAAAGTCTTTAATATCATTCTTCATTTCTCCCCTAGCCCAGAGATCACTGAGTAGAGAGTTGTTCAATTTCTATGAATGTGTAGGCTTTCCTGTGTTTCTGTTTTTGAATTCCAGCTTTAATCCATAGTGGTCCGATAATATACAGGATGTTATTTCAATTTTCTTGTATCTATTGATTGTTGCTTTGTGATTGACTATGTGGCCAATTTTAGAGAAGAATTCATATGGTGCTGAGAAGAAGTTATATTCACTTGTGTTTGGGTGAAATAGTCTATAGATATGTTAGGTATATATGATTTAGCATTTCTGCCAGTTTCATAAATTCTCTATTTAGTTTTTGTCTAAATGACCTGTCAGTTGGTGAGACTGGACTGTTGAAGTCTCCCACTATTAATGTTTGGAGTTTGATGCATGATTTAAGGTTTAACAATGTTTCTTTTACAAATGTAGATTCCCTTGTGTTTGGAGCATAGATGTGCAGAATGGAGATACCATCTTCATAGATATTTTCTTTAATGATTATGAAGTGTTCTTCCCTGTCCCTTTTGATTAATTTGAGTTGAAAGTATATTTTACTAGATATTGGAATGGGTGCTCCAGGTTGCTTCTTGGGTCTGTTTGCCTGGAAAAAAATCCAACCCTTTATTCTGAGGTAATATCTATCTTTATTGCTTAAAGGTGTATTTCTTGTATGCATCTGTATGATTGATGCTGTTTTCACACCCATTCTGTTAACTTATGTGCATTTTATAGGGGAATTGAATCCACTGATGTTGAGATATATTAATGGCCACTGATTGTTTTTGAGTTTTTTTTTATTATTAATTTGGTATTGATGGTCGTGGTGGTGATTGTGTGTGTGTGTGTGTGTGTGTGTGTGTGTGTGTGTGTGAGAGAGAGAGAGAGAGAGAGAGAGAGAGAGAACGAGAGAGAGAGAGAGAGAGAGAGAGAGAGAGAGAGAGAGGGAGAGAGAGAGGGAGAGAGAGAGAGAGAGAATCCCTCTGTTTGGCTGGTATGGAATTACTTATTTTCTTAGATGTAGTTATTGTCCTTGGGTTGGAGTTTTCCTTCTATTATTTTTGTAGGCCTGGATTTGTGGATAGACATTGTTAGCATTTGGATTTGTCTTGAAATATCTTGTTTTGTCCATCTACAATGATTGAGAATTTTGCTGGGTATAGTAGTCTAGTTTGACATCTGTTATTTTTTAGATGTTGGAAGATATCTATCCAGACTCTTCTAGCTTTTAGAGTCTCTGTTGAGATGCCAGGTATAATTCTGATAGGTCTGCCTTTGTATGTTATTTGGCCTTCTTTCTTGCTACTTTTAATATTGTGGGTTTTTTGTTGTTGTTGTTCTATAGATTTTGTGTTTTGATTATCATATGGCAGGACGATTTTCCTTTCTGGTCCAGCCTAAATGGTATTCTCTAAGCTTATTGTTTGTTTATAGTCATCTCTTTCTTTAAGTTGGACCTTGAAGCTGGGAGCTATTACTCTTAGGTTAGGTCTTTCCATGATTCATTCCCCTGTTTTCTTGGATGCTTTATGTCAGGAACTTTTTAGCTTTAATATTTCCTTTGACTGATGTATCAGTATCCTCTATTTTATCTTCCATACCCGAGACTCTCTCTTTTATTCTTGTATTATGTTGGTGATACTTGCATCTGTTGTTCCTGTTCTCTTCCTTAGGCTTTCCATCTACGATATTCTCTCAGTTTGTATTTTCTTCATTGCCAACATTTCCACTATCAGGTCTTGAACAACTTTATTTATTTTTTTTACCTGTTTAATTGTATTTTCTTGCATAACTATAAGGGATTTATATTTTACTCTTTAAAGATTTCTACCTCTTTGATTGTTTTTCCCTGTTTTTCTTTGAAATATTCATTCATTTCCTATTTAAAGGTCTCTATCATCTTTATATGACTGAATTTAAGGTCAGTTTTTGTGCTTCTATTGTTAGACTATCCAGGGCTTCCTGTAGTAGGGTGGCCATGCTCTCAAAATGCCATAATCCCCTGGCTTTTGTTGATTGTTTTCTTTAGAGGGCCTTTAGCTATCTGGATGGCTTTAGTCCCTTGATGTTTAGGTTGTAGTTAGTGTTGGGTGGAGGCTTAGCTTCCATGGTCCTGGTCTGGCAGACCTCTGCTGGGTATCCTGTATGTTCCAGATCATCATGTCTGTATGGTTCAGGAGCCACAGTTCTGATGAAGGTGGGCAGAGAGGTGATGGGACTATGTAGGTCTGCAGGGGATAGAAGACTGATCAGGACAGCCTGTTGTGCCCCAGAAGACTCAGAGAGCAGGGAAGATGGTTGGTGAAGCAATGTTTAGCTGTATGGTTCAGGATCTGCATATGTGATGGAGGTGGGAGGAGAGGTAGCAGGAGAATGGAGGTCTGCCTAGGATAGCAGGTTGCTCATCTCTTACCAGGTCTTCTACTGACCATAAACATGTCAAACAGGGAACAAATATCTTTGGAAATTGGTGGGGCAAAGGAGTTAGGTAATAAACAAAATTGAGATTCTAACTGTTTTTTGAGAAAATATAGAAATAAATAGTGTAATATCTGATAATATAATAAATTAATTGGGCTTACATTTATATTTTGTAATATATTTGATATATATCATTAATACAAACTTGAGAATGGCTTAAAAATCTTGAAAAATAGTGATATAAATCTTACTTAATTGATATGACATTAGAAATAACACTAAAATGACAAATAGGGTGTATAAGTCAAGGTCAAAAAGAAGAGGATATAAGTAATAAGAACAATATTTGAAGAAAATATAAGTTATGATGTTCACAGTTATTTGAAAGATATATTTAGATGTCCTAGAAATTCAAAAAGCTGGAGAAGCATAGTATAAAGATGATCCCAGTGGGGCATCTCATTGTCAAACTGCTGAGATTTACAATGGTTTGAAATTCAGGAAAGTAGAGAGTTTTAGTAAAATATGAATGAATAGATGCATTGGTAATACTGAAATGCTATATAATGTCTGAAATAATTTTGATTATTTATTTATTTGTTTATTGTCTCTATTTTAAGGTTTCTTTCAAGGCCCTAGAAGTTAATCTGAAGCAAAATTTAACATAGCTTTTAGTAGAAGAAGAATAATATCAACCACCCAGCCCCCCCCCCCCCCCCCAGAGCTCCCAGGGACTAAACCACCAACCAAAGAGTACACATGAAGGGACCCATGGCTCCAGGTGCATATGTAACAGAGAAAGGCTTTGTTGGGTATCAATAGGAGGAGAGGCACTTGGTCCTGTGAAGGCTCAAAGTCCCACTGTAGGGGAATGACAGGACAGTGAGGTGGGAGTGGGTAAGTGGGTGGGGGAACACCCTCATAGAAGAGGAGGGGAAACTGGGAAAGGAGATAACAGTTGAAATGAAAATAAATAAATATCCAATTGAAAAGGAAAAAATAATTAATTAAAAATGATGAAACTCTTGATACAAACAACAACCTGAAAAAATTATGAAATATTGCCTAATAAAAAATAACATCCCCCCCCAATAAACACTGAGAACAAAATCCCCAAGATTCTCTAAGTAGATGGGGGTATTTGAAAGATGCTCTAAGCCATTACTGTCTCCTTTCACATGATCCCTGGGAAATTTAAGATAGAAGGTTGAGAAAACAGCAAAGGCTTAGTGGTTCCTGATAGCAGTTTTTAGTCTGGATCAGACATTCCAGTTGACTCCCACTATTGCAGATATTTCCTGGGATGATAATACGTGAGTTTAGTCTCAGAAAATAAAGACACAAAACAATTTCCAAGGTAACACCATTCAAATAACAAGGGGGGCTTGATATATATCTGAAAGATACATTATGTTTTAAAATTACACACATACTTTATACATGTGGTTTGGGGTCAAGGACTCAGATACTGTTAAATAAAATGAACTATAAAATCTTTCATATTTGCATAGTACATAGAGTTTGAGCTTTTGAGACTTAAAAGAAAATCATTCTGCATTACTTTTGAATGGCTATTCAAAATCTATTGTAGTCTCATTTTATACATATTGTCATATCAAGGGAATTTTCATTGTGAAATTGTAATGATTACATATTAAAATGAGAAAAATATGCTTATATGCTTTTGGAACTTTATTTTTCAGTCATTGTAATATTTTTATGATTGTTATGTTCCTAGATTATATTTAAACCTCTATTGAACTCACATATTTAAATATATTTAATGTTGAACAGACACCAAATATGTACTGAAATTTCCTCTCATTTTCTTTACTTCATGGTTTTCTATCCATGGAATCCAAGGAAAGGTAATAGATTATCCTGTGTGTCCTGGCATTTATACTTTTGCTTCTAAAGTTTTCAAATTAACATTAAATAAGGGAACTGCCAAAAAACTAATATAAATTGATCACTGTCTTGTAAGCCCATTTTCCTAATTATTTTAATGTTCTCCATAATGATAGATAACACCTTTGAATCCCTGTTCCTTTTACCAAAGATTGATAAATTGATGATTTTAAATTTGATACAGAACTTAAATAAATCCTTATATATACCTATATCAGGACTTATTAACTAGATTTTGATTTTCTTTACTACAGTCAGAAATATTAATTTATAAATGATCTTGATCAACAAGAGACTACATATTTTACTCATGGCATGAGTATTTACTGTGTATATGTCACACGATAGAGAGATTGAAGTGGCTACTTCTTATAGCCATGTATGGGTTCCATTGGAGGGAGGCAGATATCAACCCATCCACAAAAACTTCAATGCAAAATTTGCTTACACAATACACAGGGATAAAAATGGAACAGACTCTGGTGGAATCACCATGCCTGACCTAAAGCTTTACTACAGAGCAATTGTGATAAAAACTGCATGGTGCTGGTATAGAGACAGACAAGTAGACCAATGGAATAGAATTGAAGACCCAGAAATGAACCCACACACCTATGGTCACTTGATCTTCGACAAGGGAGCTAAAACCATCCAGTGGAAGAAAGACAGCATTTTCAACAATTGGTGCTGGCACAACTGGTTGTTATCATGTAGAAGAATGCAAATCGATCCATACTTATCTCCTTGTACTAAGGTCAAATCTAAGTGGATCAAGGAACTTCACATAAAACCAGAGACACTGAAACTTATAGAGGAGAAAGTGGGGAAAAGCCTTGAAGATATGGGCATAGGGGAAAAATTCCTGAACAGAACAGCAATGGCTTGTGCTGTAAGATCGAGAATTGACAAATGGGACCTAATGAAACTCCAAAGTTTCTGCAAGGCAAAAGACACCGTCAATAAGACAAAAAGACCACCAACAGATTGGGAAAGGATTTTTACCTATCCTAAATCAGATAGGGGACTAATATCCAACATATATAAAGAACTCAAGAAGGTGGACTTCAGAAAATCGAATAACCCCATTAAAGAATGGGGCTCAGAACTGAACAAAGAATTCTCACCTGAGGAATACCGAATGGCAGAGAAGCACCTGAAAAAATGTTCAACATCCTTAATCATCAGGGAAATGCAAATCAAAACAACCCTGAGATTCCACCTCACACCAGTCAGAATGGCTAAGATAAAAAATTCAGGTGACAGCAGATGCTGGCATGGATGTGGAGAAAGAGGAACACTCCTCCATTGTTGGTGGGATTGCAGGCTTGTACAACCACTCTGGAAATCAGTCTGGCGGTTCCTCAGAAAATTGGACATAGTACTACCGGAGGATCCAGCAATACCTCTCCTGGGCATATATCCAGAAGATGCCCCAACTGGTAAGAAGGACACATGCTCCACTATGTTCATAGCAGCCTTATTTATAATAGCCAGAAGCTGGAAAGAACCCAGATGCCCCTCAACAGAGGAATGGATACAGAAAATGTGGTACATCTACACAATGGAGTACTACTCAGCTATTAAAAAGAATGAATTTATGAAATGCCTAGCTAAATGGATGGACCTGGAGGGCATCATCCTGAGTGAGGTAACACATTCACAAAGGAACTCACACAATATGTACTCACTGATAAGTGGATATTAGCCCCAAACCTAGGATTCCCAAGATATAAGATACAATTTGCTAAACACATGAAACTCAAGAAGAATGAAGACTGAAGTGTGGACACTATGCCCCTCCTTAGAATTGGGAACAAAACACCCATGGAAGGAGTTACAGAGACAAAGTTTGGATCTGAGATGAAAGGATGGTCCATGTAGAGACTGCCATATCCAGGGATCCACCCCATAATCAGCATCCAAACGCTGACACCATTGCATACACTAGCAAGATTTTATCGAAAGGACCCAGATGTAGCTGTCTCTTGTGAGACTATGCCGGGGCCTAGCAAACACAGAAGTGGATGCTCACAGTCAGCTAATGGATGGATCACAGGGCTCCCAATGGAGGAGCTAGAGAAAGAACCCAAGGAGCTAAAGGGATCTGCAACCCTATAGGTGGAACAACATTATGAACTAACCAGTACCCCGGAGCTCTTGACTCTAGCTGCATATGTATCAAAAGATGGCCTAGTCGGCCATCACTGGAAAGAGAGGCCCATTGGACACGCAAACTTTATATGCCCCAGTACAGGGGAACGCCAGGGCCAAAAAGGAGGAGTGGGTGGGTAGGGGAGTGGGGGTGGGTGGGTATGGGGGACTTTTGGTATAGCATTGGAAATGTTAATGAGCTAAATACCTAATAGAAAATGGAAAAAAAAAAAAAAGAAAAGAAAATTTAAAAGTAAAAAAAAAAAAAAAAAAAATGGAACAGAGCCTGAGGGAATGGCTAACCAATGACTGGCCCAACTTGAGACCCATTCTATAGGAGAAAGCTAACCACTGACACTACTAATGATACTCTGTTATGCTGGCCGACAGGACCGTAGCATAACTGTCCCGAAGAGGCTTTCTCTAGAAGCTGATGGAAATGGATGCAGAAAACTACAGCCAAACATCAGGTAGAGTCATGTGGAAGAGTTTGGGAGAGGATTGAGCAAGTCATAAGTGTTACGAACACCACAAGAAGACCTTTAGAGCAAACTAACCTGGGCCCATGGGTGCCCACATACTAAATGGCCACCAAAGAGTATTCAGGGGCTGGATCTAGGTCCCCTACACATTTGTAGCAGATATGTAGCTTTATCTTCTAACAATTGAAGAAGGGCTGTCTCTGACTCTGTTGCATGTCATTGGATCCCTTCCTGTAGCTGGACTGCCTGGATGGGCCTCAGTGGGACAGGATGCATTTAGTACTGCTGGGGCTTGATGTCTCAAGGCAGGGTAGTATACAAGGGGGTCTTTTCCTTCTCTGAGAAGGATAGGAGATAAAGGGGGGAGGGATTTGACTGCAACTGGGATATAAACTGAATAAATAAATTAATTAATGAAGAAAAATGAAACATTCACTAAACATTGTAGCATTTCAAACCTGGGAAGGGCTCAAGCCCTAAATAATTGAGTATAATTATGGGTTGAAAATTGCCTCACTAGCATGGGTCTACTTTTATCTAATGTCCCCATATGGAGGGAACATTTATGACCTATAATAACAGTTTAGATGTTTACCATTCAATGAAGAATCAGAAAAAATCTCCATACTAGGAAATTGACTGACTCTGACTAAAGCTTTTGGCTCAAAAGTCATCTGAAATATAATCAGAAAAATTTTTATACTTTGTATACTAAAGTCAATATGAAAATTCTTATACTAAGAAAAAAAAACAACAACAAAAAGCAAAAAAAAAAAAAACCACTTGTAAACTTAGGAGTCTTTCTAATGGTTGAAGAATTTTAGTAGTTTTCCCTTCAGAGAACAAGAAGCTAAGGTAAAGGATGCCATGTCTAATTGTTCCCATCTTTCTTGGTCAGTGCTGATCTCCTGGAAGATGGCATTAGTAGGAGCAATAGGAATGAGCACAATGATGTGTCTTCATTTTCATTAAATTTTAAAAAGCCTTTCATTTCTTTATTTCTTCCCTGACCAAGTTATCATTGAGTAGAGCATTGTTCAGCTTCCATGTGTATGTGTGCTTTTGTTGCTTTTGTTGGTATTTAAGACCAGCCTTTAGTCCATGGTGATCTGATAGGGTTCATGAGAGTATTTCAGTCTTCATGTCTCTGTTAAGGCCTGTTTTGTGACCAGTTATATGGTCAATTTTGGAGAAGGTACCAAAGCTTATGGGACACAATGAAAGCAGTGCTAAGAGGAAAACTCATAGCTTTAAGTGCCTCCAAAAAGAAACTGAAGAGATCCTATACTAGCAGCTTGACAGCACACCTGAAAGCTCTAGAACAAAAAGAAACAAATACACTCAAGAGGGATGGACAGCAGGAAATAATCAAACTCAGGGCTGAAAACAACCAAGTAGATACAAACAGAACTATACTAAGAATCAACAAAAACAAGCTGGGCAGTGGTAGTGCACGTCTTTAATCCCAGCACTTGGGAGGGAGAGGCAGGCATATTCCTGAGTTCAAGGCCAATCTGGTCTACAGAGTGAGTCCAGGACAGCCAGGGCTATAAAGAGAAATCCTGTCTCGAAAAACAAAAAAGCAAAACAAAAAACCCAACAACAAACAAACAAACAAACAAAAACAAAACTAAGAGCTGGTTCTTTGAGAAAATCAACAAGATAGAGAAACCCTTAGCCAGACTAACCAGAGAGCACAGAGACAGTATCCAAATTAATAAAATCAGAAATGAAAAGGGAGACATAACAATGAAATATTTCTTAAAATAATTATTCTGTTTGTTGAATGTTAATAGTTGAACATATTAAAATCATGTTCTACAGATACCATAGAAACATTGATATTTTTTCTCACTGAGCTTAAAATTAACATTTTCTTAATGTTTGACATCAAAGAGTTTTTGCTATTTTGAAAATTTTAAATTATACTTACTGATAAAATAATTTCTCTTTTAGAAACACAGAATTTTTTTAAGTAAACTGATTGTTAGACAATGTACACAGATATATAATGTACTTTAATTACTCTCATGTTAGGTGATACCATGTAAGGACTTTTGAATATATCTCTTAATGATTCATTTTTAATATTTTATGCCCTTTTACTATGCTTAACTCCCAAAGAATATTTTGTATGTTTTGAAATAATTTAGTATTCAACATTATAGGTTTCTCAGTCATGGATAATATTAAATATTCATTAATGATAATTTAGGGTATGAAAGGATATGAATATATAAGCTGGACAAATGTTTTACATATTATTTGATTCTCAAAATACTCAATATTATTATCTTTGATTATAAAATACATTTAAATAATAAAAATATTAAAGAAAAAACATTAACAAAATAAAAGGAATGAGCATGATGACCATGTGACTGCAGAATCCAAACATCTGGAAAACTTGACATGAGGTCCTAGTTCTTCCTCTTGGCACATCTGTCACTGAGAAGCACACGGACAAGAAGTAATAGAAGTTGACAATCTTCCCCAGTGGCTCTTTCCATTCAAAAGAGTTCAAGGTGGGATAAAAACAAAGTTTTGTTACTTTTAAATGTCTCTGAAATATTCGAATAAATCCTGGTACCCAAATCTGTTTTTCTTTGAAAGCCTCTCCCTGCCTCTCTTGCACCCTCACCAAAAAGTGAGCACCATGAGAATATATTTTGAAACTGAAACCTTTACTTTTCAGAATCTCTGTTGTTTTAAAATGGTGCTGTGAGAATACTCCGTGATAACAAATTCATCCCTGTTGCCTCTCAGGATGCTGGAGGACTGTGTGGGTGGAAGAGGAAGTTCTCATGTTCCCATTACTCACCTTGCTTTAAGAAGCAGGCACACTTTAGATAGAGCCTCTATAACAAAGGTCTTTTGAGAAAATGGTGCATGTGTCTTAAAAAGGCAACAAAACTGAACATTTCTCTTTTTTCTAAAGTTAAAAGAATGATAAAAAGTAAAGCTATTGACCCAGCCTGTCCCTTACAAGTACTATATTTAGTGTCATGTATTCTCTGAAATATTTGTGAGTTTAAATGTAAGTTTTCTTATTGTTCTTGTCCACACTAGCACAAGAGGGATTTTCTCAGACTTGGTATTCATGCAGACAGATGCTAACCTTCTTATGACAATATCAAATACACAAGGTAGAATACATCTAAGAGAAGTACCTGTAAATCAAATCTAATAGCTTTGATTATCTAATCTAAATATGGAAAGGCTCTTTTTGTCTAAATTTTGGGCTGGTAATGCCAAAGAAGATGACATTTACCTGCAGGAGATGGACAGTCCTTATGTGGCTTTAGATGAAAAATATGACCTGTATCCATATAAACCACAATAGATTCAAAGACTGGATCCCTGGATTCCAAAACACAAACTCGTGAACAAGGTGAATGACACAGTCAACACTGGCCAGCCAATGAAGGACTCAGCAGCTCAGTGAAGCTGACTCCAATAAAGGAGAAGTGTGCCAGGGATGAGTCCAGGAGGACTTTCTATCAGAGGTGGCTTACTAAGCTGCTACTGTCCAAATACAATAATGGTCTGTGTGGTTGGCAGGATATTCAAGTCTCTTCAGATGTTAAGAGCACACAGAATGCCATCCAGAACTTCAATTTATTTTTCTGTGCCACATTGTTTTTATTATTTACAATTTATTTTGTTTTTGTTTTTGCTTTTTAATGTCATTTTTTTAATTAATATTTTCTTTATTTGCATTTCAAATGTTATCCCCTTTCCTGGTTTCCCCTCTGAAAAACCCCTATCCCTTCCCTCCTCCCCCTGCTCACCAACCCACCCACTCCTGCTTCCTGGCCCTGGCATTCCCCTATACTGGGGCATAGAACTTTCACAGGACCAAGACCCTCTCCTCCCATTGATGACCAACTAGGGACTCATGGCTCTATATGCATATGTCACAGAACTTCAATTTTTTAAATTCACTTGATCTGTGAAGAAAATTGAGATAGTCAGGAGTTTTGTTGTTTGGCATCTGTTCCTCTGTCAAGTAATAACTTTGAAGAAACTGTAACTCTCTGATAGGCATAACCTGCCAGAACAAAGCCAAGATTGCCTTTTGAAATTGAATTTAGGGAAGCAGAGATAAGTTTCATTTCTAAAGCAAAATATGAAAATAAACTCGTCTTTTATTTCCCACAGTAGATCCAATTTTACTTCTCCATCTGGGGACCTTCAATATTCTCATAGTTGTTGAGCTCTACATTTATGTCTGAAAATTTTGGAGTAAGTAACAATGCAGACACACACACACACATAACCACACACACAGATACACATGCATATGTCCATATATGTACCATATTATAAATAATACAGCATCGATCTTTTCAAAATTAGAAATCATATGCATTGTACAATAAGTATTCTTATGAACCAAATAGACTATCTTCCAGGATACTAAAGATCATTTTCATATTTGTCTATTTAAAAGATTCGACTAGGCCTTCTTTCAGTTAATTTTTTGGATAAAGTTTTCCATTCTTTCCACACCAGAGTCTTTAGATTTCCTGAATTCTGTGGAACAGATTCACTCATAAACATACGCTTCCCTTGGCATCCCATCGTGAAAATCATGAGAGGCTGCCATGTTAGTCATGTCACCACTGTGTTTGAAGGACAGCCTGGCATCCCATGCTCACTTGCTGCCCAGGCAAAAGCCAAAACATACTGTTAAATTGACACTGTTAAAATCATTTTTCTGAGGCAGCCTGCAGTGCCATTTCCCACTAGAATTGGCTAGTTCATGCTTCCAAAAGTGTTTTTTCCTGAAAGATTTATTTATGTACATTTGGGTTTTTTTGTTATTGATGGATATGAGGAAGAAATAAATATGAAAAAAATATTTTGTAGTAATATTTCAGGAACTTATCATTCCTTTATAAGTATAGCCTTTGGGCATGTAATTTTTCCCTAAAGAAACTTTCAAAAATGTAATATGTTTACTCTATCTTTTTGCATCAAAAAGGGCCTCTGAACTAATGAAAGGAAAAATCTCAGTGATGCATAAATTACACCCAATTCATCAATTTCTTTCAAGACCTACTTTAGGGTAAGAAAACTGAAATTAAAGCCTCAAGTACTGGATGGGAATAAGAGAATCTGTGGCTATGGAAACTAATAGTTCTTCATAATAGTCATTTAGTGTTATCTTTGAAAACCCAGTACATCTTCAATCACAAAGAAAATTTAAATATGGAAGCAAAGTCCTCTGTTTTTCATGGATATAGTTTGTCTAATAATATCAAACACATCTAGTCTAGTACATCAGACACACCAACATTGTTGCTTAGAATAAATATTGCTTGTAACAAGTCAATGCTTAAAGATGATTTGCTTTCTAAATGAAACTTATATTCTTTATTTGGATACTAAGGAAGAAGAAAGTGAAGAAAAAGAAGAGAAGGAGGAAGAGAAGAAGGAGGAAGAAGGAAGAAGGAAGATGAAGAGAAGAAGAGGAAAGAGGAAGGAGGAGGAGAAGGAGAAGGAAAAGGAAAAGGAGGAGAAGAGAAGGAGAAGGAGGAGAAGGAGAAGGAGAAAGGAAAAGGCAAAAAGCTTTCAAATATCAAATCTCCTTGTTAACTATCAATCATTCTATCCATGTTTATGCTTTTCTTTGTCACATGACTGTAGGCTTAAATTTTTCATAATATATTTTGGTAAGGTTTTTCAAATGCTTTGACTACCTTTCTAGCCTACCGTCCAAAGGTAGGGAAGAAAAGATAGTAAATAGGACAAAGATATGTAGACCTGTTCAGAAGTAGTTCTTAGGGGCCATTCCAATCTCTGTTTGTTAGGAAACCAGCAGTGCACTTCAGTAGCATCAGTATACCAATCAGCCCAGGTGGCACAATCCAGCAGAAACAGCTAGGCCTCTGCCAAATTGGGAATGACCAGAACCAGGTGGGGTGTCAGGAGATCTCTCAATGAAGTGAAAAATCAGCAAAGATGTGAGACCCACAATGTATTGCTAGGCTAGCTACACAAGCACACTCTCACTGTCTGATGAGTCCTATTTATACTCTCTCCAAACATTACTTGTTCTCCCATGAGTTTTGCCCCAGCAAAATGCTGTGTGAATCTGCATCACACGGCATAACCAGAAATTTCCACTTTGTATGACTTCATCAAAAGGAATGAATTCACCTATGTTGTTGACAAGACAAAGTTACCTAATCTATGAAGGTGTGTGTGTGTGTGTGTGTGTGTGTGTGTGTGTGTGTGAACATAAAGGCAGTGGTCAACATGGAGTGTCTCTTTCAACTTTTTCCCACCTTATTTATTTAGGCATGGTCTCTCACTGAACTTGGAGCTCACTGATTGACTGGGCTGGTTGGCCAGGAAGTCCCAGACTTCTACTCTGCCGTAATTTTCTACTATTTCTAGGGTTTCAAATGTATGTTTGACAGCATGTAGATTTTTCTGTAAGGTAGGTCACCAAACTTAGTTCCTCCTGATTGTGCTGAATGTCCTTCCCCAACTGAAGGACATCTCCAAGACCCACTTCCTTTTAGTGGTTTCACAAGAGTTGATTACTGTTCTCTGTTTTGCCAAAAATAGTATTGCCTGCAGCCATGCTCAATCTACAGATTAGAGCAGGCAAATTTAGGAGATTGTCTTGTGGAAGTTTTCATTCAGGCAGAACAAAAAGCTTAGAGTAGCAAAATTTGTTGTCAATTTAACGTAAAAGATCCCGTGCAATCAAGTTATCTTGTCTCATGCATGCTCCATATTAGGATCATCACGTCTGTCTTGTTAGCAATTTCTCACAGTGTTTTGCCTTCCCTAGGGCTAGATTAATGTTTGCTAAATATATAAATGAAAGCAAATCTATTAGGGATCCATCCTTCTGGGTAAATACAAAGGCCATTGAAAATGGCAGAGACTACAATTTGTAAATACAGTCAACACAATAAAAACAGTCACCTGGCATTAAGACAAATACAGAGAAGGCTAAGGGGCAGTGTTCTTTTGTTTGCTATCAAAAATGGGTAATTTGAGGCTTAAGAGGGGAGAAAATATCTTTGCATATCCTTGCTACACTGCATTTTAAAAATATTTGCTGTAACATATTTCTGACTGGCATTCTTCCAAGTATCCAATTTTAAAAATAGGTTTTTTTTTTTTAAGAAAAGATGTTCAAACTTTGTTTTCTCTCCATTTAGATACTAAGCACAGATTCTGTTAAGTTCCACTGTAAGACCTATCTCGAATACTCTGCTGCTGCCGCTCTAATTCAAAATAATCCTTTCCATACTCTTGCCAAGTACAGTTTAATGTATTACCAGTACCTGTTTGCAGTCCAGTGCATGAACAGCCTACAGGAACAAGAATGTAACACTGTAAACCAGTTCAGATTATCCCAGCAGTTTCCTACCACAGTGTAGTTAAAACAGACATTCTCATCTACCATCACAAGACTTTCCTGTTGTGAAGTTTGCCATCTCCTAAATTTTCCCTCCTCTACTTACCACTTGCAAACGTGATCTACACTGACCACTGTCATGTGCTCAAATAATCAAAGAATGCCCCCACTTGTCACATTTGTTCTCATACAAGGCAATGCACAAATCTCTCCCATATATTTGAAGACCGTGTTTTTATTAGTGTTAAAGGCAGTGCTAACCTTCTTCCATGCATCTTTATTGTGCCCATTTATTTCCACTAGGAAGTTATTGCTTCTAGGACTGAGGTTCCTATGTACTTGTGCTGGCCTTGTCCTCCACTCCTACTGCCAGTTTCTGTCTTAGGCTTACTATCGCTGTATTCAAACAACATGAGAAAAAGTGGTTTGGGAGAAAATAGCCTATTTGGCTTATCTTTTCACATTACAGTTCATCACTGGAGGAAGTCAGGATGTGTAGTCAAACAACCAGGAATCC
This sequence comes from Mus musculus, assembly GCF_000001635.26. NCBI lineage: Eukaryota > Metazoa > Chordata > Mammalia > Rodentia > Muridae > Mus > Mus musculus. The sequence continues at coordinate 82,136,426 of NC_000083.6, forward strand.
AGAGGCAGGAGCTGATATAAAGTTCATGTACAAATGCTGCTTGTTGGTTTTCCTCTCATGGCTTCCTTAGCCTGCTATATTGTGGAACCTGGGATGGCACTACGAATAATGAGATAAGACCTCCCACACCACACCAATCACTAACTAAGAAAATGTCCTACAGAATTTTCTTATAGGGCAACTTTATCATTTCTCAAAAATGACTCTAGCCTGAATCAAAGTGACATAAAACTAAACAGTACACTAATGTTTTTACCAAAGAATTTAGAAAAACCTATATTATTACCTTGTGTAAAGTTACATTCTCAGTTGGCTGCATTGAATAATGATAATAGCTTTGGGCAGGGTAAACATGCTTAATGTCTTTGCTTGATGTCTGTAACAAGTATCATAGTCTATGTAACTTAAACAAGAAGTATATTCTGAAACCCAGAAAGTTCTCAATCAAAACACAGGTCGATTTCTTTTATAAGTAGAAGTACCTTTATCATGTAGAAGAGAAAGATCACACTCACTGATTAATCGTTAATGAAATCCAATCCTATCAAATGAATTGGAGGCCCACATCCACATTTAATTGATTCGCAAACACCTCAATGCCAAATATCATGCATCAAAGATCTGAGTTTCAACAAACAAATGTGGAAAAGGAATGTAAACGTCCAACCTATAGATAGTAGAGGGGTTGGGGTGTGTGTGTGTGTGTGTGTGTGTGTGTGTGTGTGTGTGTGTGTGTAATTGTAGACATTAAAAACTATCTTTAAATCCAAAAGGGCAAATTTATCAACACTTGTTAGCTGATAATGCAGTCTTGAGCTCTTTGTCTAGCAGGCATAAAAGAGACATAAAATATGGTTACTATTCCTTCGGTTGTAATTGACTAGAAAACAAACCTGATTTGTATTGATCAACATAAAATTGTAACTCTTTATGACCTCACGGAATTGTTAACAAATATGAATATCAATAAAAATCACCTAGAGAGCTCATGAAAAACTGATTGTAGAACCTGCTTACTCTGATATAGCTGTTCAGAGTCAGATGAGAAAATGCTGAGCTCCAAGTTCCTATTAAGCTCTTGTTGCTATAGGAACTCTCCACTATCTATTCTCTCATTGAAACTTGTCCTTATCATGGTTTCACATTCTATCAACTCATTTGTTTTTACTTACAAATACAAAGATATACAGAGACACAGAAATCCATAGATTCGTATTTAGTTAGTGCAGGATATGGCAAGGTCATTTTGATAATATTATCTATTCACTGAATAATGATTCTAGAGTTCACATTTTCATATTAAGTCAATGGATCTTAGCAAGACTATTCAAATTGGGAAGTACTTTTTCAATAAGCCAATGCATCATATGGAATGATTAATCTTGCTTTCTTATAGTGCAGTTCTTAGAATTTGAGGAAGTCAGGCATGATAGCACATTTCTATTATCAAATTCATTGGATCTGTAGTCACCCTTTAACGGCAATACTCTGGGAACACCAGTGAAATATTACCTAGATTAAGGTAGACACTGAACACTTGATATCAGAAGAGCCTACTAATACGGTAAGGGGCAGCATTTTCTGGGGTAGGGTTCTGAATAGGATGAAAGTGTGTTGTTTGGAAACATTCTTTGTTAAATGGCCCTTGATGTGGATGCATGTAATGAGCTGCTTCGAACTTCTGCTGATAGCTGATGTAACTTTTCCATAATTATAAGCTATAACCTCAATCTGTTAGCCAAATTTAAGATGCCCCACTAAATTGCTTTAGTCAGAGCATTCTATCACAGCAACTAGATAAGTAACTAAGCTATAATGTAAAGCCATTGTTTTCAGTTACTATCTATACTCCAAGTTTGATAGACAAGACAGGAAAGACATCTGTGGTTAATTCAGGACTATTCATATTGGGATTCAATACCATCTTGAATAAAATTTCTATTTTCTTTTCCCAGAAAAATAATTCCAGTGAATACTAAGAAGACTGCACCAGGATTACACATCTTTTGGATCCTATTGACGATCTCAAACACTTTGTTTCTCAGAATAAAATTGCAATAGATACAGCTGGGCCCTACAGAGATTTAAAAGTTAACAGTAAGAGGCTCCCAGCATAAGCCCTTACCTGAGGTCATCGGTGCCTTAGGACCACCCCTTGGGATGAATTTAGAAAACCGTTTCTGTCTACTACAGAGACTCTTGTAAGGATGAGTCTTTAACATGACACAGACTGGACTTACTCCCTATACAGAAGAGTCGTGGCTCATATATCACCTCAAACTACCAAAAAGTTTTCCAAACACTGTGTGCAGCATTTTAAGTTCCTGGCATATTCTTTCCATAGGACAAGTTTCCTCATACTGCACTTTGTGATATTTTACTAAATGGGACACTTCAATCCTCATTCTTAAGCATGATGAATCACAAAATCAGATAGAGAAAAAAAAAAAAAAAGGTTGGTTTTTGGCCCAGAACTTTCTTCCATAAACATCCTTAAGAAAGAGATAATGTTTTATTCATCTGTTGCTTACATTCACTCTCATAGTCTAGCACACCATGTGGAGAGCACAGGCTGAATATTGAATTGAAATGTTTTTCTTTCATTCCTCCTATTTCTAATTTCACAAATACTTTTTTTCTGTGGTTCCTGTCTTCTCATCATTGATAAATAGAATAAACATGTAATTCCCGAGCCCAGAAATCATCTAGATACCATAAAACAGCTATCCTCTTTCTTTCCTCTTAGCACTGTTTCCTTCCTAATGAAGACAACTGCTTCAGTTGACTGTGTTCATCTTTTAGGGAGCCACAGCATTCAACACCTCACCACTTGCTCTCAGATCAGACATACTGGAGCTCATGCTGACAGACTTTCAGAGGCAACGTATCAAAAAATGGATTCAGGGATTGACATAGCTTTTGAAATTTTATGTGGAATTTTGTCAAAGTGTACTGACCACATTTCACTTGAGGGGATATCATTATCTGCTTTTCGTTTCCTAATAGGAGAGCACCTATAATTGCTCAAAGACTAAGAATCGAGGGCAAATTATGGCTCAGCAGGTTAAGGTGCTGGCCTTCATGCCTTGTAAGATGAATTTCATGTAAGAGACACACATGAGAGAAGGATTTTATAATGCATATGTAATCTATAAAAGAACTCACACACACACACATACAAACACACACACACACACCAAAATGAAAGAAATAAAAATAATTATCAAGTCAATCATTGATATAATGTACTCAGTTTAACATCGTTGATATTAAAATATGGTCTCTAAAATTGAATATTATATTGTAGTACCATCTAGTCAAGAAAAAAAAAGTTGGTTTTGTCCTTGTCAAATAGTCAAAAAACTACTTTTCTTCTAATGCAAAGCAAGTTGTTAGGCATCTCGTACCTGTTGCCGAGTTATTGTGATATTTATCTCTAAATAAAATCAGTGAGCCTTTTATTATCATACATACAGGCAGTCATGCATAAACATACACATTAACAAGCTGACTTAAACTGCCACCTTCATATATTATTCAAAGTGGATTTCATATTTTACGGTTACACCTGTCAAAATTCATCATGTTGACTTGAGCCCATCAGAGTCATGGACAGTTTCATGTAGTTAGTTTGTTACATTAATTAACCTTTCCGGTTTCTAGTCACATATAAATTTGATAGCCATGACTTCCTTTTCATTTCTCTAAGCTGTGGATTAAAATACTGACAAGTCAGTATCAGTCCATAAGATACATCACTTTATTTTGCTATGAAGCCCTTCATCTACAATCTTCAGGGATTTATCAGTCAAATGTGCTGTCATGTTATATGATTTCTTGCCAATGGATGTATTGGATAATGCATTTATGAAATTAGGGTTCCCCTGTAAACAGCATGCAATTTGCTAGCCTTCTCACCTAAGGCAATAAATTTTGTCTGTACTGTACAAAAAATACATACAAAAAGTAGATACAATAGTGTGAAAAGTACACTATTATATTTGTATTCAGGCACTAGGTTTTCTCTCTTAAATTTTGCTTGGAAATTATCAAACATCATTAATGAAAGACAATTGTTATAAAGAGATCATCAATGCAAAGCAATCTATTAATCCATCGTAATCACATAATTGAAATTACAAATATCAATTATAAACTAATCATATCATAAATAAAAGAAATGTATATTAAATGATCTTTTCAGTCAGAAAAATGACAAAGAAGTGAATAGATATATAAACCTGACTTTATATTCTACACATTTATCAGAACCATATGGTGTGCCATTAATAAATGCAATGTTGCACTCTCTGCCTCTTGTCTCACCCTTTGGGTCTGAGGAGCCTTACAGGATCTCATGAGCTTCCCTCTTCCCAATGGAGGAGTCACAAGAAGAAAAAGCATGAAACACTGAGCCACCAATCTCTTGCCAGTTGTGTCTTCCTGGGGCACAGCCAGCAGATATGTGTTGTGCCCAGTCCATTGAATCCCATTGTTTTGCTCTGGGCTGGCCTTACCATCTGAAAGAGCCTTGGGGAACACCAAGACTTTCTGCTTCCCTCTGGAGGTCTGTGTGAGGCATTCAAAACACCAGCCTAGACCACTACCCAACCCATCCAGTGCCAGATGTGTCTACATGTGGCACAGTCAGCAGATTTGCATCTCCTGACCTCCATTGTCTAGCCTATGGCTCCCACTAACGTCCTGAGGAATCCTGCTGTCATCAAGATCATCTAGCCATAAGAATACAATCAACAAGATGTAGGGCAATTCAATGTTGACACCATCAAAGCCCAGCTATACTGCTAAGTAGGCATTGGATATCCCAACGAATCTTATATCCAATAATAAAAAAAAAAAGATAGAGTCCTTCAAAGGGTAAATGAATGCCTTAAAAAAGGAGGAAAATAAATATAAATACAAGAAACTATGATCAAACACCTGGATAGGAATAAAGGTGTCCAAGAACTGAAAATGGAAATAGAAGCAATAAAGAAAACACAAATCGAGGCAATTCTGGAAACTGAAAAACTAGGAAAGAGAACAGAAACTACAGACATAAGCATCATTAACATAATACAAGAGATGGACAAGAGAATCTCAGGCATAGAAAATACAGCAGAAAAAATGGACCCAAGAAACAGGCAGGGCTAGCTATTCTAATATCTAATACTATAAACACTCAACCAAAAGTAATCAAAAAATATCAGGAAGGACAATTTATATTCATGAAAGAAAAAAATCCACCCAGGACTTCTCAAATCAGAACAGTCATGCCCAAAATGCAAGGGTACCCACTTCCATAAAAGAAATATTACTAAAGCCTAAATCAAACATCACACTCCACACATTAATAGTGGAAGACTTCAAAACCTAACTTTCACCAATAAACAGGTTATGAAGTCAGAAACTAAAGAGACAAATATTGAAAGCTTATGATTCTATGTAACAAAGCTTATGATTCTAATGGACCTAACAGATATGTATAGAACATTTCACCCAAACAAAAAACAATGTATCTTTTCCCAGAAGCTCTGAAATCTCCAAAATTGACCATATAATCAGTTCCAAAGTAATCCTCAGCAGAGTGAAATAACTCCTTGTATCTTATCAGATTAACATGGATTAAAGCTGGACCTCAACAACAGAAAGTCCACATATGGGCTGGTGAGATGGCTCAGTGGGTAAGAGCACCCGACTGCTCTTCCGAAGGTCCGGAGTTCAAATTCCAGCAACCACATGGTGGCTCACAACCATCCGTAATGAGATCTGACTCCCTCTTCTGGAGTGTCTGAAGACAGCTACAGTGAACTTAATATAATCAATCAATAAATTAAAAAAAAAAAAAGAAAATTAAAAAAATAAATAAAAAAAAGTCCACATACTCATGGAAACTGAGTAAGTCTCTACTTAATGATAGCTGTGTCACAAAAGAAATTTCAAAAAAAGAAAGAAACAAGGAAACAAGGAAAGAAATTAAAGACTTCCTAGAATTCAATGAAAATGAGGATACAGAATACCCAAACTTATCGGACACAATAAAAGTACTTCTAGTTTATAGTACTATGTACATCATAAAGAAATAGGAGAGGTCTCATATTAACAATTTAACAATACACCTGAAAGCTCTAGAAAAAATAAAAGAAGCAAACATACTCAAGAGGTATAGATACTAACAACTTCAAAGTATACCTGAAAGCTCTAGAAAAAAAATAGAAGAACCAAACACACTCAAGAGGAGTAGATAGCAGAAAATAATCAAACGCAGAGCTGAAATCAATCAATTAGAAACAAAGAGAACAATAGGAGTAGAGGCTGAAGCAGTAATGGGCCCAAATTGGGATCCATCCCTCCCATGGGTAAGGATTAAACCATGACACTATTACTGATGCTATGTTGTGCTTTCAGACAGGAGCCTAGCATGGCTGTTGTCTAAGAGGCTCTACCAGCAACTGACTAAGACAGATGCATATATTTATAGTTAACCATTGAATTGAGTTTGCGGACCCCATTGGAAGAGTTAGAGGAAAGATTGAAGTATCTGAAGTAAGAAATTGAAGAAAATAACAGGAAGAAAAGATCATTTATGCTCATAGATAGGTAGGATTAATATAATGAAGATGGCCATCTTACCAAAAGGAAATCCACAGATTCAGTGTCATTATGTCATTCCCATCAAAATTTCAACATTTTTTTACAGACCTTAAAGAAGAGTTTTCACCTTCATATGGAAAAATAAATAAATCAGGATAGCTAAATCAATACTAAACAATAAAGAACTTCCAGATTATCACCATCCCTGACTTCAAGCTGTACTCCAGAATGATAGTAATAAAAACTGAATGATTTTGGTATATAAACAGACACATTTATCAATGCAATTGAATCAGAGACCCAAAAATAAACCTGCACACCTTCCAACACTTGTTTTTTGACAAAGAAGGCAATACTATATAATGGAAAACAGAGAGTGTCTTCATCAAATTGTGGTGGTCTAACTGAATATCTGCATGTAGAAGAATGCAAATATACCCATATTTATTACCCTGCACAAAACTCTAATCCAGAAAAATCAAAGATCTTAATAAAAAAAAAAAAAAAAAAAACAGACACTTTAAATCAGATAGACCAGAAAGTGGGCAATAACCTTGAACTCATCGGTACAGGAGATGACTTCCTAAACAGAACATCAAGTACTTAATCACTAAGATATCTAATTAATAAATGGCACCTCATGAAACTAAAAAGGTTCTGTAAGTCAAATGACAACATCAATAGGACAAAACAACAGCCTACAGTTTGGGAAAAGTTCTTCGCCAACCCTATATCTGACAGAGGGCTAATATCCAAAGATCCAAATAACCGATTAAAAAATGGCATACAACATCTTCTGAGTATATTCCCAGGAGTGGTGTAGCTGGGTCCCTAGGTAGTACTATGTCCAGTTTTCTGAGGAACCACCAAACTGATTTCTAGAGTGGTTGTCCCAGCTTGCAGTCCCACCAACCATGGAAGAGCGTTCCTCTTTCTCCACATCCTCACCAGCATCTGCTGTCACCTGAGTTTTTGATTTTAGCCATTCTGACTGGTGTGAGGTGGAATCTTGGGATTGTTTTGATTTGCATTTCTCTGATAACTAAGGATACTGAACATTTCTTTTGATGTTTCTCACCCCTTTGAGTTTCCTCAGTTGAGAATTCTCTGTTTAGCTTTGTTCCCCAATTTTTAATAAGGTTACTTAGTTCTCTGTAGTCTAACTTCTTCAGTTCTTTGTAGATATTGGATATTAGTCGTCTATCAGATGAAGAATTGGTAAAGATATTTTCCCAATCTGTTGGTTGCTGTTTTGTCCTATTGACAGGGTCCTTTGCTTTATAGAAACTTTGCAATTTTATGAGGTGCCATTTGTCAATTCTTGATCTTAGAGCACAAGCCATTGGTGTTTGGTTCAGGAACTTTTCCCCTATGCCCCTGTGTTCAAGGGTTCCCCTACTTTCTCTTCTGTAAGATTCAGTGTATCTGGTTTTATGTGGAAGTTCTTGATCTATGTGGACTTGAGCTTTGTACAGGGAAATAAGAATGGATCAATTTGCATTGTTCTACATGTTGACCACCAGTTGAACCAGCACCATTTGTTGAAAATGCTGTCTTTTTTCGACTGGATGGTTTCAGGACCTTTGTCAAAGATCAAGTGACCATAGGTGTGTGTGTGTGTTCAAATCTGCGTCTTCAATTCTATTCCATTGATCTACCTGCCTGTCACTGCACCAATACCATGCAGTTTTTATCACTATTGCTCTGTAGTTCAGGTTGAGGTCAGGGATGCTAATTCCCCCAGAAGTTCTTTTATTGTTGAGAATAGTTTTCACTATCTTGAGTTTTTTGCTATTCCAAATGAATTTGAGAATTGATCTTTTTAACTCTATGAAGCATTGAGTTGGAATTTTGATGGGGATTGCATTGAATCTGTAGATTGCTTTTGGCAAGATGGCCATTTTTACTATATTAATCCTGCGAATCCATGAACATGGAAGATCTTTCCATCCTGAAAACAATTATGTAATGAAATCCGCAGGCAAATGTATGGAATTTGAGAATATCAGCATGAGTGAGGTGACTCAGCCACAAAGGAATGAACACGGTGTGTATTTACCAATAAGTGGATCTTAACCCAAAAGTTCGGAATACCCAAGGTTCAATTCACAGACCATATGAAGCCTAAGAAGAAGGAAGACCAAAATGTGGATGCTGCAGTACTTTTCAGAAGGGTGAACAAAATACTCACTGAAGGAAATGTGGAGACAACGTATGGTGTAGAGACTAAAGGAAAGGCCATCCAGAGACTGCCTCACCTGGGGATCCAAACCCAGACTTTATTGTGGATGCAGGGATATGCTTGCTGATGGAAACCTGATATGGCTGTCTCCTGAGAGTCTTTGCCACAGCCTGACAAAGACAGAGGCAGAAGCTCACAGCCAACCATTGGACTGAGCTCAGGGGTCCCTGATGGAGGAGTTTGGTAAGGAACTAAAAGAGCTGAAGGGGTTTGAAGCCCCATGGAGGGAACAACAGTGTCAACAAGCTGGACCTCCCAGAGCTCCCAGGACTAGACCACCAACCAAAGAATACACATGGAGTGACCCACGGTGCTGGCCACATATGTGGCAGAGGATGACCTTGTTGGACATCAGTGGGAGGAGAGACCCTTGGGCCTGAGGGTGTTCAATGCCCCAGTGTAGGGGAAAGCCAGGGCAGGAGAACAGGAGTGAGTAGATGGGGGAGCACCTTCATAGAGAAAGGGGAAGGAGGACGGGGTAGGGGGTTTCTGAAGAAGAGACCTGGAAAGAGGAAAACATTTGAAATGTAAATATAGAAAATATCCAATCCAAAATAAAATGCAGCACAGAAATCTAAATAGAAAATTCTCAATGTAGTAAGTTCTAATGGCAGACAAACAGTTAAAGAAATGGTCAATGTCTTTAGTCATCAAGGAAATGCAAATGAAAACGACTATGAAATTACATCTTACCCCAATCAAAATGGCTAAAATCAAAATCTTAAGGTACAGAACAGACTGGTGAAGATGTGGAACAATGGGAACACTCCTCCATTTCTGTTGGAGGTACAAACTTGTCCCACCACTCTGGAAATCAATTTGGTGGGGTTTTTGTTTGTTTATTTGTTTGTTTTGTTTTGTTTTTGTTTTTCAGAAAATTAAGAATAGTTCTACCTCAAGTCCTGGCTATGTTGCATATACTTAAAAGATGCTCCACAATCTCTCAGGACACTTGCTCAGCTGTGTTTATAGCAGCTTTATTGGTGATAGCCAGGAACTGGAAACAATCTATATGTTCCTCAATTGAAAAATGGATATAGAAAAATGTGGTTCATTTACACAATGGAATGTGACTCAGCTATTAAAAACAAGGCAAACATGGATTAAGCAGGCAAATGGATAGAACCAAAAATATCCTGAGTGAGGTAACCCAGACCTAAAAGGACATGCATGGTGTGTACTCACTTTTAACTGGATATAAGCCATGAAGTACAGGAAAAACATACTATAATCCAGAGACCCAGCAAAGTTAAATAACCAGGACGACCCCAGGGAAGATGCTTGAATCTCTCTCAGAAGAGGAAATATAATAGATGTTAGAGGTGGAGGGAGGGAGGTAACTGGATGAGACAGGGGATGTGCAGGGGAGTAGGGTAGAGGAAGAGTAGGGGAAGAAGTGCAGGGAAAGTAGGGAAGAGATTGGAAATCAGCAAGGGTGGGAACAATCCTTAGGACGTGCTAGAGACCTGGGATGAGGTGAGGCCCCAGGGCGTCTATAGAGTACACTCTAGCCGAGATTTTTAGCAGCAAGTAATATGAATCCAGAAGTGGCCTTTTTCTGTTGCCAGATGGGAGTTCCAATGGAGGGGAAAAGACATCAACCCATTCACAGAACATTTGACCCAAAATGTGTCCTGCCTACAAAATGTGCAGGTACAAAGATACAGCAGAGATGGAGGGAATTGTCAACCAAATTAAGACCTATCCCATGATCAAGTACCACACCTGACACTATTAATGATACCATTATGTCTGCAGACAAGAAACTAGCATAACTGTCCTCTGAGAGGCTCCACCCAGCATCCTATGGAAAGATATGCAGAGACTCAGTGCCAAACATTAGATGGAGCTCAGGGAGTTTTACAGAAGGGTTGGGAGAAGGACTGAGGGACCTGAAGAGAACAGGAACTTCACATGAAGACCAACATAGTCAACAGGCTAACTTGAACGCTTGAGGGTTCCCAGAGACTGAACCACTAACCAAGAGCAAGGACAGACTGGACCTAAACTCCTTGCACATATTTAGCAGATGAACTGCTTGATCGTCATGTGGGTCCTCAAAAAACTGGAGCAGGGGCTATACCTGAATCTGTTGCCTGCCTGTGGATACCATTCCTCTAACTGGGATGCCTTGTCTGGCCAGTTAGGATGAGTCTAGTCTTGCAGTGCCTTGATGAAGGCTTCCTCTTCTCAGAGGAGGAGAAGGGGAGAGGGGAAAGATCTGCACAAAAGAGCACTGGGAGATCTGCATGAGAGAGGAGAGTCTGATATTGAAATATAAATCGAATAATAAATAAATAAATAAATAAATAAATAAATAAATAAATAAATCATAGATGAAATAGAATCTCCAATGGGAGAAAACAAAATGTTTATATCTTTAAGTACCATTTAAATATAAATCCTTTAAAATAACTATTCTCTTCTATAAGGATAAAGTATTGCTGTATTCTCAGCATGACTAAGTATCACATTAATAAATTAACTTAAAAATAGTCACTTAAAAGTACGTACTTTTGATCATATATGAAGTTTAAAGACAACCAATCAACTATCATGAGAGAGAGAATTAAGCATAACATAGCAATTTAAAGTATTTCATGAGATTGGGCAGGAGGGAAACAAGAAATTACTTGTATGCTAATATGCATTGATCAACATAAAGATGTAATCTTTATAAAATACATATTAATTAAGGGTATTTGAAATTTTTAATATTTAATTATTTTTCAATAATATTAAAATGCAGATATTTGGACATCAATTTTCAAGTTTTATACCTATATGTGGATGCAAATATGATTTTTCTGTGTACTGATTTTTGGTTTTAGAATTTTTAGGGACTAGCTTTATTTAGTTATTTGATTTATCAAGATATTTAAGATACCAACTATTATCTGGGTCTAATTTTCAGTTCCACTTTTTTTTTTTTTTTTTTTTGGCTAGTGATCTCCAATATCTGGGCTGTTATTCTATGTCCTCTTCTTTCAATTAATAGTAATATGTATGTAAATGTATAGGTAACTCTTTTTATGCACTCTGGATATATTATATTTGTTTTAGTTACCATAAGCCTTCACACACAGCATGAGTGGCATGCATCAGGAAAGGTAGCTAAGGTTCCCACATTGGTTTGACCTATTCATGAATCAAAACTTCCTTAGAAATCTACTTTCTGGTCTCCACAAGTTAATTTCAAATAGATTTTCTTATTCAAATGATTAAACTTCTTCTGTGGTCACCATAACAGATGCATTCAAAGTGGCATTTGCTACTAGGAAACAGTAATCAATATTATAACCATTATTTTTTCTGTATATGAATATGCATCTGTATTTGTGTATGTGCATGTGCCCACGGAGGCCAGTGACAACCTCATATGTATCTTCTCTGGAGCTATCCACTATGATTTCTTTTTTTTTTTTTAATTTTTTATTAGGTATTTAGCTCATTTACATTTCCAGTGCTATACCAAAAGTCCCCCATACCCACTCACCCCCACTCCCCTACCCACCCACTCCCCCTTTTTGGCCCTGGCATTCCCCTGTACTGGGGCATATAAAGTTTGTGTGTCCAATGGGCCTCTCTTTCCAGTGATGGCCGACTAGGCCATCTTTTGATACATATGCAGCTAGAGTCAAGAGCTCTGGGGTACTGGTTAGTTCATAATGTTGTTCCACCTATAGGGTTGCAGATCCCTTTAGCTCCTTGGGTACTTTCTCTAGCTCCTCCATTGGGAGCCCTGTGATCCATCCATTAGCTGACTGTGAGCATCCACTTCTGTGTTTGCTAGGCCTGGGCACAGTCTCACAAGAGACAGCTACATCTGGGTCCTTTCGATAAAATCTTGCTAGTGTATGCAATGGTGTCAGCGTTTGGATGCTGATTATGGGGTGGATCCCTGGATATGGCAGTCTCTACATGGTCCATCCTTTCATCTCAGCTCCAAACTTTGTCTCTGTAACTCCTTCCAAGGGTGTTTTGTTCCCACTTCTAAGGAGGGGCATAGTGTCCACACTTCAGTCTTCATTTTTCTTGAGTTTCATGTGTTTAGGAAATTGTATCTTATATCTTGGGTATCCTAGGTTTTGGGCTAATATCCACTTATCAGTGAGTACATATTGTGTGAGTTCCTTTGTGAATGTTAGCGCGCGGAACTTATATGTCAGTTCCACTTTTTAAGAGCAACTTTCAAAATTATTATTTTAACTAATTTAACCATTTTCTGAAATACTCCCTTAATTTGATTTTTTACTGTAATTCAAAATATATTTGCTGTTAAATTATAGTAAATCCTGTGAAGTTTCTGAATAAAGACTTTGTAAATAGAGTACTCAAATAATTTCAAAGTTATATGTTAGATCAATTTAATAAATCGTAGAAGGTTATTACCTGAGCTCTAGATTTCGGGTGGGTATTGATTTTTTTATTAATGGTGGGCCTTAAGCAATATCAGACATTGATTGGCCACTCCCACCCCCACAAGCTCTGCTACACCATTGTCCCAGCACTTCTTGCAGGCAGGACACATTGTAGGTCAAACATTTTGTGGCTGTGTTCTTAGCCATGTTTCTCTTTCAGTAGCATGCAGAATAACTTCCTGCATCAAAGAGATGAAAACATGAGGTTTAAGGCTCCCATGTAAATACCACCTCGATCTCTCTACATTCAACGATTTTTGTGCATGTTGTCCTTTGCAACGGGACTGACAGTTTAATGACTTTCCTAGCCTAGTTTGATGACATCAGCCTGATGTCCCTCAAAAAAAGAATGGATAAAGAAAATGTTATCCATTTACACAATAGAGTATTACTCACCTGTTTAAAAAAAATTGACATCATAAAATCTTTAGGCAATTGGATGGAACTAGAAAAAAGTCATCCCGAGTAAGGTAACCTAGACTCAAAAAGATACATACAGTTTGCATTTACTCATAAGTGGATATTAGTTGGTAAGTAAAAAATAACTGAGGTACAGTCCACAGACACAAGAGAAGTTGGGTAAAGAGGAAGGATCTAGAAGGAACACATGAATCTCTCTGGAAGGGGAAATAAAATAGATTTTACCTGCCAACTGCAGTAGATGGGAACAAGAGAAGGAGGGATTTGGGTGGGAGAGAAAACAGGAAGACATTGCTGGAAAAGTGGCCATTTGGGAGGTGATGTGGATACCAAATGCAGTAGAAAATTGCTGGAAACTATGAGGGTGATCCTAGTTGGACTCCATTAACATAAGGGCCATGGAGTCTGAACTGGCCATCTTTGTAATCAGGCAAGAATTCCAGTGGTGAGACTGTGTTGCATTTGATTGAGTTGTTAGCCAAGGGAGAATCCCAAACAGCCTAAGCATTAATTTCCAAATGTCATCCAAAATTATGGTATCTGCAATGAGCTCTCTAGCTATGTTTATTGAGGTTACTTCCAAAACCAAAAAAGTATGAGAGTTCTAAAACAATTTGCCTTCAAGTAGTCAAAACAGTTTTAAAAACTCTCTATATGGTGCTGGTCTTTAATTAATCTTAATTTCAGTTTTGTGAGACGAATGGTCCTATTATATTCTTTACTGGAAATGAATTATTTGACATTTTTCTTTAACTTTATGTTTATAATTTTTTCTTAATTTATTTTTAATTGATATAATCTTACATATAGGGTAAAAATTCAGTGAATATTATAATTGATTTTTCAATATCAAATTAAATACATTTATAAATAATATCTATTTATTCATGAATTTTCTCCTGTGACTGGAAAATATCTTTTGATAATTTCACAAATTAGTAATGTGTTTATATCACTTTCATACCACCTTCTTCCCCTTCAACTCTTCCCATATTGCCTTGAAGTCCTCTCAAATTCATAACCTCTCTTTTAATTATGACTGTCAGATGCATACGCACCTGTGAATGCACACATATGTAAATAAACACAACCTTCTCCCTGATGTGGCCAATACATGTATGTGTTTAAGGATAACTACTTGGGATTGGGAAATATATCAGGAATATTGAGTCTCCCTTCCTCAGTAGCCACAAATCGCATGGCACTGTGGCTTACAGGGTGTGAGGCTTTATAAGAGTTCCTGTCATATAGAACACATTATCTCATCCTGGGCCTCTTACAATATTTCCAGCCCCTCTTCCACTTGAGCCTTAGGTGTAAGGGTCTGTCCTACATGTAACAAGAGTGCTTGACAAGAAAGATACAAGTGAATGCAGTAGAAGATGGATAGATCTCCTGTGTTAAGGGTGATAGAATCAATAATGTGAAAATTACCATCCTGACAACAGCATTTACAGATTTATTGCAGTTCCAATAAAGATGCCCCTGCATTCTTTATCATATTAATAATAAACAACCTAAAATTCATATGGAACTACAGAAGGCCCTAGATAACCAAAGTAACACTTACAAAAGAACAATGCTAAAGGGGATGCCTTGATTCTTTCAAAATATATGATTAAAATAACTGAAATATAGTTATTATTTTTAATGCTATCAAGTGGGAAGGAACATTTGTATACTATTCCATAATTAATCAGTTTTTTTCACTAGCCAACAAATTAAAATTTCAAAGCTTTCCTGTGGTGACAAAAGTCTAAATTTTTTTTACAAGTGAAACACTTAATTTTCAGTATATATTTTTTAAAACATCAAGTTCTTGTCTTATCATTTGCATATTTGTTCAATTATTTCACAGTATAGGACTCTGTGAAACCTGGGATGTTGAATGAATGAATCTAGCAGTCGCAAAGCAAAACAAAGAGGTACAATTCTGTCTGCATATTTACATGAAAGCATTTAATTTTAATTAGAAATGTGGGTCTATTTGGGAACAGTTTCTTCACAACAGAATTATGAAACTTGAGTGTGGGAGTGTACTTTAAAATACAAAGAACATGAGGTTTAAGACTTTATTAGTAACAAGGAAAAGTCATTTACTCCAAAGGTTCAAAGTTAGATAATCTCTCCACATCTGATTCCCTCTTAGGTAAAAATCCATGATAAGATCTTTAATAGAAAGACTAATTTTGTGCTGAAATGTACTGAAAAATGTGAAGTTCCATATTTTGATATTAGAAACAGTTCTAAATTTATTAAATAATATAGTACAGCATGGATTATAGCTTGAACTTTTAGTTATTTCTATCTGGCTCATTTCCTGGTATTTGAATTCTGTTGCCTGGCATATAGAAACAACATTAATTTCATTTAAAACTGACACTGTATCATAAATAGAAGGTACAAACTGACAATATAAATATAAGTATACCTAAAACATATTCCAAATAGTTATATTTTAATAGATATTTAAATAGATACCATTTTGTTTTACAAGAAGTCACGATGAAAGTGTGTGGTTTCTTTTGGTTTTAATTACATTTTAATCACAACAGTATTTAATTAAAGATTATTATGTGAACATTGGTCAGGAGATTTTTCTTGATTTGTAATTTTGTCATTGTTCATTACATGAAATTATGAGCATGGTATTTGTCTTTTATCTAATCCACTCCCCTCCCCCCACCCCCAATTCCTTCCCTTTCTCCTCTACCTCTTTTTTAAATATATATATATATATAAGTTCATGCACATTTCTTAAAAGACTGGCTTTTCTGGTACCAGAAGATACCTTGCAAGCTACCAGCAAAGGGGAGGAACCAATAGTCCTACAGAATTACACTGCCTATGAACCACAAGCAAGAGGAGCATGGGCAATGGGTAACTCTAAGAGTGCAATAACGGTACATATATTGGTAAAATAATAAAATAACAATAAAAAAATCAGAAATGATAGAATTTGGAATGACCAGACAAGATTCATATGTGCATACATGGATATTCACATAATTAAGCCAATTTAAAGGCCGTTTTTTTGTTCAGAAAAAAATCACAGACCACTCCTCAAACTCCAGAACAGTGCTGGGCAAGCTTCTTCCCTAATTTACAGAGTCAGAATTTCGTTAGCATCTAATGTTTCTAACCCTAACGTGAGACAAGTAGTTTGTGTTGTATATGGCCTAAGAGCCAAAACTGAAATGATTTACCAGACAAAATGATAAAAACTAGTATTTTCTGTTGGGAGCCATCCCGGGGTTACTCCTGGGAGGCAAACTGGGCTGAAAAGACAGAAACTAGGCAGTCGAGAGAAAAATGGAAGCCAAGAGAAGGTTCCTGATCAAGGCTCAAATGTTTAATAAAAATCTGCACTTATAAAGGGGGCAAACCCATCCATCCCCTGCCAAGCCAAGTTTCTTGATGTCCTGATGCCAAGTTGTCAGCACAGCCTTTTAGCAGTAAGTTGCCAAATTCACAGGTTGCAGTTAACTCAGGAAAAACTTGGAGGACCAGTTCAGCCTCTCAGCAGGTGGTAGGCAGTGTCACATCAAAGGAAATCAACCAAGTCAGAGGAGCTGCACTGCAGGTGGCCCAGCTAAAAGGGGCTGCTTGCCCCTCCCCCCTCTCTTACTCTCTTACTCTTGCCCTCTTCTTCCCCCTCTCTCCACATTCCCTACCCCCCCCCCCCAATGTGGCCATGGCCGGCCTCTACTTCTCTACCCTCTCCCTCTCTCGGCCTTTCTCAGCCCCTACTACTCTCTTAGCTCCCCTTCCCAGACACTCCTCCCTGCAAAAGGTATTTCACCTCAGGCCTGCACTGAAAAAAGGGAGTACTGTTTCGCTCATCACAACTCTCCGCCATGATAATAAATGCCTTAAAACCATGGAATATCTTTTAGTATCAGGACGCACCATGGGGAACAATGGAGCAGGTAGATCTTCCTTTAAAGAGCCAATGATCAAGCCATGGACTCTCTCCATAGCTCCCTTCTCCTGCCCTTTTCCCTTCGGCCCCACATACTCCATTCTCAGCTCTTCCACCGTATACAGCACCTCTGCAGTGCCCAAGAGTGAGAACCTGCTGCCCCTGGCCTCTGTGCAGGCCCAGGAACCCCAGAGCTTGCTCTTCTCTAGCACCCAGCAGAGTCTGTAGTGCCTGAGAGTCCAAGCCAACTCGGGGCAGTTCCTTGGAGACCTCACACTATGCCTCCCCATCCCCAGAGTGGGGTTCTGCGGCTTCTCGCAGCCTGAAGCCTGCCCAGCACAGTCAAACTTCCCACGTCCACCTCCATGAGCCCTGTGGTGGACTAGACCCGGGGCCCCATTTTAACCTACATTTATTCACCTTTTATATTTTCTTGAAATTTTACTGATTTTTCTATTTTCTATTTAATTCATGTCTGCTCTCAGCCCTGTTCTATAGTGTTTGATTTGTGCGTAGATAATAATTTTTCTCAAAAAAAAATAATTTTTCTCCCTTAGTTTGAGATATAAAGTTAGATTTGAGTTTATCTTATATAAATATTTATCATTATCTTCTCAAAAGAAGTGGAAGGTGGTTTGGGGAAGATTTGTATAAGAGGGTACTGGTAGGAGTGGGGTGCTGATATTAGGAAATGAATAAATAGATTAATTAAAAAAATAAAAAGAAATAAAAAAGAAAAATGTTCAACATCCTGAATAATCAAGGAAATACACATCAAAATGACTCTGACATTCCATCTTATACCCACTGGATGGCTAAGATCAGAAACTCAAGTGACAGCGTATGGTGGCGAGGATGTGGGGCAAGGGGACGTACAACCACTCTGAAAATCAATCTAGTAGTTTCTCAGAAAGCTGGGAAAAACTCTACCTCAAGATCCTGCTCTACCCCTCCTAGGCATATGTTCCACTGAGACACTTGCTCGATTATGTTCGTAGAGGCTTTACGAGTCATAGCCAGAAACTGAAAATAACCCAGATGCCCCTCAACCAAAAAGTGGATTAAAAGAAAGTGCATCTATCTATACAATGGAATCCTACTCAGCTATTAAATACAAGTACATCATGAAATTTGCAGGCAAACGGATGAAACTCGAGAATATCTTGAGTGAAGTAACCCAGTCCCAAAAGGACACGCATGGTATGTTACTCACTGATAAGTGGATATTAGCCATAAAATACTGGATGCTCATGCTATAATCTATAGACCTAGAGAAGCTAAATTACAAGGAGGGGCAAAGAGAGGATGTGTAAATCTCACACAGAAAGGGAAATAAAATAAACATTAGGGTGGATGGAGGAGGGAACTGGTTTGGACAGGCAGTGGGGAGGGGAGGACAGGTGGGGATCAGGTAGGAGGAGAGTGGGGTGGTGTCTGTGAGAGAGAAGAGAAATTCTTGAAGGGGCATCTCTGAAACCAGATACCTAGTTTGGGGGAGGCTCCTGGGAGCATATGTGGATTACTCTAGGTGAGACTCTTAGCATCTGGGAATATGCAACCTTAAGTAGCTATCTTCTATACACACTCAGGACTTCTAGTCGATGGAGGGGGACATTAACCCATCAACAAAACCTTTGACCCCAAATTTTCCCTGTCAACAAGATGTGCAAGGATAAAGATGGACCAGAGATTGAGGGAATGGCCAACCAACAAATTGCTGAAATTGGGACCCAACCCATAGGAGAGAGTCTACTCCTGACACTATTATTGATACTATGGTATGCTTGCAGACAACTGTCTTCTGAGATACTTTTTCTGGCAGCAGACCCACAGCCAAACATTAGGCTGAGCTCTGAGAATCTTGGAAAAGTGTCAGGGAGAAGGATTGAGGCAGCTAGAGAGATCAAGCACACCACAAAAAGACCTATAAGAGGCAAATAATCTGGGCCCATGAGGCCCTCACAGAAACTGAACCACCAACTGAAGAATATGTATGGACTGGACCTATATCCCCTACAGATATTAAGCAGGTATGCAGCTTGGTCATCAAGTGGGTCCCCCAACAATTGGAACAGAGGCTGTCTCTGTATTATACTCTGCTGCCCGCCTTTGGATCCTATTTTCCTAGCTGGGCTGCCTTATCTAACCACGGTGAGAGAGGATGCATTTACCCCTGATGAGACTCAGTATGCCAGGGTGGGTTGGCACCAAGGTGAGGACCTCCTCTTCTCTGACAAAAATGTGAGAGGATGGGGCTAGGAGGAGAGGTGGGAGGTAGGCTGTGATCCAGATATAAATTAAATAAATATATGAATTAATGAAAAAATTTAAAATTAATTAGAGGCTATAAATATGTCTTTGCAGTTAACAGCACATATTGCTCTGACAAAAGAGCCCAGACCTAGTTCCCAACATCTGGGTGGTGGTTCACAGCAACCCAAAACTCAAATTGTAAGGGGTTTGGATGCTCTCTTCTGATACAGACAGCAAGTAAACTTGTGGTGCACACACATATATGCAGGGAAACAATCACGTAAAATAAAATGGATGAGTTTAGTATTTTTTTAAATGCTTGATATGTTTAGATGCTCATTGCAATGGTTTTCTATTTTTTTTTCTATCACAAATCAGTCACTCCTTAGTTTTACACTGCTGTACTACATGATCTCTAAATTGTCTGTGTTAGCCAAACACCTTTTTTGACGTTGTTTCTTTCCTGCTTTGATTCTTATATAATCATATAACCAGGGCATACTCCAGGTAAATTGAAAACATTATTTAAAGTTTTGGCAATATAAGTGATAAAAAGAAATATGCATGTAAAATACACATGGCTCTAGTCTATCAAAAGTTGGATTTTGACAAAACCTCTAAATTCAAAAGTTTCATATTAAAACCAATTATGTTTAATTTTCTAAGGAACATTACTGAAAATGGAGTGGTAAATAAAGATGATATGTCTATAACTTAAGTGCAATCAGCGGTTTCTCCCCTTCATGGAAATGTTCTACAGCATGTGTGAAATAATTCCCCTAATAAAGTTGATGTTTTTATTAGTGTAAGGTTGGTTCAAAATTACGCCTTTTCTTTAATCAGAGCTCCATATTTTGTGCTGAAGCAACTTCTTCAGCTGATCTTGGTAAACAACTTATCATTCAGATTAAGTGAGGACTCTATATTAAAATTACAAAATTTTCCCAGAAGTAGAACTTTGCAATTTGCAGAAGGTTAACGCTGATTAGGTACAAAATGTTGTTCTTGGTGATGCTATTTTCGTTGCTCATCCAAAACTTCAGCTCTTCTTTCAGATCACAGCCTGAGATTCTAGTCCCGTTGAGCATATTGTCCACTGAACACTTTCCAGCCATTTACTGAGTCGTTATTTTGCTTAAAAACAATATAGCAAATGACTTGTTATCAAATGCCTTGATTGTTTCTTATTTCTTTTTCCTTCAATACTAGATTATTCTTATATTGATTGAATATGTAATCACAACCATTCATTCAAGAGAAAGCCTTCAGACTGAAAAATAGGCCAATTTAAAGGAAGGCACATTTTGACATTTAAACCTCAAGAAAAAGTAAGTCTTTGCCAATGATGTTGAATTAGAGGCATGCTTTTGTAAAAGAAATTTTGATTTGCTAAAAAAGCAACAAAACAAAAAACAAACAAAAAACAAAAAAAAACATACAAATCTGTATTTTTCATTTTCTTTGTGTTATTTTAAATATTTATTCTTATAACTGGTCTGAATGTTATATTATTAAAGCAAATCCATTTGTGATTCTGATATACAAGAAATATTATGAGTCCTGGAATACACTGAAAAAGTTACTAGAGATTATTTTTAAAACAATTGTTCTTCCAGATTGTTCAGCAAGTCACAATATTCTTGCAAATTTCATGTATATCTACAAGTGTAAAAATATTATAATAAACTATTAAAATTAATATTGGTAATATTAGACTCAAGTCCATAAAGTGTACTTTCAATTTTAAATACGTATATATGTGTACAGTATGTGTATATGTTCATATATACATATTTATGTATGTATGAATGATACCTGTGTGATTCCAGCCATCACATAGTAAACATCTTTATAGAAAAGAACAAAAACAACACTTAAAATATTATTTAATATGAGCAAAAAATTACTTTTAAGTAAATACTAGATCATAAAACAATCTCTTACATTATGAATGATTTCTCTAACTAAAAATAGTTCATAGAGGGACCCATGGCTCCAGCCGCATAAGTAGCAGAGGATGGTCTTATCAGGCATCAATGGAAGGAGAGGCCTTGGTCTTGGGAAAGCTTGATGCCCCAGTGTAGGGGAATGCCAGGGTGGGGAACCAGGAGTGGGTGGGTGGGTGGGGGAGCACTTTCATAGAAGCAGAGGGAGGGGGAATGGGATAGGGGGCTTCCAGAAGGGAAACTGGGAAAGGGGATAACATTTGAAAATTAAGCAAAAAAAGTCCAACAAAAGAAAAGAAAAGAAAAGAAAAGAAGAGAAGAGAAGAGAAGAGAAGAGAAGAGAAGAGAAGAGAAAAGAAAAGAAAAGAAAAGAAAAGAAAAGAAAAGAAAAGAAAAGAAAAAATACTTTGCAATATAATTTGCAATAAAATATTATTCTTTTAACATAAAATTTCTTGAAAGATGATTATAACATTTTATTTTTTTATACTCACATGAAAAAAATCACATACTTAGGGAACTTTCTATAATTTGATACACACATAAAGTAGGAATATTCAGAATAATTAATTTCAAATCTCCCTAAATATCTATATTTCTTCTTATACTATATCTTATATTAATTTATTATGTGTTATAAAGTGAACTAGAAAAACATTAAGGAAACTTTCTCTGATTAGAAATGGTTTCTCCTAACAGTCGCACCTCTAAGCTTTCTTTTACTGCACATTTGACAGATTTATTTCCTGATGTATAACTTGCCTCATACCACAGGAAAAATGTATAAATTAAGACCCTGGAAAGCTAGTCAGAACCTTGCAGATCAAAAGCCCATCTCCCAGCGAGGTGGTTAATCTGTTAAATCTACTCCACAGAACACATTTATCTTGCAGTCCATTTCCATTCTTTGAGAGTAACTCATAGTCACTAGAGACTCTATGCTCTGCTTTGATACCATCCCATAAATTGTGGAAGCAAGGAAGGAGAAATTTTCTGAAACTTTTATATCTGTTAAATTTCAAAATGTGCTACAGACTTGTCATTCTTATACATTATTTCTGCCATAGGTAGTTTCTCTGTATCTTACTGTAATAGAATTAGAAAGAATTGATCACAATTGAATATATTAAACTCTAAACCTTTCTACTAACTATTCATTATAATAAAAGTCCAGTCATGTCTCTTTAATTTTAACTGTGGAAAATATTTTACCAAGAGTTGAAACCAAATAATTTTTAGCATAAACTAATTTCTTTTTTAATGTTAACAATTATATTTTTCTTAGATGAATTTTTAATTAAAGTCCTTTTAAAATGAATTAATTGACTTTATTATTGAGTTTTCTGTAATTAAATGAAAGTATTTATCCAGGTGTCTAAACCTTTCCACCCATTTGAGAGGAATATATCTACTTACTAGATATCTTGAGAAACAGGTTTGAAAGAAAAATACAACTTGAAAAAATGTGCTAGGCTGAAATTTCAATATTCTCTTCATTTTCAATACCTGAATTTCATGTTACTTCTTTCATTTACAGCTGAGATTTCAATATAACCACCTATGTATATCATCGAACTTAGCAAAATTATTACAGTTTATGATTATAAGTTCCTAATAAATTAAAAGATGTATAAGAAAGGCAGAGAGGTCTGAATCATCAGAACTAATAACTGAATTACAAACTTTTGGAACCATAAATTAGCAAGCATTCGTGTGGATCATGGATTTGAACGTTTATCTGGATGTTTTTAATCTCAGTGTAAAACATGCTTCACATTCAAAGCGGCAGTTGGGGCTGTAGTTAAAACCAAGCTTGATTGTGAAGGCTTGTGTGTGAATTCTCCCCCATAGAAACTTATGTGTGAAAGTGTAGTCTCCCCTCCCCCAGCCTGAAACCTGCTTGCTCGGGGTGGAGCTTCCTGCTCATTCGTTCTGCCACGCCCACTGCTGGAACCTGAGGAGCCACACACGTGCACCTTTCTACTGGACCCGAGATTATTCGGCGGGAATCGGGTCCCCTCCCCCTTCCTTCATAACTAGTGTCCCAACAATAAAATTTGAGCTTTGATCAGAATGAATTTGTCTTAGCTCCGTTTCTTCTTTCACCCCGTCTAGATCCCTCTCTTACAGCTCGAGTAGCCTTCTCAGTCGAACCGTTCATGTTGCGAGCTGCTGGCGGCCGCAACATTTTGGCGCCCGAACAGGGACCTGAACATGAAAGACTTAACCTTACTCAGGTGCTATGGAGATATGGCCAAGTCAGATTAGACTTAGTCAGCAATAGAAAAACCCCACTGATGGTTCATAATAAATAGACTGTGAGAAAATGAGAGTTATTGGAAGAAGTAGCTTAACTGAAGTAACTTTGAAGAGAATATTTTGCCCCTGTCCCCTTATTTTCTTCCTCTCAGCTTCCTGGACAATAGAAAGTGATGAGGTTTGATTCATCTTGCCTTCCTGTCACAGTCACGTACGGCTTCACCATAGGCTTAGAGTAACGCGGTCACTATATCAGGAACAGAAACGTCTGAAACCAGCATCTCAAATTAATTGCCCCTCCTTTAAGCCATTTGTACCAAATACATACTTTAGAACAATTCAGAGCTAATACAAATGCAAATAATTGCAACAACTGCCTGGATAATGGTTACATGTATATTAAAATATTTCAAGTCTCCACCAGCCACTGCCTAGAAATATCAGTTTTTCAACGCTCAGGCACACATGGGAAGCTGACAGAGGAGGTTTGCCTTATCATGGAGCAAGTCAGGACTTGAGGGACAACATGCTGGAATTTAAAATAAAGCATTGTGGTTTTGTTTCAATTACCTTACTATAAAAATATCACCCTATTAACATTGTTCTATATGTGATAAGAGTACACTATAGCTGTTTCGAAGGCACACCACAAGAGGACATCAAATCCCATTACAGATGGTTGTGAGCCACCATGTGGTTGCTGGGAATTGAACTCAGATCCTCTAGAAGAGCAGTCAGTGCTCTTAACCGCTGGGCATTACATAGAATGTACATCCAGTACATTCTATATGTTTTTAAAGTTAAAATTAACTGAGTTAATTATTATAAGCCACCTAAAAGATTAGGTCATATACCACAGAGGTCATCAAGACAAGTGATCAAGGGATCATAGACGACTAGAGGGCCTGTACAAAGGCTGGCCAATAAGCAAGTGTTACAAAGGGCAAATCTATGCATGATTTAAAGTGGTTGGGATTACTGTTGAGTGCTTTGGGTTTATATAGGAACTTCTACAATAACATTTCAGCTGTTTCTCATTATCCAACAAAGAAAATGCCATGCATTAAGACAGTCAAAGAGTATGCTGCTAGCTGTTGATTATGAACATTAGTTACTTTGTACTAACGTGGGCTATAGATGAATTACTTGATCTTTCCCAAAATCTGGTACAAATCGTTCAGTGTTTTGCATAATATTCTTAAATCCTAGCCTCCTACAAAGCTTTCTTACATATTTGCTTTTGTTCAGGCAATGAAAAAAGGGATTTTTCCTATATTTTACGTTTAAAAATTCAGGTGGTGGATCTAGATTATCTTGTGAAATAAATTTAGTCATACTTAGTTCTTTTTTTCTTTTTTTTATTAAATTCTTTTAATTTACATTTCAAATGTTATCCCCTTTCCTATTCCCCCTTAAGATCCCCTATACCCTCCCCCCTCCTCCCTGCTCCCCAACCCACCCACTCCTGCTTTCTGGCCCTGGCATTCCCCTATACTGGGGCATAGAACCTTCACAGGACCAAGGGCCTCTCCTCCCATTGATGACCGACTAGGCCATCTTCTGCTACATATATAGCTAGAGTCATGAGTCCCACCATGTGTTTTCTTTGGTTGGTGGTTTAGTCCCAAGGAGCTCTGGGGGTGAGCCATCTCTCCAGCCCCATACATAGTTCTTAAGTGTTACCTAGAGACAACAATATGGGTGGGGATTGAGTCCAGTCACCTGTTCGACAATTTCAAAAAATAAAAATAAAATCAAAAATCTGTGGCTACATTTCCATCCAGTCACACATGCATGCTGTACATTTTCAGTGAGTTCCTATGTGCACAGCCTCTTGCCTCTGGAAAACACTGTTTCCTTGATGTTGTCAACCAACTCTGGCCTTTATAACTTCTCTAATCCATCTTCCACAAAGATGCCTTAGCACTGGAGAGATATGTGTGATATGAATGTGTGGCTTAGGGCTAAGTACTCCACCATTTTTATTCTCTGCATATTGTTCAGAGGCCTCTGTGTTAATTGCCATCTACTGCAAGACAAAGCTACTCTGAGGAAGGATGAGAGATATTCTTACAGATTTTACAAGTCATTAGGAGTCATTTTAATATTACATTCATCCTTAGGGCTTAGGATCTATTAAAACATACATTCTTGGACCCTTTAACAGTACAGGGTGTAAATTCCATCTCACAGAGCAGGCTTAAAGACAATCAGAAAGCAAATGGTTACTCCTATCATATTTTTATACTATTGCACCAGTGGGCAAGTCTGGTCAGAGTAGTGGTTTTTGTTGTTGATTTAAGGGTTTGGAGCTGGGTGGGATTAAAGGTTATTTCTTTCCTTCTGCATCAAGTATAGAACCTCCCATGAATACTAGTCAGTAAGAATGAAAAGAATGAAGCTTCGAGGTGAATATGAGTTTGACTTCTTCATGTACAATTCTAATGAAAAATCCCAATTCCATTCTCCACAGGGAAAAAAGTTGAAGTTCATATAGAAACACACACACACACACACACACACACACACACACAGAGAGAGAGAGAGAGAGAGAGAGAGAGAGAGAGAGAGAGAGAGAGAGAGATGGCCCCAGTATTTCTGAGCAAAACAATAATGCTATAAATATTACCATACTCAATTTAAATTCATATACAGAGGCAAAGTAGCAATGGCAGTGTGGTATTTATATCAGTGGAACACAATAGGAATAGCAGATATAATCCTACACAATTATAGATACTTATTTGTTTAGGTTTACTAGCAGTAGTCATCAGAGTCAAGCCTTCTTGGCAGGGGTCCCCTATCATCCTGTTCACGCACCCATTAAGTACCTTTCTTTCTTCCCTGCGCTGGCTTTTCTTTTTTTTTTTTTTTTTCCATTTTTTATTAGGTATTTAGCTCATTTACATTTCCAATGCTATACCAAAAGTCCCCCATACCCACCCACCCCCACTCCCCTACCTGCCCACTCCCCCTTTTTGGCCCTGGCGTTCCCCTGTTCTGGGGCATATAAAGTTTGTGTGTCCAATGGGCCTCTCTTTCCAGTGATGGCCGACTAGGCCATCTTTTGATACATATGCAGCTAGAGTCAAGAGCTCCGGGGTACTGGTTAGTTCATAATGTTGATCCACCTATAGGGTTGCAGATCCCTTTAGCTCCTTGGGTACTTTCTCTAGCTCCTCCATTGGGAACCCTGTGATCCATCCATTAGCTGACTGTGGGCATCCACTTCTGTGTTTGCTAGGCCCCGGCATAGTCTCACAAGAGACAGCTACATCTGGGTCCTTTCGATAAAATCTTGCTAGTGTATGCAATGGTGTCAGCGTTTGGATGCTGATTATGGGGTGGATCCCTGGATAAGGCAGTCTCTACATGGTCCACCCTTTAATCTCAGCTCCAAACTTTGTCTCTGTAACTCCTTCCAAGGGTGATTTGTTCCCACTTCTAAGGAGGGGCATAGTGTCCACACTTCAGTCTTCATTTTTCTTGAGTTTCATGTCTTTAGGAAATTGTAACTTATATCTTGGGTATCCTAGGTTTTGGGCTAATATCCACTTATCAGTGAGTACATATTGTGTGAGTTCCTTTGTGAATGTGTTACCTCACTCAGGATGATGCCCTCCAGGTCCATCCATTTGGCTAGGAATTTCATAAATTCATTCTTTTTAATAGCTGAGTAGTACTCCATTGTGTAGATGTACCACATTTTCTGTATCCATTCCTCTGTTGAGGGGCATCTGGGTTCTTTCCAGCTTCTGGCTATTATAAATAAGGCTGCTATGAACATAGTGGAGCATGTGTCCTTCTTACCAGTTGGGGCATCTTCTGGATATATGCCCAGGAGAGGTATTGCTGGATCCTCCGGTAGTACTATGTCCAATTTTCTGAGGAACCGCCAGACTGATTTCCAGAGTGGTTGTACAAGCCTGCAATCCCACCAACAATGGAGGAGTGTTCCTCTTTCTCCACATCCTCGCCAGCATCTGCTGTCACCTGAATTTTTGATCTTAGACATTCTGACTGGTGTGAGGTGGAATCTTAGGGTTGTTTTGATTTGCATTTCCCTGATGATTAAGGATGTTGAACATTTTTTCAGGTGCTTCTCTGCCATTCGGTATTCCTCAGGTGAGAATTCTTTGTTCAGTTCTGAGCCCCATTTTTTAATGGGGTTGTTTGATTTTCTGAAGTCCACCTTCTTGAGTTCTTTATATATGTTGGATATTAGTCCCCTATCTGATTTAGGATAGGTAAAGATCCTTTCCCAATCTGTTGGTGGTCTCTTTGTCTTATTGACAGTGTCTTTTGCCTTGCAGAAACTTTGGAGTTTCATTAGGTCCCATTTGTCAATTCTCGATCTTACAGCACAAGCCATTGCTGTTCTGTTCAGGAATTTTTCCCCTGTGCCCATATCTTCAAGGCTTTTCCCCACTTTCTCCTCTATAAGTTTCAGTGTCTCTGGTTTTATGTGAAGTTCTTTGATCCATTTAGATTTGACCTTAGTACAAGGAGATAAGTATGGATCGATTCGCATTCTTCTACATGATAACAACCAGTTGTGCCAGCACCATTTGTTGAAAATGCTGTCTTTCTTCCACTGGATGGTTTTAGCTCCCTTGTCGAAGATCAAGTGACCATAGGTGTGTGGGTTCATTTCTGGGTCTTCAATTCTATTCCATTGGTCTACTTGTCTGTCTCTATACCAGTACCATGCAGTTTTTACCACAATTGCTCTGTAGTAAAGCTTTAGGTCCGGCATGGTGATTCCACCAGAGGTTCTTTTATCCTTGAGAAGAGTTTTTGCTATCCTAGGTTTTTTGTTATTCCAGATGAATTTGCAAATTGCTCCTTCTAATTCGTTGAAGAATTGAGTTGGAATTTTGATGGGGATTGCATTGAATCTGTAGATTGCTTTTGGCAAGATAGCCATTTTTACAATATTGACCCTGCCAATCCATGAGCATGGGAGATCTTTCCATCTTCTGAGATCTTCTTTAATTTCTTTCTTCAGAGACTTGAAGTTTTTATCATACAGATCTTTCACTTCCTTAGTTAGAGTCACGCCGAGATATTTTATATTATTTGTGACTATTGAGAAGGGTGTTGTTTCCCTAATTTCTTTCTCAGCCTGTTTATTCTTTGTGTAGAGAAAGGCCATTGACTTGTTTGAGTTAATTTTATATCCAGCTACTTCACCGAAGCTGTTTATCAGGTTTAGGAGTTCTCTGGTGGAATTTTTAGGGTCACTTATATATACTATCATATCATCTGCAAAAAGTGATATTTTGACTTCCTCCTTTCCAATTTGTATCCCCTTGATCTCCTTTTGTTGTCGAATTGCTCTGGCTAATACTTCAAGTACTATGTTGAAAAGGTAGGGAGAAAGTGGGCAGCCTTGTCTAGTCCCTGATTTTAGTGGGATTGCTTCCAGCTTCTCTCCATTTACTTTGATGTTGGCTACTGGTTTGCTGTAGATTGCTTTTATCATGTTTAGGTATGGGCCTTGAATTCCTGATCTTTCCAGAACTTTTATCATGAATGGGTGTTGGATCTTGTCAAATGCTTTTTCTGCATCCAACGAGATGATCATGTGGTTTTTGTCTTTGAGTTTGTTTATATAGTGGATTACATTGATGGATTTTCGTATATTAAACCATCCCTGCATTCCTGGAATAAAACCTACTTGGTCAGGATGGATGATTGCTTTAATGTGTTCTTGGATTCGGTTAGCGAGAATTTTATTGAGGATTTTTGCATCGATATTCATAAGAGAAATTGGTCTGAAGTTCTCTATCTTTGTTGGATCTTTCTGTGGTTTAGGTATCAGAGTAATAGTGGCTTCATAAAATGAGTTGGGTAGAGTACTTTCTACTTCTATCTTGTGAAAAAGTTTGTGCAGAACTGGAATTAGATCTTCTTTGAAGGTCTGATAGAACTCTGCACTAAACCCGTCTGGTCCTGGGCTTTTTTTGGCTGGGAGACTATTTATAACTGCTTCTATTTCTTTAGGGGATATGGGACTGTTTAGAAGGTCAACTTGATCCTGATTCAACTTTGGTACCTGGTATCTGTCCAGAAATTTGTCCATTTCGTCCAGGTTTTCCAGTTTTGTTGAGTATAGCCTTTTGTAGAAGGATCTGATGGTGTTTTGGATTTCTTCAGGATCTGTTGTTATGTCTCCCTTTTCAGTTCTGATTTTGTTAATTAGGATTTTGTCTCTGTGCCCTCTAGTGAGTCTAGCTAAGGGTTTATCTATCTTGTTGATTTTCTCAAAGAACCAACTCCTCGTTTGGTTAATTCTTTGAATAGTTCTTCTTGTTTCCACTTGGTTGATTTCACCCCTGAGTTTGATTATTTCCTGCCGTCTACTCCTCTTAGGTGAATTTGCTTCCTTTTTTTCTAGAGCTTTTAGATGTGTTGTCAAGCTGCTAGTATGTGCTCTCTCCCGTTTCTTCATGGAGGCACTCAGAGCTATGAGTTTCCCTCTTAGAAATGCTTTCATTGTGTCCCAAAGGTTTGGGTACGTTGTGGCTTCATTTTCATTAAACTCTAAAAAGTCTTTAATTTCTTTCTTTATTCCTTCCTTGACCAAGGTATCATTGAGAAGAGTGTTGTTCAGTTTCCACGTGAGTGTTGGCTTTCTGTTATTTTTTTTGTTATTGAAGATCAGCCTTAGTGCATGGTGATCTGATAGGATACATGGGACAATTTCAATATTTTTGAATCTGTTGAGGCCTGTTTTGTGACCTATTATGTGGTCAATTTTGGAGAAGGTACCATGAGGTGCTGAGAAGAAGGATATCCTTTTGTTTTAGGATAAAATGTTCTGTAGATATCTGTCAGATCCATTTGTTTCATCACTTCTGTTAGTTTCAGTGTGTCCCTGTTTAGTTTCTGTTTCCATGATCTGTCCATTGGTGAAAGTGGTGTGTTGAAGTCTCCCACTATTATTGTGTGAGGCGCAATGTGTGCTTTGAGCTTTATTAAAGTTTCTTTAATGAATGTGGCTGCCCTTGTATTTGGCGCATAGATATTCAGAATTGAGAGTTCCTCTTGGAGGATTTTACCTTTGATGAGAACAAAGTGCCCCTCCTTGTCTTTTTTGATGACTTTGGGTTGGAAGTCAATCTTATCAGATATTAGGATGGCTACTCCAGCTTGTTTCTTCAGTCCATTTGCTTGGAAAATTGTTTTCCAGCCTTTTATTCTGAGGTAGTGTCTATCTTTTTCTCTGAGATGTGTCTCCTGTAAACAGCAAAATGTTGGGTCTTGTTTGTGTAGCCAGTTTGTTAGTCTATGTCTTTTTATTGGGGAGTTGAGACCATTGATGTTAAGAGATATTAAGGAAAAGTAATTGTTGCTTCCTGTTATTTTTGTTGTTAAAGTTGGCATTCTGTTCTTGTGGCTGTCTTCTTTTAGGTTTGTTGAGGTTTTACCTTCTTGTTTTTTCTAGGGCATTGTTCCCGTTCTTGTATTGGTTTTTTTCTGTTATTACCCTTTGAAGGGCTGGATTTGTGGAGAGATAATGTGAGAATTTGGTTTTGTCGTGGAATACTTTGGTTTCTCCATCTATGGTAATTGAGAGTTTGGCTGGGTATAGTAGCCTGGGCTGGAATTTGTGTTCTTTTAGTGTCTGTATAACATCTGTCCAGGCTCTTCTGGCTTTCATAGTCTCTGGTGAAAAATCTGGTGTAATTCTGATAGGCTTGCCTTTGTATGTTACTTGACCTTTTTCCCTTACCGCTTTTAGTATTCTATCTTTATTTAGTGCATTTGTTGTTCTGATTATTATGTGTCGGGAGGAATTTCTTTTCTGGTCCAGTCTATTTGGAGTTCTGTAGGCTTCTTGTATGTTCATAGGTATCTCTTTCTTTATATTTGGGAAGTTTTCTTCAATAATTTTGTTGAAGATGTTTGCTGGTCCTTTGAGTTGAAAATCTTCATTCTCATCCACTCCTATTATCCGTAGGTTTGGTCTTCTCATTGTGTCCTGGATTTCCTGGATATTTTGAGTTAGGATCTTTTTGCATTTTCCATTTTCTTTGATTGTTGTGCCGATGTTCTCTATGGAATCTTCTGCACCTGAGATTCTCTCTTCCATCTCTTGTATTCTGTTGCTGATGCTCAAATCTATGGTTCCAGATTTCTTTCCTAGGGTTTCTATCTCCAGTGTTGCCTCACTTTGAGTTTTCTTTATTGTTTCTACTTCCCTTTTTAGGTCTAGTATGGTTTTGTTCATTTCCATCACCTGTTTGTATGTTTTTTCCTCTTTTTCTGTAAGGACTTCTACCTGTTTGATTGTGTTTTCCTGTTTTTCTTTAAGGACTTGTAACTCTTTGGCAGTGTTCTCCTGTATTTCTTTAAGTGATTTATTAAAGTCCTTCTTGATGTCCTCTACCATCATCATGAGATATGCTTTTAAATCTAGGTCTAGGTTTTCGGGTGTGTTGGGGTGCCCTGGACTGGGCGAAGTGGGAGTACTGGGTTCTGATGATGGTGAGTGGTCTTGGTTCCTGTTAGTAGGATTCCTACGTTTACCTTTCGCCATCTGGTAATCTCTGGAGTTAGTAGTTATAGTTGACTCTGTTTAGAGATTGTTCTTCTGGTGATTCTGTTACCGTCTCTCAGCAGACCTGGGAGACAGATTCTCTCCTCTGAGTTTCAGTGCTCAGAGCACTCTCTGCTGGCAAGCTCTCTTACAGGGAAGGTGCGCAGATATCTTGTTTTTGGACCTCCTCCTGGTCGAAGAAGAAGGCCCAAAACAGGGCCTCTCTCAGAAGCTGTGTTGCTTTGGCAGTTCCCAGAAGCTGTCAGCTTCTGTGGTGCAGACTCTCACCTGTGCAGACTAAAATCCTAAGTTCCAGGGAGTCCTGGAACCAAGATGGTGACCGCTGCTCCTGAGGCCAAGGCCGTCTCCCGAGCCAGGCGGACACCTGTCCTCTGGTCCGGATGGTGGCCGGTTATCTGCGGCCCGCCCAGGCTGCTGCCTCAGCGGCTCTGTGCTTCTGCCCGTCCCAGAAGCTGTCCGGTTCTCTGGCGCACCCTCTCACCTGTTCAGACTAATTTCCTAAGTTCTGCTGAGTCCCGGAACCAAGATGGCGACCGCTGCTGCTGAGGCTGAGGTCGCCTCCCAAGACAGGTGGACACCTGTCCTCTGGTCCGGATGGTGGCCGGTTGTCTGCGGCCCGCCCAGGCTGCTGCCTCAGCGGCTCTGTGCTTCTGCCCGTCCCAGAAGCTGTCCGGTTCTCTGGCGCACCCTCTAACCTGTTCAGACTAATTTCCTAGGTCCCGCGGAGTCCCGGAACCCAGATGGCGACCGCTGCTGCTGAGGCTGAGGTCGCCTCCCCGCGCTGGCTTTTCTGACGTGTGATGAACACATAGCTTGAAGAGTATACTTCCTTTAAGCACAGCTATCCTTGAGCTTTGAAGTTTGGAGAAAACTTCAAAACATTTACTTAAAAACTAGCAGTAATTCAGAACAAAGGCGGGAGATCCTGTTAACCTCAGCACGTTATGAATAAGCCCTGAGAGGTCACTGTTGTTTCTTTCCTTTGTTTTAAAAGAAGGAGAATGAGAAATTTGAGAAAGATGCAGATCTTTTAGATTTTATGTGCCTGTTTGATTAGAGGTTGTTTAAGAAAATGGAAGGTCTTGAAATTCACACTGCCTCTAAATCCATTGCCTTTCCAATGAAATCCTTTAATTTTCCATGTAATTGCTTGGAGTGAAACTGCATTTGTAAAGCATATGACTTGTACTTTATTTTGAGTCTCCAGGGGCCCCTTTGCAATATACCATTCTTATACGCATAGCTTTTCTCCACACAAAACTTAGATTTCAAGGTATGTGGCTCCCATGTTCCTCAGACTACATGGAACACAAGACCACCTTCTAATCCAGTAATTATTGCAAACATTTAGAAAGAAGAGAGATGCATTGAACAGTACACCACTGGCATTTTCATTTATCTCCACAATTTTCAAATCCTTTATTTTACCTTTAGTACAGAAAGATATCCATCCATTTTTATATAAGTGCCAAAGTGTGTTTGTGGGTATCATGTATGCAGAGAGAGAGAGAGAGAGAGATTTATATATTAAAAAGAAGAACAATGCCTACTCTAAACTATGGTTCATGGTTCCAGACTTTAAGTAAATTATTTTTGTCTAGTACCATAACATGCAAAGAGACACACTCATCTTGGAATAGGCAAATGCAAGTGGATAAAAGAAGTTATATAGCACAATAAAGGGTCATTTAACCTCTTACAAGATGATGATTAGGATAGCACTTCAAAATTCCCTGTGCATGCATGAGTTCCTTTTGGATACTGTCCTACGGCTGGGACAACCTACTCTGAAAATAATCAGCGTAAGGAAGCAAGGAATTTTTCTGGCTCAGAGGTCAAGAATACTGTCTACCATGGCAGGAACATGGAGTGCCTACCTACACCCCACTCATAATTGTGAAGCAGAGGGCAATGAATACATGCTGCAGATAGTTTCATTGACACAATCCAGGACCCCAACTGGGAATCAAACCATACACAGTGGGCAGGCCATTCTGTCTCTATTAATGTCCAATAGGGATTCCCAGAGGCTAACCTAACCCTTAAGGGTGTGCCCCCAAAACTGACTTCTAGGTCACTTTAGAGTTTGTGAAGCTGACAATACCAACCATCACAGATAGGAAATACATTTAAAAGCTCTTCAGACTAAATCATAACATCTAAGTTTGAAACTCTGTCCATGGGAAAGAATTTTAATGCAATCATGAGTCTATTGTAGTTCTAAAAAGAACACAAAACTTTCCTACAGGATTTAATTTTATCTGGTTATAAATCAGAATGCTTAATTTTAGTAAATCAAAGCACTGGTTATTCGTACAATGTCTGGAATTCAGAACTCAGTGCATCCAAGTATTTCTGAGTTTCACCCCTGTCCAACTCCATAAAATGCATTCAGTAGCTCTCATTTACAATTAGTCTGTTTTGTGCCAAGTTTTAAGGCTTTTCATATTTGGCTCTGAGAATTTGATTAGAAATATGCTTCAGTGTGGACAAATTATAAGTCTTTTCCTTAAAGCAGACAGGGGCAATGGTGAACCTTGAGACAGACTATCAGAACAGCAGAATTGAGAGAAAAACTGGGCTAACGAAGATTAGTCCCTCTTCTTCCAGTTTAGGGCAAGAGCAGAGAAGGGTTAGAGCCCCAATCATTGCCCCCAAACATTACTGTTTTTTTTTGGAGTTGGTTGTTAAAAGTGGAATTCATATTCTGAGAACTAGGTAAGAATTTCATTCTTCCAGTGCCCTTCCAGTCTGCTTTTCTACCAGCACCTGTGGCCCATCTGCATGCCTGCTCCCCAACACCACAGCCCTGCCTTTCTCCCAAAAAATATGCCCTAAACAAGGACACAGGTGAAAATCCCATCTCAGTACTCATGCCAGTTGGGACCCCCACAGAGTCCAGCACACATGGGATCTGTCTTGCCCTGTTGGAGTCCCATCACCCTTCCTGACTGCTCCTCCACATGCACCCATGGAAGATCAGCCTGACTGCTTCACCACCTCACAGACCTGCCTGTCACCAAGAAGGACTGCTCTAATCAGGGACACAGGTCAACTCCTATCAGAGACATCATTGCCTGCCTCACAGGAGGCCTGCTTTAACCCAGGTCACATACCTCCACTTGCCTCCAAGGAGGCCTACTCCAATCTGAAACACCAAGGCCAGTTAACATCAGAAACAAATAGATGGCAAAAGGCAAGCCCAAGAAAATAAGCCACGGAAGCCTATGTAATTTGAGACCATCAGAACCCAGTTCATGTTAGAAGACTTGGAGAGATCAGGAATTCATGGAGCATACCTTAGCATAATAACAGCAATAAACAGCAAACAAACAGCCAACCTCAAATTAAATAGAGAGAAACTTTAAGCACTGCCATGGACAAGACAAGACTGTACATTATCTACCTATTTATTCAGTTCAATATTTGAAGTTCTACCTAGACCAATAAGAGAACAAAATAAAGATCAAGAGAATATGAATAGGAAAAGAAGTCAAAACATAACTATTTGGAGATGATATGATAGTACACATAAGGGACTCCCAAAATTCTACCAGAGAAGTCCTATGGCTGATAAACAACTTCAGCAAAGAGACTGGTTATAAATTACCTCAAACAAATCTGTAGTCTTCCTTTATACAAGTGATAAATGGGCTGAGGAAGAAATTAGGGAAACAACACCCTTCACAATAGCCACAAATAATATAAAATATCTTGGTGTAACTCTTACCAACCAAGGGAAAGATCTGCATGACAAGAACTTCAAGTTTCTGAAGAAAGAAATGGAGAAAGACTTCAGAAGGTGGAAAAAATCTCCCATGCTCATGAATCAGCAGGATTAACATAGTAAAAATAGACATTTTACCAAAAGCAAGCTACAGATTCAATGCAATCCCCATCAAAATTCCAACAGAATTCTTCACAGACATGGAAAGAAAAATTCTCAATTTCATATGGAAAAACAGAGCAAAACAGAACAAAACAAACAAACAAAAAACAAAACAAAAAAAAAAACAGGATAGCCAAGCAATTCACAAAAATAAAAGAACTTCTATGAGAATCACCATCTGTGACTACAAGCTCTGTTACAATACAATAGTGAAAAAAAACCACGTGGTACAGAGACAGACAGGTAGATCAATAGAATAGAACCAAAGACCCGGAAGTAAACCCACACACCTTTGGACACTTGATTTTTTTTAATTAATATTTTTATTAGATATTTTCTTCATTTATATTTCAAATGCTATCCCCAAAGTCACCTATACCCTCCCCTTCCCTGCTCCCCAACCCATCCATTTCCCTTTCCTGGCCCTGGCATTCCCCTGTACTGGGGCATATGATCTTCACAAGACCAAGGGCCTCTCCTCCCATTGATGGCCGACTAGGCCATCCTCTGCTACATATGCAACTAGAGACACAAATCTGGGGGGTACTGGTTAGTTCACATTGTTGTTGCTCCTATAGGGTTGCAGACCCCTTTAGCTCCTTGGGCACTTTCTCTAGCTCCTTCATTAGGGTCCCTGTGTTCCACCCAATAGATGACTGTGAGCATCCACTTCTGTATTTGCCAGGCACTGGCATAGTCTCAATAGAGAGAGCTATATCAGGGTCCTGTCAGCAAAATCTTTCTGGCATATGCTATAGTGTCAGGTTTGGTGGTTGTATATGGGAGGGATCCCTGGATGGGGCAGTCTCTGGATGGTGTTTCCTTCTGTCTCAGCTCTGAACTTTTGGTGCTGGCACAACTGGCGGTTATCATGTAGAAGAATGTGATTGATCCATTCTTATCTCCTTGTACTAAGCTCAAGTCTAAGTGGATCAAGGAACTCCACAGAAAACTAGAGACACTGAAACTTATAGGGGAGGAAGTGGGGGAAAGTCTCAAAGATATGGTCACAGGGGGAAAATTCCTGAACAGAACAGTAATGGCTTGTGCTGTAAGATCGAGAATTGACAAATGGGACCTCATAAAATTGCAAAGCTTCTGTAAGGCAAAAGACACTGTCAATAAGACAAAAAGGCCACCAACAGATTGGGAAAGGATCTTTACCAATTCTAAACCAGATAGGGGACTAATATCCAATATACATAAAGAACTCAAGAAGATGGACTCCAGAAAATCAAATAACTCTATTAAAAATTGGGGTACAGAGCTAAACAAAGAATTCTCAACTGAGGAATACAGAATGGCTGAGAAGCACTTGAAAAAAAATGTTCAACATCCTTAATCATCAGGGAAATGCAAATAAACAACCCTGAGATTCCACCTCACACCAGTCAGAATGGCTAAGATCAAAAATTCAGGTGACAGCAGATGCTGGCAAAGATGTGGAGAAAGAAGGACACTCCACTATTGCTGGTAAGACTGCAAGCTGCTACAACCACTGTGGAAATCAGTCTGGCAGTTCCTCATAAAATTAGGCATAGTACTACTGAAAGATCCAGCAATTCCTCTCTTGGGCATATACCCAGAAGATGTTCCAGCTTGCAATAAGGACACATGCTTCACTATGTTCATAGCAGCCTTATTTACAATAGCCAGAAGCTGGAAAGAACCCAGATGTCCCTCAACAGAGGAATAGATACAGAAAATGTGGTTCATATATACAATGGAGTACTACTCAGCAATTAAAAACAATGAATTCATGAAATTCTTAGGCAAATGGATGGATCTGGAGGATATCATTCTGAGTGAGGTAACCCAGTCACAAAAGAACACACATGATATGCACTCACTGATATGTGGATATTAGCCCAGAAACTTAGACTATCCAAGATACAATTTGCAAAACACATGAAACTCACTAAGAAGGAAGGCCAAAGTGTGGACACTTCTGTCCTTCTTAGAATGGGGAACAAAATACCCACGGAAGGAGTTACAGAGACACTTGATTTTTAACACTGAAGCCAAACACATACAGTGAAAAAAGAAAAGCATTTTCAACAAACAGTGTTGGTCTAACTGGATAACTGCTTGTAGATGAATACAAAAATTCATATTTACCACCCTTCACAAAGCTCAAGTCTAAGTGGATCAAGGACCTTAACATAAAACCAGATACACTGAAATTTAGATACACTGAAACTAACACAAGAGAAACTAGGAAATGGCTTCGAACATAGCGGAACATTTCCTGAACAGAATATTATTGACTCAGGATCTGAGATCAACAACTCATAAATGGGGCCTCTTGTAACCGAAAAGCTTCTGTAAGGCAAAGGACATTATCAATAGGACAAAACAGTAGTCTATAAATTAGTCAAAGATCTTCATTAACCTTACATCTGATAGAGGGCTAATCTGCAACATACATCAAAAAACTCAAGAAATTAGACTTTAAAGAGTAACCCAGTTAAAAGTGAGGTACATAGCTAAACAGAGAATACTCAACAGAGTAATCTCAAATGACAGAGAAGCACTTAAAGAAATGTTCAATATCCCTAATCATCAGGGAAATGCAAAAGAAAACAAACTTGAGATTCCACCTTACACGAATCAATGGTTAAGATCAAATCTCAAGCTACAGCAGATCCTCGAAAGGGGGTGGAGAAAGGGGACACTCCACCATTGCTGGTGGGATTGCAAACTGGTATAACCACTCTGGAAATCAATCGGATGGTTCCTTAGATAACTGGAAATAGATCTACCTGAAGACCCAGCTATACCACTCCTGGCCATATGCTCCCAGATGCTCTATATCACAAGGACACATGCTCCACTATGTACATAGCAGCCTTATTTGTAAAACAAGACCATCATAGACTTTGCAGCCAAATCAATGGAAATAGAAAATATCATCCTGAGTGAGGTAACCCATACCCAAAGAACATGCATTGGTGTGTACTCACTGATAATATGGATACTAGTCTAAA
Source organism: Mus musculus (assembly GCF_000001635.26). NCBI lineage: Eukaryota > Metazoa > Chordata > Mammalia > Rodentia > Muridae > Mus > Mus musculus. The sequence goes on from NC_000083.6 coordinate 82,175,925, forward strand.
ATTACAGAATATCCATAATACCAACACACAGACCCTAAGAAGGTAAACAAGAAGGAAACCCCAAGTGAGGATGTTTCAATCCCACTTAGAAGGGGAAACAAAATAATCGTGGGAAACAGAGGGAGGAGGTGTATGGGTGGGAGAGGGGAGCTGGGGTGAGAAATGGGGGTAGGATCAGGTATGGGGGAACAGAAGAGAAGCTCAGGGGTCTAGGAGAATGAATGGAAATGTACAGATGCCAGGGTTTGGGGTAGGAGTGGAGGAAACCTCTAGAATGTCCCAGAAACCTGGAGTATGAGAGGATCCCAGGACTCAGTGTGGGTGATCTTAGCTGAATTCCCAACAGTGGGGGGATGGAACTGAAGAGACCACCCCCAGTAGACAGAAAGAACCTGCAGTGAAATGATGGGGACAACAACCCACCTACAAAACTTGTGACCCAACATTGCTCCGGTTTAAAAGAAATACAGGCACAAAATGGAGTAGAGACCGAAAGAATGACTGACCAAGGTGCTGCCCAACTTGGGATCTATCCCATGGGTGAACACCAAACCATAAAACTACTACTGATGCTGCGCTGTGCTTACAAATGGGAGTCTATCATGGCTTTGCTCTGAGAGGCTCTACCTGCTTCTGACTGAGACAGATGCGGTTACTTAGAGCCTACTATTGGTCTGAGGTAGGAGATCCCTATGCAAGATTCAGGGGAAGGATTTAAGAACTGAAAAGACAGCACACCATAGGAAGACCAACAGTGTCAACTAACCAGGGCCTCTGGGGGAATCTCAGAGACTAAACCACTAACCAAAAAGCATACAAATGCTGGTCTGAGGCCCCTGACACATCTGTAGTAAAGGACTGCCTTGTCTGGCCTCAGTGGGTAAGGTTGCATGTCTAATCCTGTAGAGGCTTGATGCCCCAGCAAAGGAGGATGATGAGGCACCATCTCAGAGGAAAAGGGGATGGGAATGGGGGAAGAACTCTGGGAGGGGAACTGGAAGGGATCAACATGTGAGTTGTAAATAAATAAAATAATTAATTTTAAAACATATAAATAAAGAATTTTGTTCTATTTTTCTTTCAATTTAATTTAATTTTTAATTTATTTTTAACACTGCATATTCCATTCCCTGGCGCCCCCATCCACCTTCTATCTGCTCCACATCTCACACCTCCTACCCACCCCAAGCTGTCTCCACATGGATGCTCCCACACCCCATCCCACCTGACCTCTAAACTCCCTGGGGCCTCCAGTCTCTTGAGGGTTAGGTGTATCATCTCTAAATGAACCCAGACCCAGAAGTACTCTACTGTATGTGTGTTGGGAGCCTCATATCAGCTGATGTATGCTGTCTGTTTGGTGGGCCAGTGTCTGAGAGAGCTCAGGTGTCCAGATTAAATGAGACTACTGGTCCTCCTACAGGATTGCCCTTCTCCTCAGCTTCTTTCAGCCTTCCCTAATTCAGCAACAGGAATCAGTTGCTTCTGTCCATTGGTTGGGTACAAATATTTGCATCTGACTCTTTCAACTGCTTGTTGCGTCTTTCAGAGGGCAGTCATGATAGATCACTTGTGAGTTCTCCATAGCCTCAGTAATATTGTCAGACCTTGGAACCTCCCCTTGACCTGGATCCCACTTTGGGCCTGTTGCTGGACCATCTTTTCCTCAGGCTCCTCTCTATTTCCATCCCTGTAATTCTTTCAGATAGGAAGAATTATGGGTCAGAGATGTGACTGTTGGATGGTAACTTGTTGCTGGAGGTAGACTCTGTACGTTCCCTTTCCTTACTGTCCAGCATTTCATCTAAGGTCCCTCCCTTTGAGTCCTGGGAGTCTCTCACCTCCCAGGTCTCTCGTGCATTCTCAGGGGTCCCCCAACCTCCTATTTCCTGAGGTTGCCTGTTTACATTCTTTCTGCTGGCCAGCAGGGCTTTAGTCCTTTTCTTTCACCCAATACCAGGTTCCCCTCTCCCCACAATCTCCCCCAGGTCCTTCCTACCCTCCCCACTTGTGAATGCTTTCTTCTCTCTCCCAGTGGGACTGAAGCATCCTCACTTGGACACTTCAGCTTGTTGAGCTTTTTGAGTTCTGTGGACTCTGTCTTGGCTATTCTGTACATTTTTGTTTTGTATTTTATTGTGTGTTTGTTTGATTGTTTGTTTATGGCTAATATCCACTTATTAGTGAGTACATACCAGGCATGTCCTTTTGGGTCCTTTCACTCAGGATGAAATTTTCTAGTTCCATACATTTGCCTGCAAAACTCAGGATGTCCTTGTTCTTCATAGCTGAGTAGTATTCCATTGTGTAAATGAACCACATTTCTGTATTCTTCTGTCATGGGATATCTAGATTGTTTGCAGCTTCTGGCTATAACAAAAAGGCTGACATGAACTTAGTGGAACACGTGCATGTGCATCACCCTGTGGCATGATGTGGCATCTTCTGGGTATATTACCAAGAGTGGTATAGCTAGGTTTTGTGGTAGATCTTTTTCCAATTTTCTAAGGAACTTCCAGATTGACATCCAGAGTCAGATTGGTTCCAGTTTGCAACCTCAACAGCAATGAAGGAGCATTCCTCTTTCTTCACATCATCTCCAACATGTGTTGTCACCTGAGGTTATAATTTTAGCCACTCAGATTGGTACAAGATGGAATCTCAGAGTCATATTGATTTGCATTTCTCTGATCACTAAAAACTTTGAACATTTCCTTAGGTGTTTCTCAGCCATTCGAGATTCTTCAGTTGTGAATTCTGGGTTTAGTTCTATACCCCATTTTTGTATGTGTTGTTTGGTCTTTTGGTGATCAACTTCTTGAGTTCTTTATAAATTTTGAATGTTAGCCCTCTATCAGATGTGGGGTTAGTAAAGATTTTTTCCCCAATCTGTAGGTTGCCGATTTGTCTTATGTCCTTTGCCTTACAGAAGCTTTTGAGTTTCATGAGGTCCCATTAATCAATTGTTGATCTTAAAGCATGAACCACTGGAGTTCTGTTTAGGAAATTTCCCCTGTGCCAATGAGTTCAGGCTCTTTCCCACTTTCTCTTCTATTAGATTCAATGTATCTGGTTTTATGTTGAGGTCCTTGATCCACTTGGATTTGAGCTTTGCACAAGGTGACAAATATGGGTTTATTTTCATTCTTCTACATACAGAGAGCCAGTTAGATCAGTACCATTTATCGAAGATGCTTTCTTCTTATCATTGTAAACTTTTGGTGTCTTTGTCAAAGATCAAGTGACCATTAAGTGTGAGGTTTTATTTCTGGGTCTTCAGTTCTGTTCCATTGATCAACATATCTGTCTCTGTACCAATACCATGCAGTTTTTATCACTACTGTTCTGGTAGCTTGAGGTCAGGAATGGTGATTCCGCCAGCTGTTCTTTAGTGTTAAGAAATGTTTTCCCTATTCTGGGTTTTTTTGCTTCTCCAGATGAATTTGAGAATTGCTCTCTCCACGTGTGGGGATTTTGATAGGGATTGCATTGAATCTATACATTGCCTTTGGTAGGATGGCCGTTTTTATTATTTTAATTCTGCCAATCCATGAGAATGGGAGATCTCTTCATTTTCTGAGATCTTCTACGATTTCTTTCTTGAGAGATTTGAAGTTGTATCATACAGGTTTTTCACTTGTTTGGTTAGAGTTGCCCCAAGACATTTTATATTATTTGTGACAATTATGAAGAAAGTTGTTTCCCCAATTTCTTTCTCAGACTGTTTATCCTTTGAATAAAGGAAACGACTGATTTATTTGAGTTAATTTTATATCTGGCCAGTTTGCTGAAGTTGTTTATCAATTGGAGAAGTTCTCTGGTAGAATTTTGGGGGTCGCTTTTGTATACTATCATATCATCTACACATAGTAATGCCTTTATTTCTTCTTTACCAATTTGTATCCCCTTGATCTCTTTTTGTTTTCTTATTGTTCTAACTACCACTTTGTGTACTATATTGAATATTAGAGAGTGGGCCTCCTTGTCTTGTCCCCAATTTCAGTGGGATTAATTTAAGTATGCTTCCATTTAATTTTATATTGGCTGTTGGTTTGCAATAAACTGCTTTTATTAAGTGTATGTATGGGCCTTGAAATCCTAATCTTTCCAATATTTTAAACGTGAAGGGCTGTTGTATTTTGTTAAATGCTTTTTCTGCATCTAAGGAGATGATTATGTGATTTTTTTCCTTTAAGTTCATTTATATAGTGGATTACGTTAATGGATTTTCATATACTAAACCAATTTTGCATCACTGGGATGATCTTGATCGTGGTGAATTATGGTTTTAATATGTTCTTGGATTCAGGTTGCAAGAATTTTATTGAGTATTTTTGCATCAATATTCATAAGCGATATTGGTTGGAAGTTCTCATTTTTGGTTAGGTCCTTGTGTGGTTTAGGTATCAGAGTAATTGTGGCTTCACAGAACAAGTTAGGCAGTGTTCCTTCTGTTTCTATTTTATGGAATAGTTTGAAGAAAATTGGTATCATGTCTTCTTTGAAGGTCTGGTAGAATTTTGTACTAAATACATCTGTCCCTGGGCTTTTCTTAGTTGGGAGGATTTTAATGACTTCTATTTCCTTCTGTGGGCCTGTTTAGATAGTTTGCCTGCTCTTGATTTAACTCTGGTATGTGGCATCTGTCTAGAAAGCCATCCATTTCATCTAGATTTTCAAGTTTTGTTGAGTATAGGTTTTTATAGTAGGACGTGATGATTATTTGAATTTCCTCTGTTTCTGCGGTTACATCTTGCATTTCATTTCTGATTTTATTAATTTGGATACTGCCTCTTGGCCTTTTAGTTAGTTTGTCTAGGGGTTTATCTATCTTGTTGATTATCTCAAAGAACCAGCTTTTGGTTTTTCTGATTCTTTGTTTCTTTTTGGATAACTTCCGACCCTGAGTTTGATTATTTCCTCCCTTTTACTACTCTTGGGTGAGTTTGCTTCTGTTTGTTCTGGAGCTCTCAGGTGTGCTGTTAAGTTGTTAGTGTAAGATCTGTCCAGTTGCTTTACCAGGGCACTTAGTGCTATGAACTTTCCTTTGAGCACTGCTTTCATTGTGTCCCATACGTTTTTGCATTATGTGTCAATATTTTCATTAATTTCTTGGAAGTCTTTAATTTCTTTTTTTATTTCTTCCCTGACCAAGTTATCATTGAGTAAAGAGTTATTCTGTTTCCACGTGTATGTGGGCTTTAGGTAGATTTTGCAGTTATTGAAGACCAGCCTTAGGCCATGGTGATCTAATAGGATGCATGATAGTATTTCAATCTTCTTGTGTCTTTTGAGGGTTGTTTTGTGAACAATTATATGGTCGATTTTGGAGAAGGTACCATGAGGTGCTGAGAAGAAGGAGTATTCTTTTTTTTTTCATTCATTTTTTAGGGCGATATGTTCTGTAGATATTAGTTAAATCCATTTGGTTCGTAACCTCTCTTAGTTTCACTGTGTCTCTGCTTAGTTTCTTTTCAATGACCTGTCCATTGGTGAGAGTAGGGTGTTCAAATCTCACACTACTATTGGGTGGGGTTCAATGTGTGTTTTGAGTTTTAGTAAAGTTTCTTTTATGAATTTGGGTACTCTTGCATTTGTGGCATAGATGTTCAGAATTGAGACTTTCTTTTGGTGGATTTTCCCCTTGATGAATATGAAATGTCCTTCTTTATCACACTTGATAACTTTTATTGAAAGTCTATTTTATTAGATATTAGGGGCTTATTTCCTGGGACAATTTCTCTGGAAGACCTTTTTCTATCATTTTGCTCTGAGATAGTGCCTGATTTGTTGTTGAGATGTGTTTCTTGGATGTAGCAAAATGCTGGATCTTGTTTGTGTATCTAGCCTGTTAGCTTATGTCTTTTTATAAGTGAGTTGAAATACATTAATATTGAGAGATATTAAAGAGAAATGACTGTTGGTTCCTGGTATGTTTGTTTTTGTAGGTAGCTTTATGTGCTTGTGGCTCTCTGCTTTTGACTTTGTTGGGAGATGTTTAATATTTTGTCCTTTCTTTGGTGCAGTTATCTTCCTTGTGTTGGAGTTTTTCTTACAGGATCCTATGTTGGCCTGGGTTGGTAGATAGATACTGTTTGGGTTTTGTTTTTTTCCTGGAATATTTTGGTTCTCCATCTATGTTAATTAAGAGTTTTGCTTGGTATAGTAGCCTGGGCTGGCATTTGTGTTCTCTTAGAGTCTGCATGACCTCTGACCAGGCTTTTCTGGCTTTCATAGTCTCTGTTGAGAAGTCCTGTGTAATTCTGATAGGTCTACCTTTGTATGTTACTTGGCCTTTTTCCCTTGCAGCTTTTAATATTTTTTGTTTGCTCTGTGCATTTAGTGTTTTCATAATTACATGCTGAGAAGATTTTCTTTTCTGGTCCCAATTATTTGGTATTCTATAGACTTTTTGTACCTTTATGTCCCTCTTTTTCTTTAGGTTGGGAAAGCTTTTTTTCTATGATTTTGTTGAAGACCTTTTCAGGTCCTTTGAGCTGAGAATCTTCACTCTCCTCTATTGCGATTATCCTTAGATTTGGTCTTTTCATTATGTCCTGAATTTCCTGGATGCTTTGGGTTAGAAGTTTTTTATGTTTTGAATTTTCTTTGATAGTTGTGTCAATCTCATCTACCATATCTTCAACACCTGAGATTCTCTCTTCTATCTCTTGTATTCTGTTGGTAATACTAACATCTGTAATTCCCGACCTCTTTCCTAGGTTTTTCATTCCCAGGTTTGCCTCCATTTGTGCTTATTTATTGTTTCTACTTCTACTTTTTAGGTCTTGGATCATTTTATTCAATTCCTTCATCTGTTTGCCTGTGTTTTCCTGTATTTCTTTCAATGGGTTATTGATATCCTCCTTAAAGGACTCTTATTATCTTCATGAGATAGAACTTTAGGACAGATTCCTGATTTTCAAGTGTGTTGGTGTGTTCAGGGCTTGCCGTGGTGGGAGAACTGTGTTCGATGATGCCTACGTATATTGTCTTCTGTTGCTTATGGTCTTGTGCTTGTCTTTTGCCATCTAAATATCTCTGGTGTTTGTTGATCTGGGTGACTGTATAGAGTCTGCCTCTTTTGTTCCTGGGATGCTTTAGGTCTCCTGGTAGGCTTGTGGCCCTCGATATTTCAGACCACCTGTGAAGCCTTCCAACTAGGGGCTCTTCACAGGTGCAGAGAAGCTGCTGATCTGTTGCTCTGGCTGCAGTAGATCTCCTGGGAGGCCTTCAGACTATTGGGTCTTCAGTTGAGCAGTCAAGCTGTTGTCTAACTTCGTTAAGTTCAGCTTATCCTCAACTGCTCTGAGTGAAGAGGATCCTCAACTGCTGAACTGCTTTGAATGCAGTGGGTCCAACTGCTCTCGGTGCAATAGGTCTCCTCTAAGCTGTATGGGGATATGAAGTTTTCAAGGGAGCAGACCAAGTAGATGTCCACCCCAGCAGCAAGGACCAGGCAGAAGGGGTGGAAGGGATAGAAGGAAGGGGATTGGTATTTTGGAGGGTGGGGTCTTGGTGGGTTATGGGTTCTGAGTCCACCTGGCTCCCAGCCGCACCTCTGGGACTTGGGTCATGGGAAGTAGGGGGGGATTATTACCAACTGCTCTGAGTGCAGTGAGTCCTTTAGGATGTATCGGATATGGAGTCATCATGGGAGCAGAACAACCAAGAATTTAATTCTTAAAATAAATTTTGACTTAGTTTTCACAGGTCCTTAAGTTATCAGCCCCATCCTTGCATAGATTACTGAAATAGAAACACTATGAAATACAGTGATTTATAGCATTTTTCAGTTAGGAAAAGGTAAAACAGAATCAAACTCAATATGTCTGTTCAAACATTTTTTACTATTTCTGTGTCACTTGCAATCTACCATACAGATGGTGTTAAGTATGAATTAAGTTAATTTGGAAATAACTTCACTCTCACTTCAACTCGTTATTAAATTGACTAACTATGGCCACAGTAGGTTATGTCGAACTATTTTTCCTAGTTTTCTAATGATCAAAATAGACACTTTTGAAGAAGAAACATAACTCTGAGCTCAAGTAGGTTAAGACATGGTTTATTCTAGAGCCAAAAAATAGTGACTCTATGTCCTAGAAACACAGATTTAGGCTGTTCCAAGTTCTATGTTCCACCATGGTAATAATTTCAGCAAGTTTTTAGGGATAATAAATAAATATATAAATCAAGACAGTTTTCAATTATATTGGTAGAAGCATTAAGTAGGCAGGTGTATATATCACATCAGGGAATTTGACAATATTCTTGGTTTGGGCCTGGTGGAAGCCAGGGAGTATGTTTCTTTATGTCTGTATGTAACAATTACTTACCTAATAGTCACAAGGATGTTAGGTTACATACATTAGTACAAGCTTTAGTTGAGAATAAATGCTCATTTAAGGGGTAATGCAAACTTCAGTAGTTCGTAATGAGCCTCTGGACCACAGTGATGTATTTTGTAAGAGTTGTTTGGCTTCTTTCCAGGAATCTTCATTCACAATATGAAGCCATATTAACACAAGTCCTTTGGTGGAGCCATTTGTTCTTTTTCATAGGCAGTAAACACCATCTGCTTCTCAGTCTTCTGTTCATTGAGTGTGAATCCAATACATTGGGGGTCACTTTTTCCTGGTGCTTTAGCAATCACTCCCACAGACTTTATGACTACAACGATCCAAGTCCCTGAAAAGTCAACTCCATGATGGGTGAATCATACCATGTGGGAGACAATAATGAGTTCAGAATTACTGAAAATTTATGAGATTATTCATATAGATGGAACTTTTCAAATATAAGCAGCATAAACAGAATCACACATTCATCCCTTAAAAATCTCTCTGTCTCTGCCTCTCTCTGTCTTTCTGTCTCTGTCTCTCTGTCTGTTTCTGTCTCTGTCTCTCTCTCTATGTCTCTGTCTCTCTGTCTCTCTCTCACACACACACACTCACTATATATATATATATATATGTATATATATATATATATATATATATATATATATATAAAACCTAAAAATCACCTGTAAAATTGATAGAGCAGTTTCTATTCCATTTGACAAATTTCAAATTAATATAATATATAGATTTTTGAAGCTATGATAGATTTGTGTTCTACTTATGCTGCCACAAATACTTCTCATTAATGGTCTGCTGGAAATTTCCTGTGGCCTTTACAAAATCTGAGCATTAAGAAAAAGAAAGAAAAAAAAAGTGGGAGCGGTGTGCAAACCACATAAGCAGAGTGCAATTTAACAGTGTGTGTCCAGCTTTTATGTTCTTGGGAAGCTAGAATTGATTTCAGTAATTATCCCAATTTTTCAGGATCCCTGGCTTGTGGGCTATTTCTATTTGCAACTGGCCTTTCTTTGGTATTCTTGAAATACTAGCTTAAAATGTCAATAACCTGACCCCCCCCCCCACACACACACACATACACAATGATGTTGCCTAGATACAGAAGTTTGCTTCCTTAGATATTATATATTCCTTTAGAAGATTCTGTTTTCTCTTTAGAAATTAAAACAAGAAGCCAAGTTTAATTTTGACTAAATAGATTCCTTTTTCTTGGAAAGGGCACATCATCCAGGCCCAAATGTAATCCACTATTTGATCAAGTTTATTAAACAAAAGCAACTTGAAGCCAGAAACTGATAATAGCTCACTTCAGGTAAGTAATTTTGCAGAACAAAGTACTTCAGATCCTCTGCTTCACTCATCAACTCCTCCACAGATCTTCTGCTCCTCTCCTCTACACAGACATTCCACTCTTCTGAGCTTCACTGTCTTTGCTCTCCATTGGGTCTGTTCCAGGTCAGTGCTCAGAGTATTGGTCATTCCCTAAGTGCAGCTTAGTTCTACCTAGGTTTACACCACTACCCACTGTGTTTGATTGTTTCCTTCTTGTTTTCTGATGTGAGTTGTTTCAGTCTCCAATTTTAAGCTCTAAATCCCTTTGTGATAAAGGCTAAGTGGTTTGAATCACAGGATGTATTTTTGCTTATACATGGAAAGGCCAACGTATCAGTAGGAATTTGCCATTATGAAGGTATTTATTCTACAAATAGGCTTCCAGAGAAGAGGGTCCATGTGTCATGAGGTCATATAGTAAGCCATGAGAACAGAAGGGACACAGGGAATGAGAAAAGATGAAGTGAACTGCAGGTTAAGCTTTAATGTGGAAATGGAGGATAAAAGTATCTTTACCATTGGTGCCTCTGGGGATTAATAGCTGTCTCTATTTGTCTGTACCTGTCCATAAGGTAATTAGGAAAGGGGAATAATAGCACATATTATGGAAGCCCAAAGAGGAGGTAGTTGTATATATGGTCTCTGAATTGTTTCATCTTGATACAAATGTCATGTTCTCAGGGGATTTTCATGCTACCTCTGCAAATTAAATATCTATTAGGATTATTCAATGAGGTTGTAAGATATCAAGGCATGGGAAAATAAAATGTGAATTTAATACACATATAATTCTGTTTTAATACTTTGTGGTGTTATGGAGCATCACGAATAAACAACACACCTGCAACAATAAAGTTAACTGCCTATGAGGGAATAGCTCTCTGCATATTGCTTTTGCTAGATGATTTGAGATAGTTTCCAGGAGTGTTAACTTGGACAAATGCCTCTATAAAAATCATTTAAAAATCCTACTACATCTTTCTTATGTTACTTCCCCCTGCCAAAACCCACCAAGAGTACACGTGTAGGTGAACAAATGGCTTGCTTCTCACCCCAGTGAGGGTTCTTTGAGAAACTGTTGGTTGTCATAGCAAGAGAGTACTAAAGAAATTAATGACTACAGTGGGGCTCACTTTGTCAAGTGGTGCTGGAAAGCATCGCCAAATCTGGAAGTTGGTATGAGCTTGGTGCTGTAGGAAAATTGCATCAGTGTTACAACTCTGTATGTCCATAACCTTTATCTGTGGAGCAACAGAGTGTTGGAGAATGGGAATCAGTGGCCACAAACATTCCTAATCTAAGGGAGGTGTTTCATGTGTGCTTCCATGACTTGAATTATATAAATAATTTTCTGTGTCTACACATAATTACAAAACAGTTCTACATTTTCAGTGATCCACAGATGTCACAGAGACTCATTTGTTGTGACTCTTATTCTTAAGCAGCTCTGAAGCTTCTGTAAGTGTGTGACAAACAGACATCAATCCAGTCCAGATAGGGCATCAACGGTACACAAAAAAATGAGGCCATTCCAAAATAGGTAACGGAGTATTTCTCTATCTTCCTAATGTTGTAACCCTTTAATACAGTTCCTTGTGTTGTTTATGTCCAGGTGACCCTGAAAAATAAACTTATTTTTGTTGCTACTTTATAACCTTAATTTTGGTACTGTTGTCAATTGTAATGAAAATATCTGATATGCAGATTATTTGTGATAGAGTCTTTGATCTTCAAAGGTTTTGCAACACACAGGTTGAGGTCCAATGGCTTAGCCAATCAGTGAGTTTAATGTGCATGCTTATTGGATATTGGGGAGAACTTACTTGTGGATAATGAGTGACTCAAAGGCAGCTAGAGTATGAGAAGCTCTACTCTATCATGGGTGACAATACATCAAAGCTATATCTCTGAAGCGTTTTCCTACACATTTTGGGAAGTTCAACTGGCCTGAACACCCTCCCAAGAAATCATTCAGTACTTTTTTAACTGCGAGGAATGATTCCTGGCCCTCAATTGTTTTCTTATTACTTTAAATCTTATGATCCAGGAGGAAAAACTTCCACTGAGAGTATGTAGCTGCACAACTACAGGTAGGGGTAGGCCAGCTCTTGGACTTGTAGATGTTTCTATGTCACTAGATCATTTGAAGCAGTAAACTTATTTACACATAAGATACATAGTTAATTCTTACTGGTGATGGACACAATCAGTATAAACATTACAGTATAGAGTTTTATAACTTGAGTATAAAAAATTAGATGTTTGTTGAGTGTTCAGACAAAAAAAACGGGACAACTACATCACCCTTAACCTTGAGACTCAGGGGATATTTTAGAATAAAGGGTGGAAAAAACCATAAGAGTTGAATCATGGAGAAGATTGCTTTTAAATGCTGTTTTTAAGGTTAAGACATGACTCTTGCACCCATGACCTCACTGCAGCTATAGCTATCTGCACAAGAAGATACCAGTCAGCATTTAATCATAGATAGGGGAGGGGATTAATGAGGTGCCACTCTAGCTGAGGAGGTATTGACAGTCTATTACTGCTGGGGAGCGAGAGGGCTATTGTCAGTTCTAAATGTGGCCACTGGTAGGTTTTCGATGTTCAGTGGCAGGCCCCATGAGCACAGGGGTAGCACGAACTAGACTCAAATGGGTTATAGAATAACATGGATATTGGGTATATGGGGTATCTGAGGGAGTATAAGAAAGAAGTAATGGGGGAATACAATCAACATACTCTGCATACATATACAAAATTGTCAAAAAGTAGACAAAATACTGAAACCTAAATATTGTAGTAAGGAGTACTAAAACCTTCCTGGGAAAAATGCTAAGCTATATGCTTAGGTCTGACTACAAAAGCCTTGTCATCAGATTATTTTGTCTATATGGTTAAAACTCTAATATTTAGTCATAGGTATAATCAGCACCAACAAAAAGCAGAAAACTATGAAAACTGAGGCAGAACTCAGCCAGCCCAATGTCAGCAGTGACTGTGGACATTACTTTCCTGTTCCTCATTTACACATGCCATGAAAAGGTCACAAGTCTTGCTGTTGGTATTACGAATAAATCCAAACAGAGGAGTTGAGAAAATAGATAATGCGTGCATATGAGGTTTGATAATGCATACTGTTGCTAATCCTCTGAAGACCTCACCAGGGTGATATTGTTCCTACCCAAAAGGGAGCATGCTCTTGGTTATGGTCACTAAGCAAGTTCTTACAAAACCAATTTTGAACCCAGATCTGTTAGATTTTCAATCTTTTTTTTCATGTCATATTTGTTTGTAATGTGGAAGTGTATTATTCTCACTCAACAGGGGGCCTTTTCTTCAAATTAACAAGGGACAACAGGTAACATGCTAGAATGTATACATATGTCTAATAATTAAGTGGTAAGTATAAAGCTACTTTCTCAGAAATTATCAAGTAAATATAAACTATTGCAATTCAATCAGCACGCAGTACAATGCCTAAATGTGTGACTGATATTCTGTAATTAAAGCCTTTGTAATTAAAGTAGTGACTAAGACACTTCCTTTTAGAAACCGCAGGAGGCCACTGCCACTAATTCATTTAAGATTTTATTGAATTTGGAAACAATGTAGAAAGCCTTGAATGTTGACTGTTGGTTTCTTTGTGAATTGTGGCTACAATTACACTATAATACCATTCAGAACAGGCACTCCCTATTGGTGGTATTTGACTACAAATGATTATACTTCAAGTTCAGACATTAATAGATTCTAGCTACATTATATTCTACACTGTAAATCCGAGAAATACTCAAGTTGCCCCATTTTGACCTGTGATGAACTCACATACAGATCTTATGATTAGTATTCTTTATCTCACTAGAGAGTAGCTACATATTTTTCTTAAATCTTTATAAATAGATCCCTACCAAACTCTGGTTAACTTGATTTGCAACTTCATTTAAGATTCTCTTTCTAAAACCCTGAGATTGGAGGTCCAATCTTGTCAGAGACCATCCCGTGACCATCACTTGAGCCCTTCACAATCTCCCTAACAGGCCAAATGGCCTTGTACTAAGAGCTGGTTATCACCCCCTTCCTCCCTATTCCTTTCTTGGCACCTGAGGCTGTAAAAGCTGAATTATAGTTCCCTCTTCCCTATCTCTTCCTGAGTTCCCATGTCATCCAAGGACATGAGTTACGCCTGAGCCCAGCCTGACCCCCAAGGCTGTCAAGGAGGATCGATGTTCCAGAGATAAGATCCAGAGTGCCCGCTGCCTGGCACCTGACTTCGGCCCCCATGTCAGCAGTTGCCCACTTCTTTGTTCTTTGTATAATTCTCCCTAGACCCCTCCCATATTCCCCGCGATGTATGCTTTAAAAAGAAGGCACCTCAGCATAATAAACGAGACCTCGATAGGTGTCCTTCCTGGTCTCCTACTCTTCTTTTTCTTCCTCCCATTTCCTTCCAGGTTTGCGGTCTCCCTCGCACCCACGAATAACTGAATCCCGCGGGATGGGATATAATCTCATCCTGATCCAAAATTATGGGAAACATTTTTTTTTTGATCATCCTTCCCTCAACTCACTGATAATACATTCTATACTGAACTGCGCAGGAACCGGCCATTTCTCCGTAGTCTCTGAGCTCCCTGTAGATACTACAACTGCACATGCTCCCTACAGCAGGAGCTCTCTTCCGTTCAGTAATCTCTTTTGAATTCATTCTCTTTCTCACTAAGTTGAATTTGTTTTCATTTGATATTTCCTATACTATAACTTCCTGGTAATAAAATAAGATGTAAAGCAAGCAATAGGAGTTAGAAGCAGGAGAATGCAAAGCCCAAAGCCAATCTAGTTTACAAACTGAGACCCTGCCTCAAAAGACATACAGATGATCATCTTGAAACTATGCTGTAGTCTGGTATGCTAATAAGACAAAGGGAATCGTCTTGTAGTTATTTAATTCATCTTAATAAATCTGAAATTCATCCTCTCAAGTAACCTTCCATAAGTCACGGGAGGTTACAGTATTGTATTGTGTATTAGAATTTCAATCTTTGAAATTATAGAGTAGATGATTTCATTCTATCACTCTTAAAGAGTAAACCAGAAAAACAAAACAAAACAAACAAACAAACAAGCAAAACCCAGCTGAAATCTCTTGATAAAGTGAAATGTAGATGTTGGTATAAATTACATATGGCACAGCCTCTGTAGCTGCCACTCTAAGTCCTTAAACCGATATGAACTGGCATTCTATATGTGCTTGGTAAATATGTGCCAAATTAAAGCTGTTCACAAAACACACTAACATAAAAATAGGCAGGTTGATATAATCATTGATTGACAGGAGGCATGTGATATGATATTAGTGGAGTCTACAAAGGTTCAAATAGAGTATTAATCACTTTCACATAACTCTCTTGATCTTCTAAGTGAGCAACATTATTCCTCCCCCATCCCCAATTACTGGACTTCACATGCTAAAAATAAAGGTACAACTAACTATTATTCCTTACAGATGCAGACTGTGACCAGGAGACGTGTTAGGTCATTTGCTACACTTGATGAATCCCGTGGTAAAATACTCCACAGTGAATTCTATCTAGAAAGGCTAATATTTTACACACAGAGAAATGGATTTAAAGGAAGTATTCTGTAAACAAATGGGCCTTGGCTAGCAAATACAATTGGATTTTAATTTACTTGAAGAAAGGAGTTCTGTGAGTACACACAAAAAGCTACTTCAAATACAAAGGAAATGAAAAGCTATAGAGAAAGTATTGCTAGAATGCTTTCTCCTTGACATTTATTTCATGGAAGATACCAAAATTATTTCCATGGAAATATAGGTTTTTTTTAATAAAAAAAAAATTGTATTTACTTAGAAGCATTCAGAATGTCAACAAAACAGCCGCAATTTTTTTTTTTTGCAATTACAGAGTGGTATTCAGTTAACAGAACAACAATTATCTTCGTATAAGCTGCATCAGAGACAACTGAAGATGAAAAAAATAAAACCCAAAAATAAAACCAAAAGAAAAAAAAACCAAACTACTCTCCCCATATATAACTAATTTGTGCTGTGCACCAACAAGAACCTGCTTTAAATTTCCATGCCAATTTACAACCCCCAGACTGTACCAGGCAAGGTTAGTGACTATTGAAAATACCACCAGGACAGGGCTATCTAAAGACACATTCGGTAGTGTGTTAACTATACAAAAAAAGACACTGTACAATTTTAAAACAAATCTTACACAGCCTTACATTTCAATTTTTTTCTTTAAAAGGAGTGAGTTGTGTACAGGGGGGTTAAATGCTTTATAGACAAGAAAAAAAAACTGCGCTAGAACCAACTTATTCATCATCATCTTCTTCTTCATCTTCGTCTTCCTCTTCTTCCTCCTCTTCCTCATCCTCTTCATCCTCCTCATCATCTTCCTCTTCCTTCTTTTTCTTGCTCTTTTCAGCCTTGACCACCCCCTTTTTTGCTGCATCAGGTTTTCCTTTAGCTCTGTAGGCAGCAATATCCTTCTCATACTTCTCCTTCAGCTTGGCAGCTTTCTTCTCATAGGGCTGCTTGTCATCCGCTGCAGTGTTGTTCCACATCTCTCCTAGTTTCTTTGCAACATCACCAATGGATAAGCCAAGATGCTCGTCTTTGATTTTGGGGCGGTACTCAGAACAGAACAAGAAGAAGGCCGAAGGAGGCCTCTTGGGTACATTGGGGTCCTTGAACTTCTTTTTGGTCTCCCCTTTGGGGGGGGATGTAGGTTTTCATTTCTCTTTCATAACGAGCCTTGTCAGCCTTTGCTATATCTTCAAATTTCCCCTTTTCTTTAGCAGACATGTCTTCCACCTCTCTGAGCACTTCTTGGAGAACTCTGAGAAGTTGACAGAAGCATCCGGGTGCTTCTTCTTGTGCTCCTCCCGGCAAGTTTGCACAAAGAATGCATATGAGGACATTTTGCCTCTCAGCTTCTTAGGATCTCCTTTGCCCATGTTTAGTTGATTTTCCTCCGCGAGGCACAGAGTCACCCAGTGCCCGTCCGGCTCGCGCTTGCCCCGACGCTGTCTCTATGGAGCTCAATGTACTGCAATGGCTGTGAGAGAGGGAGCCAGACACAGCCTCCTCACTCTCTCCGCTCTGTAACATTGGAAATATAGTTTTGTTTAAGCAATGAGAGCCGTCTATCTGACATATAAAGAAAAATCTATTTGTCATGAGATGTGTAGCTTCAGTTAAAAGATACGATGATTTATTGGGGAATAATTATTAACCTTAAACAGTCAACAAATATTCTAATAAAATATAAAAATAATAGTAAATACTCTTAAGTTGAATTTGATGTGACTTTTGGAGGTGAGGTATGTATACATGTGTTTTACTCTATTACAATGCTTTAGATTAAGTATACAAGTATTGTGTTGCTCCCTCAAAATATTATATATTTCTCTTTTCAGAACCTGTTGTCTACTAAAGATGACATGCTACCATAAATAGTGTTATATTAGAACATCTTATTAAGAAACTATCAGTAGCCAAGGTAGATAATTTGCTAATGAAATGGAGTAAGAGGGGATAGAAAAAGCATGTTTAATTAAAAACAGAAAGAATGAGTGAAATACATAGCAGTCTCTGGCTGACGTCAAATAGGTCCTTTAATAAGGTGTGTTCATATCTACTTTTCTAATATTCTAACAAAGGTAACTGCTATTTATTGTTTATATTGCTGATAAAAATAGCAAAGAAAGTGCAGAAACTATGAAAAATACTAAGATTATTGGAGAAAGAGAATCTGTTTGACTACTGTGTTAGTATGTCTTGTTAGTTAACTCTTTTGAAATTCCCTCTTTTAATCCTCACTGAAGATACTATAAGTTTTAATGCAGATATAGATAGTTTTTAAAAGCAAGAGATAATAAGTACGTACTATTATCCCGTCCCGCGGGATTCAGTTATTCGTGGGTGCGAGGGGGACCGCAAACCTGGAAGGAAATGGGAATAAAAGAAAGAGAGTCGGAGGACCAAGTAGATTGAACCTATCAAGGTCTCGTTTATTAGGCTGAGGTGCCTTCTTTTTAAAGCATACATCGCGGGGAATATGGGAGGAGTCAAGGGAGAATTATACAAAGAACAAAGAAGTGGGCATCTGCTGACATGGGGGCCGAAGTCAGGCGCCAGGCAGCGGGCACTCTGGATCTTATCTCTGGAACATCGATCCTCCTTGACAGCCTTGGGAGTCAGGCTGGGCTCAGGCGTAACTCATGTCCTTGGATGTCATGGGAACTCAGGAAGAGATAGGGAAGAGGGGACTATAATTTAGCTTTTACAGCCTCAGGTGCCAGGAAAGGAATAGGGAGGAAAGGGGGTGACAACCAGCTCTCAGTACAAGGCCATTTGGCCTGCTAGGGAGATTGTGAAGGGCTCACTTTCTCACGGGATGGTCTCTGACATACTATGAAATGGTCATCATAGATATAAGTAGGTA
The DNA here is from genome assembly GCF_000001635.26 of Mus musculus. Taxonomy (NCBI): domain Eukaryota; kingdom Metazoa; phylum Chordata; class Mammalia; order Rodentia; family Muridae; genus Mus; species Mus musculus. Next base: position 82,194,100 of record NC_000083.6, read on the forward strand.
CTAGGCATTAAGTAAGCAATGGGTGTATTATTAATATTTGTTTATTATTAATTATGATTATTATTTGCTGAATATACTCTAGAAGTCAGCATATAAGTGAATACAACTAAGAAAAAAAACCCAGCAGAGGTACCTAATACATTTTTTTCATATCCAAGAGAAATCAGTTGTAAGTAAAACATGAAAATCATAGGTAATGTCCAGAACTTAGAATGGTGACTAACTTGGTCTCTAGCTTAGGTTCTTTTGGGTTGTTGTAATTTAAAATACCCTGACAAGGGTTTGGAGAGCGAGTGTTCAGCAGTTAAGAGCACTGGCTGCTCTTTTAGAGGTGCTGAGTTCAATTCCCTGCACCCACATGGCAGCTTGCAACTGTCTGAAAATCGAGTTCCAGAGGATCTGACGTCCTCACACCAATACACATAGGTAAAAGTAAAATTAAATACCATGAAAAAAAAGTTATGGAGTAATATTCACAAAATAAATTGAAAATAAAAAAGGTTTATTTCAGTCCAGAGTTTAAAGGCAGTTCACATGGTGGGTCATTAAGGCCGCAGGAGCTTAAAGCAAATGGTCTCATTACCATCCACTCTCCAAAAACAGAGCAGCGAATGCACACTGCAGCCCAACTCCCACTTGCCAATTGTGCAGTCCAGGATCCCAGTCAGGGAATGGATTTACCCATGGCCTGAGCCTTCACCCCTCGATTACCATAATTAAGATAATCCTCCAGGAGCCAGAGGTCCATTTGCCAGCTGATTCTAGATTCATACAAGTTGACCCTATCCATCACAGATGAGAAGCCACTGTAGAATGTAGCGAAGAAGGCCCTTTCATATCAGGAAATATGAGAGCAAGCATCAGCGTGAGGAAGAAGGATGGAGGCAAGAAGAAGAAGGAGTGCTCCAGGAGAGCAAAAGCAGGCACATAGGAGGATACAAGGCATAACGATTAGATTAGGGTCATCAGCTTGGTGATGCTCATGTTATTCCCCAGCTCAGTGTTTCTGGGAGAAAGACCTTCATCACACTCCTGGTAAAGGCACTTAAAGGTATACATTTTTATGAATTTGCAAGTTTTACTATTTAACAGAGGTATACTAAATTATTTTATGAATGGGTACAGCAACATTATCAAATGATCAAATCAAAACAAAACAACAACAACAAAAACCTTACTGTTTAGGGAAGGCAGATAAACTTAAATGATCACTAATATTCTTCACAGCTCTAAAAACTGGAGCTCACTTGTAATTCAAAGACATAAAATTCTTCTTTGATTTCAGACTTCAAATAAATATATTTTTTCCTCCTTACTGTGCTGTGGTAGGATAGAGTAGGGACTGTTTTTTAAGAACTCTTGTCTGTGGAACAATTATGTCACATGACTAAATAATTTACCCAAATAGGTAGGAAGATTTTAAGGATTTCTGAATTTATTTAAAGGTGAGATTGTATTCCCACAGCTAATACAAATTCACAATTTAGTTTGAAATGTGTGAATGGCAATTGATATTTTATGTAGCCAAGTCATACATGTGTATTGGATTCCAGTTGGGGGTACATTCATGTTCTTGGCAGGAAATGGCAGGAAATAATTTTCCTAAATATTTGTCTCCGCGGAGCTCTCACATTGTAGATTTACTTTGAAAGAAAAGTAAATATGGTACTACTGAAAGGGAAAATTTCAGAAACTATCAACTGATGTTTGCTAGTCTGTCAATTCCTATCTATCATGTTTTAGAACACAAAAGCATTTACAGTGAACAAGAAGAGCCACTGCTCAAACAGAGCCTCCATGCACTCTTTAAAAGACAAATCCTTCCTCAAATTGATTCACTTTTTCAACAAAACCCTTCTGTGCTTCCTATCTGAAAAATAGTTCTGCCTGCTGTATTGACTATGCTTAGACACTTTTCTTTTTGTAAAAAATAAAATCTATAACTATCTTTAAAAGATGAAACAAACAAACTTGTTCAAAGACTGGGCTGGACTTTCATATTATGTAAAACAACTTTCATAGACCATCTACACTGTACTACAGTTTTAATAAACTTGGGATATGAAAGGTGTAAAAGGTTATAGACAGCCCTGAAGGAATTTAACTATTAAAGGTCAATAATCCTATTGGATGATTGTAAAGCATGATGAAGGTAAAGTACTTCTGAAAACAAACAAACAAACAAACACAACAACAGCAAAACTCAAGAGTGAATATATAAGACAGGAATTTTTGTGAGAAGTACCACAAGGATGAAAACAGACCACAAACATTTTATCATATTTTCTTTGCTTCATTATTTACTTCAATATACAATTATAATTTCTAGATTCAACTCAAATCTAATGACATATCCATAAATATATTCTCCAATTTAATTATAAAAAGACTGTGTAGTCTTTACATTTTATCTTTCATTGCATTTTTAGTATTTCTGTTTTCTCTTTGAAGAGGTTTATTTTACTCAAATTAGATTCTTCTCCCATATAATACATCTTTACCACAGTCCACTGCCTTTCACCAAGATCCACCTCCCTGCCTCTGTTTGCCTTCAGAAAAGAGCAGGCCTCCAATGAGAACAACCAAATATGACAAAACAGGATGCACACAGACAAGCAAAACCCAATTGGAGGAAGAGTCCAAAAGCAGGCAGAAGATTTAGAGACATACCTGCTCCCACTGGGAGGAGTCCCACAAAACATCAAGCCACCCCACATACTCAGGACCTGCACCATCCAAAACCCACTCCAGGACTGAATAATCAGTGAAGGTAAATAGAGCCAGTCAAGGAGCCTACTTCACAACTTGCCAGAAGCTCTGCAGAGAGGAGAATGTCTCTTTCACTTAACTTGGCTGGTCTGAGCCTGAGAGTGAGCCAACAGTCGTTACTGCTTCTATAGGTTTGAGGATACCGGGACCTAGTATAATTGGTCAGTTTCAGAGTCTTCCTGAAGCTTCTGAGTTGTTTACTTACTGAATCTTTTCTTACTCTTTTTTATATTTTGAGAGTATAATACAGTTTTATCACTCCCCCTTCCCCATTCTCCCTCGTCACACTCTCATATGCCTCACTTTCCTCTGTTTCAAATTCACGACCTCTCTCATTAGTTGTCGTTGCATACAGGTATATATGTATATATGCATGCATGCATGTATGTATGTATGTATATATGCATGCATGTCTGTAAATCTAGGTGGAGATGTAGAGTAGATCTAGATATGTATTGTATGAATTGTATCTCTATAAATATATATGTATATGTGTATATATATACATGTATATATATACATATATGTATATATATATACATATATGTATATTTATATGTGTGTGTGTTGAATATATATATATATATATATGTATATACCCTAAATACATAAACAAAGCCTACTAAGTCTGTATAATGTTACTTATAATGTTAAGCATGTTTTCAGGGCTGGTCATTTGGTACCTCTTCCACTCTCAGGGTTTCATAGTTTGCTTTAGTTGTTTATGTAGTGTTGGGGCCCAGTGAGCTTCCTGGTCTGCTTTGGTGTGTCTAATGTTGTCCTTTCTCTGTTCAAGTTTAGGTATTAATGTTGGTGAGAATTTATGACTTTATCTTCTGAGATTCTTAGCAGACACAATCTAATTTCCCCTTGCAAATATGAGGACACTTCTGATGTGAATGCACTTAGCTGCTAGATTCCTATGAAATATTATTTTACACACCACAACTATGATCTCTAAAAATATTCATAAAATAAGGGATCTCTGAATCTGACTTTATAACTTGAATATTTAAGCTATGCTATTCTTTCATATGGTTTTTATGATAAGAATTTACTGTCTTAAGATTGTTGATAGATGCCTCACAAGCCTGATGTTCACATATTAATAACCCTGTCAGGACACAAAATGGCAAATTTCACAGTTGGTGATTTCAGAGATTATGAATGACTTGCTCATTTGATGTTGAAAGTTTATAAATTGTTTAGTATCTAGCAGAATCTCACAATGACTACAAAAGCCTCAAATAAATCAATAACTGTCTAGGAAAAGAGTTGCCTACTATCTGTACCAAATAAGAATGAAAATGACGTTTACCTTTGTGTGTATGTGTGTATATACATACATATATATGTATATATATGTATATATATATGGATTTATTATGTAGCTGTATGTATATCTATATATCTGATATGTATGTCTGTGATAAACATGCATATCTTAGTATGGTTATGAATTCTGGTGCGCTGTATCACTCAGACACAATCATTTTTACAGATTTCATTGTTTCCTTTTCATTTCTTAATGTAGTTTATTATCATTAATATGGGTAGATGAAATTCATTTGATTACACAAAACACTAGAATATTCATCTTACATATTCCCCTGAAATTATATTCTCAAGAATCTATGAGACCTTGTCTTTTCATGCTTTATTGCTTTCTTCAGAATTTGTGACTGGAACACCACAGAAGACCTAGGTCCTCCTACTGAATTCGAAGCCTCTACACGAAGAACCACATGGCTCAGTCTTGGTAGTTTGTAGTATCGCTGTACCTGCCAGTTAATTTTATGACATTTCTGGCTATTATCAACGATATGCCAATAACATCATACTGGCAGTCACTGATAATCAAATTTCTTCAGACATCACTAAACATACCACTCAGTTCTATTTGCTACAGAGTGATCAGTTTTGCAGGTTTAATGAAGTTGGTACCTGCTATGAAATTACCCTGAAAAAGTCATTGAAATTCTTCTCTTCGATAATGAGTCTATTACTTTTAATGCCTGTACCTTACTATGGAAGTGACAATTAAAAATATGTACACATATTAAAGGCACATATTAAAGGCACACATTAATAAGAGATCCCCATTTATAGTTTCTATAACAAAAGAAGTATATTAAGCTAAAATTGAATGAATTTAAAACAATTAATTCAAGTAGAACAATTAGTATTTCCTGCAATGTAGGTGATATTAGAATGCTTCCATTCAAGCCCTCGGGCTCCGTAATTCTAAGATTTGCACGTGTCTGGCTTCCTGCCTCATGGAGAGGATGGGCACAGCAGGGAATTTCATTGTTGCAGCTGCCCTCATTCCACAGATTGAGTGAAGATGCTCAGGCACTGAGATCACTTAGGCAGCATGCAGAAGTGGCAGGGTCCAGCCTAGAGGAATTCCCCATTTCCATTCCATCATCCAGGGTACTAAATTCCCCTCCACTTCTGACTTCTAGCACGCCTCAAAGCATCTGAATTAAGTTAACAAATCAATTTCAAGCTACAAATGCTTTTGGTAAATAGAACAAACCTCTGCCAGTTGACTGGCTCTGTGACATGCCATAACATGACAGGCATGGTAATTTTGCCATCCGTGAGACAGGAAAGGGTTCACAGCATTGAAACCCTGCTTAACTCTAATCTCAACTGGGGAGATTTCTCTTCCAAGCATTGTTCTAGTCCCTCTGAACTAGAATATTCAAACAGAAAGCAAGCAAGCAAACCAAGAATATTTAAGCCTCTTTCTTCCAAAATACTTAAGCTTCTATGTGCTATGTTAAAAAAAAAAAAAAACTAAAATGGCTGTGTTAGAATTAGTGACATTTCCTCTTAAACACATAGCTCTATTCAGTGTGAAATTCTTGTGACATGATCATTATAATTCGGGTTGCTTGAGTAAGAAATCAAAGCATTTTCCTCACAAACCTTCCTCCTTTGCTCCCCTTAGAAATCAGTACAAGAGTCCAACCGCCACCGAAAACCTCCTGTTCAAATGTTTAAATACTTACAAAAATCCTTGCCCCCACATTGTCCATACTGTCATGTCTCTTTTCTTTCTTTTCTTTTTTTTTTTTTATCACACTCATCTTGACAATTATATCTGCAGTTAACAGTCAATGTTTACTTGGTTTTCTGTTGTTGTCATAAATATCCCAACCCAGAACAACTTGGGAGAATGACAGCATACAGTTCATCATGAAAGGAAGTCAGGCAGGATTTCAAAGCAGGAACTGAAGCAGAGACCACGGAGGTGCACTGGTTACTGACTGGTTCTCCCTTGTTTGCTCAGCCTGCTATTTAAATAACAAAAAAAAGGTTATTTTATTTATTTACATCACAAATGTTGCTACTGCTCCCAGTAACCCTTCCCAGAGTCTTTACCCCAGCCCTGCTCCCTTTTGCCTCTAAAATAGGGAGGCACCCATTCCTTGGGGCATCAAGTCTCTACAGGATTAGGCATACTCTCTCCCACTAAGGCCAGATATAGCGCTCCTCTGCTAGACATATGCACCAGAGGCCACAGACCAGCCCCTGTATTCTCTTTGGTTGATGACTTAGTCTGGGAGCTTTTAGGAGTCTAGGTTAGTTAATACTGTTGGTCTTCCTATGAGGTTGCCATCTCCTTCAGCTCCTTCAATCCTTCCCCTAACTCTTCCATAGGGGTCCCTGACCTCAGACCAATGGTTGTCTCTAAATATCTGCATCTTTCTCAATCAGCTGCTGGTAGACCCTCTTGGAGACAGCCATACTAGGCTCCTGTTTGCAAGCACAACATAGCATAAGTAATAGTGGCAGGGTTTGGTGCCCACACATGGGATGGATCCCAATTTGGGCCAGTCACTGGTCAGCCTTTCCTGCAGTCTCTGCTCCATTTTTTCCCTACATTTCTTTTACAAGAAACAATTCTGAATCAAAAATTTTGAAGGTAAATTTGTGTCCCCATCCTTATGAAAGACCACTGGTGGTCCTGAATATCCAACTGTTGGCCATTTTAGCTAATTAAAAAATGAAAATATTATGAATTGTGAGGCAAATGGATGGAACTAGAAAATATCATCCTGAGTGAAGTAACCCAGACCCAAAAGGGCATGCATGGTATATACTCACTGATAAGTGGATATTAGCCCAAAAGTACAAAATACACATGATTCAACCCTCAGATCCTAAAAAGTAAAAGAAGGAAAGCCCAAGTGAAGATGCTTCAACCCAACTTAGAAGAGGGAACAAAATAATCATGGGAGGCAGAATGAAGGAGGGACCTGGGTGGGAGAGAGGAGTGAGAGGGGGAAGTGGGGGTCACAATGAGGTATGGGGGAGACAGGAGAGAAACACAGAGGGCTAGAAGAATGAATAGAAATGTGGGGCTGGGGGGTATGGGATGTGGGAGGAACATCTATAAAGTACCAGAGACCTGGAATCTGAGAATCTCCCAGGACCTCAGCCTCTTTTCTTGTATAACAATCTTACCCAGTGGTGGCACTGCACATAGGATCTGGGCCCTCACAATTCAATAAGCAATTAAGAAATGTCATATATACTTGCCTACAGACAACCCGATAGATAAGACTCTCTTTTCCCTAGTTCACAAACAAAACTAACCAGCACACTCAGGAATATAACATTCATTTATTTTCTGTGCTCTAAATAGGAGTTGTTTTACTCTAAATGATATAAATTAGATAGCATCTATGTATGCAAGACTTGTCAAGTAAGAAATTGAAGGAGACCGTGTTCCTTTTATCTTTTTATTCCAATGGAATGTTCTACAGTACCATTAATTAGCTGTTGACTGAGTGAACCTTCTACTCGGTGTGACAACCTTCCAGAGAGGACAGGTTCTCACCCAGAGATGTCTCACAAGCAAGAATTGCATGTGTTCAAGAGCTGTGTGTGTATGCCAGACCTGTGTGTATGTAAGCTGTGTGTATTTGTGTGTGTATACAAAAGCCATATAAATAAAAGATCTTCAGGCAGTGCAGAAACTGTGTATATGCAAGATCTGTGTATATATACAAGAACTCTCCCTCTCTCTGTCTCTCTGTCTGTCTGTCTGTGTCTGTCTGTCTTTCTCTCTGTTTCTCTCTCTCTCTCTCTCTCTCTCTCTCTCTCTCTCTCTCTGTGTGTGTGTGTGTGTGTGTGTGTGTCTGTGTGTGTGTGTTTAGCTAGCTCCATCAGGTGATAATTAAAGAAGACAATCTAGAAGAGAGAAAGGAGAATAACCACAAAATTCCTGCAGCAATGTGTTTTATATAACTGACTGATGTTTTCTTCTGAGTCTCTGAAACTGACAAACCTGCATCCATTGATTCTGTAGCTCTGAGAAGACGAGTAGATTGGGTCTGAGATCCAGAGTCCATTTGAGATCATGATTATCTGCTCTAAACTTTGTAATCTGCAAGTGAGACTTGTGTCCCAATTTAGGGATCTCAGGAAATATCCGTATCCAAATAAGCACACCCAAATATGTAGCATCGCAATGGCATATCCACCAAAGTACGACCATAGAATTAGGCATATTATTTACTCTTGTAGAATTGATTATGAACTGTGAGAGTTTTGAAGCAGGCAGTTTGAATCTGGACTCCTGAGTCAAATCTTAGATCAGGAATACGTCCTTATAGTTTTAGTGTAAGTTCCCATTCAATATATCATTTAATTCTGGAAAACCACCCATTTGTGGATACTTTCTATTCTTTTCAATTGTGGGAAACTCAAACATGAAAATGGACTAACACTTAGCTACTATAGCATTTTATTCACCTTCTATTATATAAAGGGGTAAGAAATGACCAAAGCTAAAAAATAAATAGTCTTCTGGCAAAAAATTTATAAGAGACATTATCAATAGAAATAGTTTTTCCCAATTGGAAAATAGAATCATTTTCCATTTTTTTCTGCTGACACAGTTACCTCAAATTACCACTTTATGGAAGCAAGTCTTAGAGATGCTGCGTTTTACAGAAAAGTTAACTACAAAGCCATTACCCGGGGTTAAATGCAGAATGTGCACCATGTTAATGGATCTGTGCAAATTATATCAGCAAAGGTTTTGATCCAAGAAGTAGAAAATCCCCCCCAACCAATTTTTAATGCTTGAGCAATTCTGTACTTCTAATGACGATTCTAACAGTTGGCTCCCTCTGTTTTATGTAAGAAGATGTGCAATGGGGAACTAACAGAGCAACTGGTACCTTCCCATGAACAAGTGCTAAGTATATTAAGACTTATGTTTCATCTAAGGGGTATTGCCAGAAATTAAACAAGTCATCGATTCCATTATAGCATGATTTTGACAGAGCTAGATATTAAACAGCATCATGCCTTGAACTTCTTCAGTACATTCATTGAGCATTTCTGTTTGTTTCTAGACATTTCTATTAGTCTCCTTTTCCAAATACTATTCCTGCATATGTGTATATGTTATCTGGCATTAGGAATTAACAAGTTGAACGTCAGGCAGTTGAAGGAAAAAAACTACCTTTAAATTACCTCATTCTACCTGTCAAGAGGTCAGAATAACTTTCACCTATTTACTAAAATTATTCAATGTATCAGAGAGGATGAAAGAACTGAAAGTGTTACAAAATTTATAAAATATAAATTAAATCTAAAACTCTACTTTTAATACATAATATGTGTTACAGAGAGCAAAGTTGGGCTCATAGGGAGCCTCCTGGATGAGTAGATGGGTTTGTAGGCCAGAGAAAAGCTATTTTCTATGATACAACAAACATTTATCTATGTGACATAGTTTCTATGACTATGATGGTTGATCGCAATGAAGTTGAAACCCAGCAGGACACAGACTGGGGTCACTTTGTATTTGTCACTGCATATCTATGTATTTAGTCTATCTTTATGTAGCTTCTTCTTTGACCCATATTTAATGCTTCCCCTATAATCATTTGGCTTTTGGTGATGTATGGATGAAGAAAGGTATTAGATCAGTAAAGAAAAACTGAAGCTGCCTGTGGTGGTTTGAGAGAAAATCGTCCCCATAGGCACTATAAGGATTGGCACTATCAGGAGATATGGTCTTGTGGGACAGACATGGCTTTGGTGGAGGAGGCACATCCCTAGGGAACGGGCATTAATATTTCAGAGGCACAAGCCAGTTCACTTCCTGCTGCCTGTCGATCTGGATGTTGAACTTCAGTGTCATATCTGCCATGCTTCCTGCCATGAAACTCTAAGCCAGTCTTCAGTCAAATGCTTCCCTTTATAAGAGCTGCCGTGATCATGGTATCTCTTCAAATCAATAAAAGCCTAGGACACTGCCCTACTAAATGTGTCTTTGTAGAATGGAAATAACTATAGAGGGAATATTCTAAAGCTATAGATAGTTTAGAAATATGATAAGAAGATTCCCATTCTCTGAACCCCAGTCTGCTTAGGGACATTTTCACAAAACTCACTCAGCATCCTGACTCCTTGTTATCATGGTTGTCCAGAAAATGACCCCAAGGCAACTGGCTATTAGATTGCACAGTCTTAGGTCTATGGTCTGAGGTTGTTGAGACCATCCAGGCTGGCATGCATTTTTTAACTTTCTACATTAGAAGATAAGAAGCATCGTCAGCAACCTTGCTCTGTAACCACATTCTCTACCCCATACCTGAGTTGGACTGTTCTTACTCCTCAATCACTGGGCACTGCTGACTGAACTCTACGTGAAATATGTCACAACAGTCATCCTCAAGAGCAACTTCTTTTATTTGAATCTATACTTCTCAGTAGACCCCAGGTCTCTGTTTTCTGAAAACATTCTCATTGCCTTCTCACTCTGTTCTGCTTCTCTTTGAAAGGAGAAGACAAAAGTCGTTGGGGGATTAGTTAGGGGAAAGGATTTTGTCCCAATAGAGTCAGTAGTACTTTGTCAGCAGAGTAAATTTATCCTGTGGTGTGTGGCAGCCTTTGCCTAAAAGAACTAGCTACCTAGAAGTTCTTTCAACTGGAGTTCAGAGTCAAAGCTGCCACAAATAGAGCAGGTGTTTTCCTCAAACTCATGTACAAGCACTCAAGGTCTAGAAGACTGGTGTTTGGTCACACCTTCAGGCACATTAGGCTCATAAGGGCATAGTCTAAAAAAGGAAAAAGAAAAGTAGGTTCCACACAATTCAAGGAGAAACAGCTATCTGCAAAGAATCAAGTGTCTTCAGTAGACTCCACATCTGCCACTGTCTTTTATTTGGAATTCCCAGCTTAGGCTCATAATATTAATGTCTATTCTTCAAACCATCTAGTCTACCTTGCAGTGCTACAACAGACCATGATGTCTAAGAATAAGAAAATAACTTTATACCTCTATACTACAATCTAAAACAAGAATTAATGTTCTCTATTTTTGTCTATAAACCTAAGCAAAGGGAATTATTTATTAATATATTGCCAAAGATTCTTAGTTTTGAAGTAGGTTTAATAATGTTCCCTCTATTTTTTTTTTTTGCCTCAATTCCTAAATCAACAGTGTCAATGTTGTTTCACATGTCCATTTGTGGACATAAGGTTTCATTTATCTTCAGCATAGGATTTCCTCTATAGAGGCAGTTTTCTCGGGTGGTTATTGCTCTGAAAGTCAGATAGGTTAAGTCATCCTTTCTCTGGGTGTGCGGTTGGCTGAGGCATTGAATAGGTGATATCATGAGTGTGATGTGTTATATTTACAGTACAATTTGTCTTCTTTTGTAAAAAGAGGATAGATTACAAACCCAGATAACATATGATCTATATGTTATAGACCTTGTAGAGTGCTAGACTCTTCTTTAAAATGCTCCATACCCCACCATTCTTTAACACTGTTGATTGCCATGACTTTATTTACCAAACATTAATTTAAAAGACTTTGATTATTTTATGTATAATAATTGTTAGGTCTTACCTAAAATAAAGTCACTCCTTAATTCAAAATAATAACAATGCTCAGCTACATCTTCTTATAAATGGCCCAACCAAACAATTACTTCATAGCAAGTAGCACAGAGGACAAAGTTAATCTTCTCATGTGGATACCTGTATTTTAGAGCATGATTTATTGAAGGGCTTTCACACCCCCACTGAAAAGTCTTGGAACCCAGCCATGTATGTATAACTGTGCACCTGGATTCTATATTTTTCATTTATGGATATGTCTATTTTTAGGCAACTTCATAACATCCTTGCTGTTGTAGCTTTCAGCACACATAAGCACACATGCTTGTATGCAGGTTAATGTGCACTTGAATTGGGAGATCAAGGGGAAATCTTAGGCTTTGGTTCTCAAGAGCCTAAGTTAGATGGCCAGTGCTCCAGGGCACCTTCAGATTCCAGCTACCCAACAGTGCAACTTCAAGTTTGTCACTTTAAGCATATTTTAATGTGTTTTCTTGAGATCAAACTCAGATCCTCTGAGTACTCTACCAACTAATCTAGCTCCCTGCTGATTTAGATCCCTGCTGATTTAGATCTCACCATATGTCTATTTTTTTCTGTAACACAGAAATTTTATTTCATACTTTATTTACTTTATTGCTATATTTCAATTTGTTTCTAAGTATTTATCTTTAATATTCACAATGTAACAAAAATTTATATTCTCCGTCCTTTGTTGTGCTAAAAGTGTGTAATAACTCTCACTTTGGAAGAAGAAGACCCCCAGGTGCTGTCCTTTCAAACTACCAGAGGACACACCTGAGCACCAAGGAGGAAGGAAACTGATTGTGTGTGGCACTCTTCACTGTGGCAGGCTCATCATGCAACAGAATGTTTTCTATAGTTTTGTCCTTAATACACCTTTATTTAAGTGTAAGCTTTTTTTTTTTTTTTTGATTTATGTATTTTGTTCTCTGTACATAAAATTCCCAAAATTTTCAAACACATATAAAGGAGATATTAAAAACAGCATTGTAACCCCAAGCTAAAATACCAAAGAGTCGCTGAAAAAAAATCACCATCTGACTTGATGATGCTACACGTAGGAACCTGTGGGTTTCTGAACAAAGTTCCTAGTTCCGGGTGTGAGATATTTTTTTTTTTACATGAATAGGTCATGACCCTTTCAACAAACAATACATGGTCTTCATGACAACTAGAGGGTAGTATCATTCTACAGAAAACACCACTAACCTTGGATTCAAGATGTAGAGAACATAGGCTGGCCCTGAGCTGGAACTCTGCCATGCTGGTGAGCATTGTAACTGCTGAAAGAGCTGAGCCCCTGCCTGAGTAGAAAGGGCCCCATTGATCTTACCCGAGTGTGAACTTCATGAAACAGAGATGTATCCTGCCAGGCAACATGTCCACACATATTAGATATTGTGATTCTCTTAGTAGTTCCATTATTAGTTTTGAGTTTCTTACCATTATAGTTCTTCTTTACAAAGATCATTTAAAGAGCATTCCCTTATGTGTAAATAATATATTTATTTTAAATTTTAAGCCATTTATTTCTGCTTTCTGGTTGGGAATGCCAGCAGAATGTTTAACAGAAGTGCTGGGATAAGCATATCTGCCTGTGTCCCAGCATCAAGGTCTTCCCAGTTCTTACCACTTACTTTCTGGGAGTGAGGTCATGCCCAGTCATACTGTCAATGGTCTCCACGTTGACTCGTCCCTCCATAATCTGAAGCCTGGACACTAACCTTTCATTGGTTCTGTTCTACCTGAAATGAAACCCCCTGGGCTCCAAGAGATTTCTCTAAGGCCTGGGATCTGTGTTCTACCTTTCATCCTGCCTGTCTTCCACTTGTTGAAACTTTGGAGTCCCTTAGATGGAAATATGACTTTGTTTTCCTTCTTTAAAAAAAAAACAAAAACTGAAGACAGATGCTTTTCTCATACTTCTGAGCCACAGTTTCCCCTCCCCATTCATTTCAGTGCACTACACACACTTCATCTCTTCCCCAGATCCACTCCCCCTTCCGTGTCCCTTCAGAAAAGAGCAAGCCACCAAGAAACAACATCCAAACAGGACAAAACAAAATAGAACAAGACAAGCCAAAGACCTCATATACAGGGCTGGACTAGACAACCCAATAGAAGGAAGAGAGTCCCAAGATCAGACAAAAGAGTGATTTCACTGGCTCCCATGGTTAGGAGTACCACACAAACACCAAGTTTACAGCCATAAGTACACAGAAGATCTGATAAAGACCATGCAGACCCCTGGCTTGCCTCATCAGGCTCTGTGAGACCGTGTGAACCCTGCTTAGTGGATTTTGTGTGCCATGTTTTGGTGTCTTCGACCTCTATGACTCCTATGATCTTTCTTCCACTGATAGAGATCTCCAGTTTAGTCCCCCCTCCCCCCCCCCACACACACATCCCACCTCTCTCCATATGTATGGCTGTGGATCTCTGCATCTGCTTCCATCTGCCACAGTGGCTGGGGTGGGTGGGCATTTCTGCTTACAACTTGACAAGACACTGATCATTTTTGTCTTTCCACTTCACTCTCAAAGTGTCTAAGCAGGCTATATTCCATTCTCCTATCCTAACCTCAGTCTTAACAGTCAATGCTTTTCAGGGAAGGACAGCCTATGAACCTCAGAGGTGCTTCCTCTTAGAAAGCCAAACCTCACCCTATCTGTCTTCATTCTCTTCGACTGTAATTAATGTTTGGGGGCCCACAAGGAATCAAAGACAAGTGGAAGCAATATCCTCTACACATAGGAAGCCTGAAGAAGCTCTCCATTAAGTCAACCATACATAGCTATGAAGGGTGTGACTCTTTTCTCCTCACTCCCATATAAAATGTTTTTGTTTTTTTGGTTTTTTGTTTGTTTGTTTGTTTTTCTGTTCTCACTGATCTACAATAAAAAGGACAGACTTAAGTTCCTTACCTCAAATAAGCACTCATTTTACTTCCAGGAATTTCATTCATTTAAATTTTGTTTAATCAGCTCTCTTATGTGCTTAACTATAGCATGGTTTGTTGACTTAGCTATCTTTCTCTTGTTACATGAGGGTGGCAATGGAGACTCCTGTAACTTTTTACCTCTGAACTGAAAAGTAATTTTAATTTATTTATTCAACTTCTGAGCATATCCAAATAGTATTTATGAAAACACTTACTGTCTCCTTAGAGTTTTAGAGGAACTTGAAAAAAAATGGAAGAAGTTAAAATCACATCATTTATTAGGTTCTATATGCTAACCTATGGTCTCGAAAATAGGTACTACCCAGAATTGAAATGGACGTAGCATTTTGCTTAGGGAGAATATACTCAATATTGGAAGAGTTTCTACACTGCTATGATTTAATACTGTGTGATTAATAGCCACTAGTTAATAATACCATGATCTGCATGCACACTGTAGGATGTTAAATGGTTGACATTTAAAGAAATGATTAATCCCTGATTCTTCTTCCATATTTTAGTGAGTAGAGCACAAGTGTCTATTCTCTAGAGGAAATTCCAGTTTTGTTATGCAAGGACTAAAGAGATCAAATTCAATGGCTGACATTAAAATAGAAAGATAGCTAACACACAAGAACATTGTCTTATGAGAATTTTCCTGTATAATTTTGTATTTAACACTTTAGCAAATTATGGGTCTCACCCCTAGACAAAGGAATACTAGCAAAAAAAAAAAAAAAAAGGATTGCTAAGAGAGAGGAAAACAGCCTCTCCCAGAGAGGAGCGCATAACTGGTTACCTAATACAAGGGTTTGAGCCCTGAAGCCATACACAGACAAACAACAAAATGTAGACTTAATAAATTGAGTTTATATTTTTTGGCATATATGTGTGCATGCAAAAATAATTTAAAAAAACGAGGTTATTATATAAGGGTGGAGAAGGGGGCATGGGATTAGAGAGAGGAGACATAGGAAGGGCTGGATGAAATAAATGGAAAGGCAGATCTTTTGACTTAAAATATATTTTAATAAAAGAATCCAAAATGCAGACATTGCTCTGTCCTAACATGTGGCAATGGAAGATGGGATGGCACAAGTCAAACATTTGCCCTCTATCCTTAACATGATATTGTTAAGGCATGAGCCTGCAGTGTAGAAGCATTTGTAGCCAGTGTTGCCCTATTGAGGGTATCTGTCAGGCTTCCCATAAGTACCATGCAACTGCCACACAGGTACATGCAAATCCTGTGAGAGAAAGAGATTTTCTTCAAAATAAAGTAGGATAACCAAGAGTCCTTCTGAGCAATCTGCCAGCACATTTGATGATATCCTGCAACAATTGCTGCCGACAAGACTTTTCAAGCTCCCGTAAAATATAATTCATTACCAGCCAATCTCAAAAGCATCTACAATAAAGGTTAAGATGGAGGTTATTTGAGATATCTCTGCCCACACTCTAAGTGTCTAGATTTGCTCATAACAGCTATATAATTTCTACTGTGAAATATATAAAGACAATGGAGGCCACTCAAGCAATCAGTGCCCATTGACCAGCGCATAAGAGGGCACCATGGTTCCTGCTCTGTGGGTGTAAATAGATTAGCTAGTCTTGGCCTCTTCTTCCTACAAATGCTGACTTCATCATAGGGACAAAAGTGCAGGACAGCAGTCCCTGAGATGCTGAAAATTTTCATTTAAATATGAGTGAAATCCAACTGAGATTAATCATTTATACTTCTTTCCCTAAAAAAATTAACCCATATTTTTATATATGAGTTACATTTTACCCTTTAAATTCTGATTATATTTTATAGACAAAAATTATATAATCATACACTTAATTTACATCATAATTATATATATATATATATATGTATATATATATTGCATTATTCCACTGATGCTATTTCTATCATTTTATGGCATATTAATGACATTTGAATGAGTATTATATGCTACCTGTATTTATAGTAAAATGCATTAAATAAGTATATAACATAAGACATGTGTGGTAAGTGCTTTATGAATACTACTTTTAAATTTTATACTGAGATATGAGAAAAATAAGACCTATAGAGTTGATTTAAGTCTAAGCCAACTTGGACACAGTCTGAAACATGCTGTTCTTTGTCAACCAGTGGAGTAATTAGCATCTTACAGAGAAACCAGCTACAGTCCAGTTAAGGTCTGTTCTTGCCATTACTATGATATTTTGAAAGGTAAACGACTTAGGGCTTCTTTCTCCTTCTAGATCAGCTAGCTGTCTGTTCTGTCTTAATTTATTAACCTCTTTGATTTCCACAAAAGGAATTGAAGTTGGTCATGTTGAGAATTAAAGGAGCATAATCTTTATACACAAACACACATGACAGGTTACTGCTGTTTCTCTTCTGCCAAAAGCTTCAACAAGTTTGATTTGGCCACCATGTCGGCATGACAAATATGATGGGCAACTCTTAGCCAGGTCTCTGACTTGTTTAACAGGATTCTAGAATGTCGTTTAGGATGTTTTCTACTTTCAGTTACAAATTCTGAGGATACCATTGTAAAGACAAAGGATGAAAGAGCCTTGCTATCTTGTGATTTCTCAATTCTGTGTCTTTTCAGTGAAAATGATTTAGTTGTGCTTCAGATGAAGTGTTTTGGAAGTTCCCAGCAGAATTAAGGCTTGCGTATGCTAGCATGGTGCTTACATGTACTTACTTGGCGCTTTGTAACAACAAGCGCTTCTCTCCTGGTATCACACCTCCTTTGCCCATGCATTTGGTTTAATGTAACTCTGGAGAAATGAAAATAACAACTCACAATTCCCTTTCTGGCTTAAGTAACACATAATAAATTTACAAACATTGAACCTTTTGTGTAGTCACAGATTGTCAGGAGTGTACCTCAAAAGTGTACCAGTTCAGTTTCTAAAGAGTTCCTGTTTCAGATCTTCATACCCTCTGAAGCACTGCACGGGGATGATCCCCGTTTTCCAGAGGGTGTTGCTTTCTCAGTGGAGTAAAGTACTCTTCATCATGTCCACACTGACCCCCCTTGGCCCCCTGTGTTGTCTGTCTCCTAGACAAGGGAAGTTATAAGGCAGCAACAGTGCCTATAAAGTCGGTTCTTTCCATGCCACATCAGGTTTTATGGAAAGAATTGATGTTGCAGGAAAAGAAGGGAGGGAAGGAGGAAAGGAAAGAAAGAATAAAGTATTTAGTTAATATTTTTGATGATCTGTCCCTAAGTTGCTTACATACTATGATTTCTTTTTGTAAAAATCCTCATTTCCTTTTCTTCAGAGCTCACTGAACTGTGGCTTTTAATGACTTTACGCCTTCCCCGATGGGACCCAAATTACAAAGGGAGAGGAGAATTAACACTCATCTCAAACATTTTAGAAAAGCTTGAAAGAGTGTTTCATATCTTTGGATGAAATAACATTCTGTTCTCTAAATCATAGCTCTGAACCTTTCTTGAGATCATTGTGGGGGAAGAACTTTCCACAGAACTGTCTCCAAGCAGTATGGGAAATATCAAGCAGCTACATTTGCTTTAAAATGCTGATTATAATAACAATGTAACTCTCTTTGCCTTTCAGCTTGGGATCACATAATGTTCTTTCACACTGGCCTTAATACAGAGTGCAGAAATTTCTGTGTAAAAGCTGGCCCGCTCACTGGGACCATTGATGGTTTTAAAATTGTAGGTAGACAAGTGAGTGAGGAATTTTTAATAAGTAGCCAGATAGCATAGTATCCCCTGCTTGAAGACAGATATTATTGTTTTGATGTTTTGTTTCCCAAGGCATGAAGAACATAAAGTCAAAGATCAAGTTTGTGATCTCAACTATAATTGCATAAAGGAACACAAACTCAATCTTCACCTTGTTGGTCATCAATGGGAGGACAGGCCCTTGGTCCTGTGAAGGTTCTATGCCCCAGTATAGGGGAATGCCAGGGCCAGGAAGTGCGGAGGGGGTGGGTTGGTGAGCAGGGGAAGGGAGAAGGGAGTTTTAGGAGGGGAAATCAGGAAAGGGGATAACATTTGAAATGTAAATAAAGAAAATATCTGAAGAAGAAGAAGAAGAAGAAGAAGAAGAAGAAGAAGAAGAAGAAGAAGAAGAGGAGGAGGAGGAGGAGGAGGAGGAGGAGGAGGAGGAGGAGGAGGAGGAGGAAGGAAGGAAGGAAGGAAGGAAGGAAGGAAGGAAGGAAGGAAGGAAGGAAGGGGAAGGGAAGGGGATGGGAAGGGAAGGGAAGGGAAGGGAAGGGAAGGGAAGGGAAGGGAAGGGAAGGGAAGGGAAGGGAAGAAGAGAAGAGAAGAGAAGAGAAGAGAAGAGAAGAGAAAAGAAAAGAGAAAAACCAAAGAGCTTAGATGACTTCTGCTCTTCTCCCCAATTCTTTACAATCTTTCATAGGTCTGGCAGGGGAAGGTTTTTGATATACTCTCACTCCACTGACCTGTAGTGTGAGACCTTAGTGTTTCCTCTTTGATTCTCATCCCTTTGTGGTGTTTAACTCTTGGATCCTGTTTCTAAAACCAGCCTGTCCACTACTGTTATTCCTCAGAGGGTTTACTATCTGACCTACATGATGACTGAACTAGTAAACTGAGGGGGATATGAACTATTCCCAGTACAGCCTATCAGGCCTAACATTCCAACACAGGGACAAATAGTAACTCTTGATTGTCTTAGGGAAAGCTGTTTGCTTCTTAGGAACAAGTCCTGACTACATTTCTAGGTTGATACTGAGTAGCCATTACCTTGGGAGTCTTTTCCATACTTTTCAAAAGATCTGGTTTCTTGCATCCGTAGATTATGTAAATAGTTCAATTAAGGTATTCTGATACAGGCCAAACCTAAAACATGCAGAATATAGTGGCTTTGTGGGCATTGTGAAATGCAGTAGTATAACACAACTATGAGTGTTATACTTCACTGTAACTGAAAGAGTGAGGCTTAGTGCTCTTACATGTTCAAGTCACATAACAAACAATGAAGCCAGGATTCAAACCTGGTTGCTGTAATTTAAGACTCTATCCATACTCTGTTCTCTCAAGCTGACGCCAATGCCCCAGGAGTTAGTGCTTCCTGACAATAACCACAGGTATCCCCGCATCATTTTTTTTTTTACGTATTTCCCTCAATTACATTTCCAATGCTATTCCAAAAGTCCCCCACACCCTCCCTCCCCCACTCCCCTACCCACCCAATCCCATTTTTTGGCCCTCGAGTTCCCCTGTACTGGGGCATATAAAGTTTGCCTGACCAATGGGCCTCTCTTTCCAGTGATGGCCGACTAGGCCATCTTTTGATACATATGCAGCTAGAGTCAAGAGTTCTGGGGTACTGGTTAGTTCATAATGTTGTTCCACCAATAGGGTTGCAGATCTCTTTAGCTCCTTGGATACTTTCTCTAGCTCCTCCATTGGGGGCCCTGTGATCCATCCAATAGTTGACTGTGAACATCCACTTCTGTGTTTGCTAGGCCCCGGCATAGCCTCGCAAGAGACAGCTCTATCAGGGTCCTTACAGCAAAATCTTGCTAGTGTATGCAATGGTGTCAGCGTTTGGAGGCTGATTATGGGATGGATCCCTGGGTGTGGCAATCTCTGGATGATCCACCCTTTCATCTCAGCTTCAATCTTTGTCTCTGTAACTCCTTACATGGGTGTTTTGTTCCCAATTCTAAGAAGGGGCAAAGTGTCCACACTTTGGTCTTCGTTCTTCTTCCGTTTCATGTGTTTTTTACCCCCACTTACCAGAAACCAGGCCTAATTAGAATATTTGATACATAAAATAAAAATAAAATGTCTTTCACTTACAAGGCAGGCTAAGAAAGTAAAACAAGAAAAATTACAGGGTTATGATTCTTAATAGTTGTTTGATATTTCTCTCTCGAGTGTGTGGTTTTGATCGGGTAGGAACATCACATCATCATAAACAGCCCTGCAGCCTTACTCTGCAAGCCTGCACCTTTGATTTCTCAGTCCTCTGTAACTTTAAAGCCATTGTTAAGAGAGGTCTACAGTTCTCAGTTTCTGATTCATTTCATGAGAACAGCTGGAGTCAACAACTCTCAGAGGCTTTTCTTTCTCCTCCAGAATTACTTCTGTAATTATCGCTGTCTACTGTGGGCTGTGGAATATGTCTTTTTTACTCAGAATTGTAGGGGTTTTTGCACAAGGTCACCATGCACCTAATTTAAGAAGTAATTACTAACCTCAATTTCTGCCTTTGTTCAAACTCCTTAGGAAAATGTGATCAAATGGAGTAATGTGATTGGCTTGCTAGAATCAGCCCTGTTTCTCCCATTTAAGTTGTGGATTTTTCTAAATTTCCTACTAAGCCATGAGCTAGAAGAAAGGAAATATGAAAAAATGGGTAGATAAGACAGCAGTCTATATAAGTCTACTGTAATGTCTCAGACACAATTGTCATATTTTAACTACAGTAAAGTGATTTTGTCTAAGATAAAATATTCAAACTCAAGAACTAATTGACAAGGAAACGCAATTTATCACTCACAGTTTAGTGATGAACCTTATAAAAGGCGCTGTTCACGTTTGCTATTACACTTTACAGTGCTAACAGTTCCTGAAGATTTGGGGATTCTTCTCCACCTAATGAGAGCATAAGCAGCCCAGGAAAAAGTAACTTAGAGAACACATTTTTGTTCTTGATCTATACTTCTGAAAAGCCCATAACTCCCCTAATTCAGTGTAGTCTGAGTACAGAGAAAAATAAAAGGCAAGGAAACACTATTTAAATTAATCATGGAATATAGGATATGAGTACAATCCTAGACCCTTTGGGAACCTGAACCAGGAGGATCTCTGAAGCTCAGAAGAGCAGACTGGGTCACATAACTCAATTCAAACAGCAACAGACAAATCTTTTGAACATTATAATCAGAATGTAGACAAAAGTCCTGTAATCTTGATAAATATTTTAAGCATACTGAAATGCCATTGTTTGGAAAGTTTCTCAATGTGGTATTTTTCTTCAGAGAACACAGAATTACAAAGCCCTCTGGAGTTACTCTTAAGGGCAAGGGCTCTTATGTTCCATCTTCATTATTCTAATATGTCTGGGTGGTAGACATAATTCATGTCTTAGGGACATTTGTTTAAGGATTTCTCTTAAGTAATGTTTTTCAAAAGACCACAGCTGTGAACATAGCATTATAATAATCCCTGTAGCCCAAACATCTGTGTGTATATGTGTGCATCACTTCTGTGTGTGCTAAGAGGTGTAATTTGCAGAAAAACAACAATGATGAATTACTTTTAATAAAGCGAGAAAAGTAGAAGTTAAGTGATGGTTTGGGACAAACAATTATGAATGAAGTACTCTAGTAACCAAAGCGTCTTGTCAATAATCTACTCCACGTGTTTCAAGGATTTACATACACAGGTCATGATGTGGGAAATAGACACACTGACGGCTTTGATTGAGTTTTCCTATTTATGTAAATCTATTTACTTGCTCAATTATGCAGAATTCTCACTTTCTAAATGCTAAATTAATGCTTATTAAAATAATCAGGGTGGTTTTTTTATTCTGTTTCTATCCTGTCTATGAAAGAGAATATGAGGCTGACAATGTTTTAATTTACCCTACAATCTCTCATCACTCTCTCACACATCATGTGGGAGTTGAGGAAGGCTGCTCTGCAAAGAGAACACTTGAAATGTTGAGGGCCATCCTTTGTTAATCAGTGTGGGTTAGCTGAAAGCACTGAATGGATGCTAACATGAGAGCATGCAGCTGTCCTTTGGGCACAGGAAGGAGGAAAGGAGTGTCATTTTACAAGAGGAGCACTGATCCATGTATGGGTTTTTATAGGAACTCCAAGCAATGAGAACCACATCATGGCTCTCTTCTCGGAAAGCAAAACAAATAAAAAGCAAAACCAAGAAAACAATAAAACAAGTGGATTGCCAACAATGGATTCAGTCATATGTTCCCAATATAGTCATTGCCTATTAACAAGACAGGCAATGGATGGAAATGGATGTCTAACAAATACTGAACACAAGAAATGCTGGCAGAGTGGAGTGACTAAGGAATTTACCTTTCTGTAGTTTATAAGATGTTTTTAATGGCAACTTATGTCACGGTCTGCTGTTTGCCCCACCAGTACAGTCACCACAGGCCATCTCTACCGCATAGCAATTTGGAGTCTAGGCCAGCTGAAAAACTTTAACTCTGGTATACTATACCCAAAGGACAAATGAGTTAGCTGCCTGTGACCAGTTGCTAATACTTGGACAATTCTTCTTTAGTCTCTTATAACAGTTACTACTGAACCCATTACTGTCATTTTCCAAAACCAATCTAATTTCTGACGTCCTTGCTCCATTTCCAATCCCTAATGACTACCAGTGGCTCGGATTTTCTGTGTTCCCATCAAAATCCACCATTTTCATCTAACCCCTCAGATTCTATCACTGCCAAGTGCTAACATCTGCATATATATCTCAAGATACTATCCCCAAGAAATTTGCAATTTCTAATAAAACACCCAGTGACATTGGAAAACTTTCTTTAACTTGCTGGTTGGTAGAGTCAAACATTGCCTCTGTGGCCTTCCAAAATTTGAAGGCAAGACTTTATTTCTGACACCATACACTTCAGGCACAGGACTTGCAGGAACAGAGCTAGCACTGATCTGAAAGCCTCATCTATGTGGACTAAATCTCACAGTATCTGAAAGTAATCTGTAATCCACCAAGGGAGAAAGGAAACCAGTAGACCTACACTACTGGAAAGCCTAAAAACCATAACAGTAGCTTGACTGGAAACATATTCCCAGTTAGGCAATAGTAGTAGGACCTCTCTCAGGATTAAACAGCCATTTGATTTTATTTAAGACTCATATAGCAGACTTCATGTCTGCTTTGGTAAAACTAGCAAACTACTTATGTCTGGAGGGGTTAGAGGCCATCAGGGGAACCTACTACTGCCATTTTTTAAAACCAATGTAATTTCTAACCATGTTCTAAATACTTAAATCTTTAGACTCACATATGAGTCAATGTCACACCCATAATCCAAACTGCTTCTTTTGCAACAGATGGAGACCATTACAGCAATCAACAACTGGCCAAAATACATAGAATAAAGGACTATGGGATGTCTAACCACAACCAATACATTTGCAATGCAACATATATCCCTACAGCTCCAGGCAAACCTTGGGAGAGGGGACATAAATATTATAAGAGCCAGAGGCCCAGGATATCTCTTGCTAGAAAATGTACCCTAGGCATGAAATGTTAAATGAGCCCATGAAGTCGCAACAATTTGGTTGCAGGAACAAGGTCAGCATGACAACATCACCTGACACGTCAATGGGAATAAGAAATGTTCACCTATACCTAATCCTAGATGAAGAGCCACATGTGGTCTTTGGCTGCTGAGAGAGAGATAATTACTTTCTTTAGGGATGAGCTACTATATACCATATCTAATGGCATTTGGCTAATCTTGGATATATATACAAACAATTCTAAGTTGAATAAGTAGATTGTATGCACATAAAAGAACAATTGTTAAAGGAAAGGTATGATTTTGGAAAGAGGGTCATGTGAGGAGTTTGAGTGGGGTCTTAGGGTGATAGTGATAAAGATACATTATTCATGTGTGAAATTATCACAAAACTCAGTTATAAAATAGCAGTAATTGTACTATTGATTGTCATCATTTGAATCCTTGCCTCTCTATCAAATACATTTCTAATACCATGGTGTAAGAAGCTAGACATCTCAGGTCTTAGAAATAATTGAAACATTTTAAACATAAATAATATGATTATGCTGAGTTTGCACTATAATTTGGATCTTGAATGTCCCCCCCAAAATCCCACGTGTTGAAGGCTTGGTTCGTGGCCTCTGGTAATATTGTGAGATAAAGAAACCTTTAGGCTGGGCAGTGGTGGCACACGCCTTTAATCCCAGCACTTGGAAGGCAGAAGCAGGCCGATTTCTGAATTTGAGGCCAGCCTGGTCTACAGGAGTGAGTTCCAGGACAGCCAGGTCTATACAGAGAAACCCGGTCTCAAAAAAAAAAAAAAAAAGGACATTTGACCTAAAGCCAGGAAACTAGGCCATTGGGAACACTGCTCTGAAGTCTTTCCCACTTTCTGTACCATTTCTTGTTTTCTAGTGGCCATGTGGTAACCATGTTTCCTTGCTTAGTATTTCCACTATTGTTTTCTCCCTCATCACAGGTTCCAACAACAATGGACTGAGCATTCTGAAACTCTACACCGAGAGTAGAATCTGTACACTGTAACTGATAGTCTCAAGTATCTTTCACTATGACAGAAAGCTGGGTACAAACATAGAAAATCTGGCTGTAGGTGCATGTAAAACAAGCTGAGCGTGTTTTCAGTGTAGACCTAAGAGCTCTCATTACATTGGCAACACACTTTGTTATATTCTGCAGCATTTGTACAAGGACTCATATGAGGTTAAAATTTCCCAAGGCCCTTTTCCCATTAAATCCACTGAAATGTAGTTTGAAATGTCACTGAGGCAGGTGGAAACCCAGGCCCAGTATTGTGAAAGATGGGATTAGCAGCTGACTCCAAAGGGAGGAACTTAAGCAAACACCAAAAGTATGCAGCTTGAATTTCAATTTTAAATGACTTTAAATTTGAATTTTCCAAAAGACGGTTGAAATTACAGTGTAGTTCTAACAAGTAACTTTTTACTTTAGTATTCTGTAGGAATACAGAATTTTAGTATTTTATTCTTTAGAGATAAAACCATTAATTTAATTT